>NW_028288538.1:8294696-8597727 GCF_059628265.1 Tinamus guttatus | reverse complement strand
CTTGGGATGTATTTATATGGATAGAGAATGTCTGTAGAAGCTGCATGTACCTTAGTGTTTTATTTATATGAAAGGTGAGGTCAAGAGGAGAAAGAGCGGAGAACAGTCGTGTCACCTGTCTAGAAGACCTTTCAGAAATCTCACGGTAGAAATGTGTACAACCTCATTCTGCTCACATCCAGGTAACGTACTGCTGAAGTAGCTGGTACTTCTTTTTATGATTGCTTATTGCAGTTTGTAATATTGCTTTAATTTGAAGAGTACCATTTTTTTCTCAAAAGTTAATATGGTAGCAGATTTCATCTGCAAAATATTTATTAATATGTTCAAAGTATTGTAATCACATTTAGATGTAAATTACTGTGATCATGTGCACTTAAGTATTTCCGTGAATATAATGCTTCATTTTAGGGTCATTTTTTAACAAGATATTAATTTATTGTTGTGGATAACACTGAATTGGAATCTTAAGTTGGAATCTTAAAGCTCTAGGGAGAGGAAAAAAAAGGGTGCTAAAAAGCAAGAGAAATGATGGCAAAAGGATGTCAAATTGGCTGGCTGTGAAGTCTGCCTTAGCCTAATTGCCGGTGCCCCATGCTCTTGTGATCCCTGTTTGCCATGAGGATAGTGTGGAGGATCTGGGATACATGGAGGTGCTTGCTGCTAACCCCTGTCTGCTCCTGCTGGCTCCTCTGGGCTCAACTCAAAAGAGAAAACAGCGAAAACCCTTCAGAAGGGCAGATGTGCTGGGCGCCGTGAGCTGTAGGCCCGAGGGGCCTCGTAGCTCTGGAAGCGTCCAGGCCCCAGGGCTCGGATCCAGCCACGTTTGCTGCTTCTCCAGGAGAGTCCTGGCTCTCATGGCGCGATGTGGCGCAGCGCAGAGGTCCTGCTTGGAGAAACACATGCACACGCTAGCGGTGGCGCTTGCACTGACCTGAGGAAAATTAGTATGGCAGCGAAAAGGGCTGCTTTCTTTTCCCCCGTGAATTTAAGGGCCAGCTGTTATACAGCTTAGCTTCTACATTCATCAAAATTAATGCAGTCTTTTGTAAGCCAAAGGAAGGGGACAAGGAGCCTGTTCTAAAAATGCTTTTCTGCTTGTCGCTTTTCTTGTGGGTAAGGGGGAGAGGGGACACGTTTTGCCCTGGAAGCTCCTGCTCTGTAATCAAAGCAGGACATGTACAAGTCGCCAATGGTGATTGTGTCAGGGATGTTTTCTCTCCCCTTCTAGGGTGTTTGCTTAAAGCTTGATTTCTTGTTTAACAAGATATTTCGCCATATGTAGTAATTAAACAGCAGTGCTTCTGAGAATTGTATAGTGCAGTGGAATCTTTTCTGTATTTCCCCTGAATGACTAGCTCTGCTCATAGTGAAACAGGTAAATAAAGTCACTACCAGGGAGGAGGGTTAATGGCTTTTAGTGGCTTCAGTTCTGTGCACGACGATGCCCTGGAGGAATTTCTTGTGTGTGTAGTCTGGGTGAACTCAGCAGGACTCTTCATGTGCTAAAATTACTCACACAAGTAAGTGTTTGAGAGTAAAATGTCAATCTTCCTCTCCCACATTCCTCCTGCTTTCCTTCCCTCATGAAGGGAAGCCAGCACAAGCAACATCAGATGGCATTTTTAGTCTAACAAGTCCTAAATCAGGATTTCATCTAGATTAAGCAACTGTTTGGAATATTTGCTGTAACTGTTAATTATTGAAAATGTTTTGAAATCTTTCTATTTATTTCAAAGCTGCTGCTACTTGATTTAAATCATTTGTAGTGTTCCTATGTAGTGTGCTCACTTAGTATTTAATGTGCATATCTATTTATTACAATTTAACAACCTCTACAGTTAGCTGCATTTTACTTAGAGAATTTAGTTTTATAAAAAGATTCTGGACTGAGTGATTTATCAAGGAAGCAAAAATAGCTCAGTTTTATGTCCTGTTAACAAGGCAGTGCATATTAGTTTAATTTTAAATGCATATTCAAAGCATATACAATAAGCTGTAGTATACTCATCAAAGACATACTGTTTGTGAAAAGTTGTCACTTTTAATCTGATGGAAGGTTGCTTCACAAGTCTCAATTTTCCCTGCAGGTACTGAAGCTATCTAATTGCACTTCTTCTCTATCTATTATAATTAGTGTATTTCTGGTACAGCTGTTGCTTGGATGCATATTTTAATTAATTGAGAAAACAGCTATTTTTTCTCAGCCAGTTAGTAAAACCAATCAGACAGTAGCCGGGACTTTGTGAAAGCCAGTACACAAAACATCCCATTGTGCATGTGTGTTTGGGGTGGGTTTTTTTATTATTTTTTTTTAATGTTCACAGTATCATTCTTGATTGTAGTGATAAAATAAAATTTAACTGCTGATTTTTGAGTCAAAATCTGTTTTAAAAGCACTGGCAGAGTTGACCTGTTGTCCAGTTCACCCTCTAATTAGGTTTCTGCATCACCTTCCTCCTTCTGTAAATTGTTGACAGATGGATTCCTGGTTGTTTTCCTGTGGTCACCAATGCAAACAAGGGACCTATCTCAGTGACAGGTACTTACATTCAGCTGGAATTTTTAATCATGGCTTAACACTTGTCAACTTCAAAGTATACACTGCTGGGAAATTAGTGTCACATCATGTGATGCAGTGGTTGTAAGCCTGCAAAGAAAACAGATTGTTTGGTTTTTTCCATAGCTAAGGTTAACCGTCTGGACAGCTGTGAGTCAAGCCTTCAAGACACGCTGCTTTATTTGATTGGTCTCAGTCTTGATCTGGCACATGAAAGGAAATGTGAGGAAGTTTCAAGCAGAGATCATTTTGCAAGTCCAAAGATGAGGGTGAGGTCAAGTTAGCTTGCATTTTCACAGTATCTTATTACAAGCATAAAACAAAGTGGCGTGCAGACAGTATGGAGCTTAGGGTAGCTACAGTTTCACCTTCAGGAGAGGTTTGCATTGCTGGAGTATTTTTCATTTTCTGTTTACTAGCATTAAAGAAAAATACAATAAAGAAACAGATGTTTTGTTTATTTTATGTGCATGTATTTTTAAAGGTGACTCTTCCTCCTAAGTTACAGGCATGTGATAATATTCATTTTTGACATGTAATTTCCACAGATGTTGCAGGCATTTTGTGCAGCTGCAGGGTAACTTTAGCATTTAGTTGAGCATTGTTGAGTTGCTGGCATTATTTATGTTACATTGATTTAGCCCACAAGGTTATTGTAACTGCCCTCCTGCCCAAGAGCATTACAAACCAGTCCTGCCTGCTGTGTTCTCCCTGGAGAAACACTGTTCCAGGCACAGGGCTGGCTTCTCAACTGGTAAAAATTGCCTGGTTCCATCAAGGTCATGGCATGATTCCCTCCTTAGTCAGTTTTTCTGAAAAAAAATTTCTCTTAGATGTGTGCATTGTCATGCTCCATGTCTTTTTTTGGTTTTGGGTAATCAGTTTTTCTTAGGAGAGAGTTGTTGGTTAGCTGCGTATTTCAGTAAACCCACAATTTCAAGTTCCGTGGGCTGTTGCA
Source organism: Tinamus guttatus (assembly GCF_059628265.1). Taxonomy (NCBI): domain Eukaryota; kingdom Metazoa; phylum Chordata; class Aves; order Tinamiformes; family Tinamidae; genus Tinamus; species Tinamus guttatus. The sequence continues at coordinate 8,594,209 of NW_028288538.1, read as the reverse complement.
AGTTCTGTGGTTAATGGAAAAAGCATATTGAGCAAGACCGTGTCCACTCTTCAGTTTAAATGCTTAGAAGAGGGTTGTGTGCTGTGCATGAGGAATAAGTTTTTATGCTTGTGACTACTGTAGTGTAAATTTCTCAACATGTACAAATAAATCACCAAATAGAGAAGCAGAAGTTAGGAGGGTTTTTTTCTCCAAAAATAGCAATGCAGAACATACATGGCCAGACGCTGTCATTGGTTACATCTGAGCAACTTCCCTTAGGTTACTGGGCATCAGCATTTCTGCAGTTTGCATGCTCAGATGTACATGGAGGCCTTGTGTATATAGCCAAGAAAAACACTTTGTTTCCTTAAGCATTTTAATATTTCCAGCTTCTATTCACAGTTCCATTAAATACCAGAAGACAGATGATGCAGTTGTTGTATGAGGCATCTTTTTGAGGTCTTCAGATGTCATCATCTGAGATTTTAAGAAGCAATGATGTCCTTCAAAACTAAATACCCATACAGTGAAATAGCTTTCTTTATAAAGATGCTAATTATAAATGCCTGAAAAAAATACAAGATTATAAATTAGTTGTCGAATATCTTAGTACTTGGCATGCAAATGAATTCACTATTCTAATTGCATAAATAAGCACAGCCACCACAATATGTTAATGGCCAAACTAATGGACACCTTTCTAAATGCTTTCGGGATCTCTGCTCAGAGAGGTAATTATAATGGTGCAAAGTATAATGTAAAAGTGAAATTAAAGTGAAGGAAATGATGCAAAAAGAACACCAGTCTGCTAGAAATTAAGAGTTTATTTTTGAAAAAAAGTAGATTGTAGATTCTCTAGGGTTTTGTTGTATTCTTGAAAGAGTTTGGGATTTTTCACTCCTGTCTTCAAAAGGACATGGTCCTGGGATGTGCTGGTGCCTTGGGTGGTTATCAGGGAGCTGTGCATAACCTGGAACTAAACTAAACCCTCACTGCAAATCCCCCCTGTGCTTGGTGAGAAGGCTAATGCGAGGAGGAGCGTGACGTGTCCTCCTATCTCCCTTGCTTGCCTTTACAATAGCGGGGAGGGCCTTTAGGATTTCACGGGGAATAATAATTTGTACATCTTCAACAGAAATGTACTCCCATTAGGGGATGGAGTGTTGAAAAGATTCGAGGTCTAAATGTGTTAGAGCAATTCCTGCAGCATTTTTATCAGTTCCTTTGGCACTGCCTTCCTCTACAAATCTGGAAAAGCCTTAAATGTTCCTCTGCTTTTCTGTGCTGTTTTCATCAGCTTATTTTATCAAAATACTGTGAGACTGTGTTTAACCTTGTGTAAAACTTTTCTCCAGACAGAGCTGAGCTCCATATGAATTTATCCCGAGCAGTCATGTCCGGTCTCTTATTGGCTTGATCTGATGGAAATGGGGGATACCAGTGACACTGGCATAATGCTGCTAATCCCTTCTCATGGCATATTCGGTATCTGAAAATATCAAAGGTCTCATTTAAAGGGAGATGTGTAAAATTGGAGTCTTTTTTCTAAGAGAAAGGGACAATTCCCTGCTGTAAAGTTTGAAACCATTTTTTGCTGTTTGGTCCCATATTAATTGCTTTTGGTTTCCTCCTGTTTAACATTTAGGGAATGTTATATTCCCTCCAAAACAACCCCAGCTTTCAAATTTGCTTTTTAGAGTTTCGTCAATAAAACTCCAGGGATTTTTGCCTTTAAGCAGACCTGTTTTTTCTTACTAAGATGGTGTTTTTCTTATTAACTGTCAAGCAGCAAATCAGTCAGACTATACTGCTGACTTTTTATCCTGTTTTCTTCCAATGGTGTAAGCGTTTCTTATTACACTTGTGCTTTAATATAATTTTATAAAATATATATTAATATATATTAATACTCATTTCTGCCTCTCTACTTTCCATCTGTATTAAGGCTTTATTGACTCTCAGCTTTGTGACTATTTGCCCTTAAGGTTTTAACCTTTGTGATAAACATGTGCTTTGGCTCCTATTGTTTGCTTTCACTAGCCACACATTAACTACTTAAGGTCAAATTCAGCTCCCAATTCTCCCCAGTAAAGTCAAGAATCCTTCTGTCTCTGGCCAGCCTGATGCCAGAGGAGCTGGGAACCAAATTTTGGCGTTTTAACAGAGACACACCAGAGTGTAATCTTGGTTAGAGTTAGTATCTCTTCCTTAAACATTTTCTTATTCTTTCTTGGCTAATGGCAAATCCTTGAATTTGTTTTTTTGTTGTGATGTCTCCAATAGTGTATTTCTGATTGTGCAGTGAATCTCCTTGCACTTTTTGTGCTAACATATTTAGACATTTCAAGAGAATGGTATTATCATCTTGACTTGTAACTGTAGGAAATACTTGTGGGACGTGTCACTGCCTTTTCAATTCTTTGTGGCAGTTTGTATATTTAATCCATGCAATCAGACCATCCTCTGCTGTCATGTCTGTGATTGTTCATGAAAATAATAGCTGTCCAGTAATATAATACACTTCACTGAGGTATACATCAGACTTTGCTAATTTTGAGATGTGATTACAGACTGGAGAAAGAATCTGGCAAGATACAGGTTCTTATTTGGTCCTTGGAAGAAGTTGTCATGCCTGCTGTAGGCGTGTGATGGACTACATGAAAGATGATATTGTTTTTGCTTGATAATCTGCATTTTTAGCCTATTCAGTCAACTGCATGAGTTGGAAAGGCAAAGTTCAAAACAAAAGGAGGTGCTTTGGAGGTGAAGGGATAGCCAGCCTATGATATTATCCTGGAAAATCTCAGTGGTGGCGTGAGGTAAGAAGAAAATCTAGAGATAGGAATTAACAAATTCTGGCAAGAGCTCCCCTGCTAGCCTAGGAAACTTTATATTTTGGGAGTTCTGCACAGTCTGGTGTGGATTTGTAATTGGCATCATACACACACATTCATCAGCTGAGGAAAATAGGTTGTTTAGGTCCTTGACAAAGCCCACTTGTTCAGCAGCTTTACCATAAAGCTGTAGCTTACACAGCCTTTTCCTTCCTTTTCTCTGATGTGTGTGTGGCTTCATGACATGCTGTTTTCTGTGTTAATAATATGAATCTTTTCACTGAGCTTTAAAGGACTGATAATAGCATCTTCTCACTGGAAACGGCAGATATCTGCATGGGTAACAATTGGCTTGGTACTCAAATGCCATGGAAAATTGCATTTTAATAAGCTTTCACAGGGTCAGTGTATAGGAGGAAGCACAGTGTATAGGCCTCTAGAGTCTCAGGAGACTGTTGAAACTCAAACATTTTGTCCCCCCCCCCCCTTTTTTTTTTTTTTTTTTGCGTTCTGCCTTATGTATTAATTAATTCTTTTGCTAAAGTTATCGCCTAATTTGCACAGAAATGTACCAGTCCCTTCTGTTCCTGTCTGTCTTACAAACAGCATGAGAAATTCAGTTTTTATTTGCTTGCTTTTCAATAGAATGCAATAATAATTTGTTAAGTAGAAAATAAACTTATGCTAGGGATCTTGCATTTAGACATGTAGCATTTAAAAACCCAGAGAATGATAGCTCTAGAATTGCCTCTTGTGCATAAAATTCCTTCCTATTATAATGCAATTTAAATTACTCTCAGTTGGTTTGGAGCATCTTTTTCTCTAGACGTAAACCCATTTTTTTTCCATCTAGCTTACAGACAAATATATACTAAATAGTGTAATACTTAATGCATATTTTTTTTGCTCACCATGAGTTTCCTTGTAAATGTATATATAATATACATGCAGTTCAGATATTGTAAGCGAACACTTAAAAAAAAAAAAAAAAAAAACAAACCTAATGCAATCCATACTGGATGGTCTTATGAAGATTGAGGAAAGATTTATTAAAACAAATTCTTGAGTGATCTTAGTGTAGAGCATTAATCAAATGATTGCTCTTTGGCAATTAAAAATTATGACTGGAAAAAAATCCCTAGGTTGCATCCTTCCTCGCAAATGCATTTCCCTCCCACCCTCCCCATATTTCATAATCTGATAAAGCTAATGCCAGTGTGGTGATTCTTCAGTGACTGTAGAATATCTAATGTCTGTGGTGTGAATGCCTCTGTGCTCCCAGTGCTGCCTAATATTGCTGCTGTACCCGAATTTCCATTTTAAACTCTGGGGTTTACAGGTTTTTCAAAGAGTGTTTGTGTTTGGGATGATTCTCTTATGCGGCTTCCTTCTGCTATCTCCAAGTGCTGGAAACCTAAAGATAAAGGCTGGTTTGGGTGAACATGGGCTTTCAGGATAGACATAATGAGTGGGGAGGTAATACAGACTAAATGCTTACCTTATTCCTCTGCAGTATCTGTAGTTTGGGGAGCCAGTATATATTTCTTTAGCAGCCTGGCATGTGACTGACTTCTGTTAGGAGAAGGGAGGAATCTCAGGGCTGCTCTTTGACACAGATGAATGCAAAGGAAATGTAAGTCAGTATATCATCCTCTAAGCTTTTGTTTTGTCTCTACTGGACAAATCCACTGAGGAAAATTCCACATTTAACAAAATGTCATGACATCTGCCTAAAGTTCCTGAGGCCTCAATTGCTATGTGCTGGGAGAGCACAGCTGGGCATGCATGGCTTCCCCTCTTAATAATACAGTCTTTGACAATTAGCTTCTATCAAACACAAGATACTTTGACTTATCCTAACATAACCATTCGTAGCCTCTTGATTGCTGATTTATATGGGCTTGTTGAGGCACAGTGGATATTTACATACCCATTCTAGCTACTCATGTGCTGTGTTTCTCTCAAAACTCACTGTAGAGCTCATGGAGAGAGAAAATTTCCTACATAAGGTGTTTCAGAGAAGAGGTATCACCTAATGTGGAATCTGTTCCTGTAGATAATCCTCTATCTAGTGATGATAAAGGGGAAAAAGCAGCTGAACTGGCTGACACAAGCTGTGTAGAGAGTACTTTCTCCTGATCCTAGCATGTTTGTCACCCCTGAATTTAATACAGCGTTTGCAAACTGTGTAACAAGTCCTCTGTAACAAAAACAGATGTGGCATCAAACACCACATAGATTTATCAGAGAAAACAGTCATAGTGCTATTACTCTTTCCTAGCTATGAGGAGAGCTAAGCACACGGGGGCTTTGTGTTGGGGTGCGTGAGGTGTTTTATCATTATTAAGGTGCAATGAGCTTGGCTGCGTCTCTCCAGCTCCCGGGGACATGGCTTGGCCCTCTTGCCTGCATTTCTCCACTCGGTGGATCAGCGTCATGGTGAGTAGCTGTCAGTGCAGCACAACACGTGCTGGCTGCCAGCTTGATCACACATGAGAGCAAGCCAGAGAAAGCAGCATGCAGAGATGTGTCTGGAAGGGGTAGGAGAGGGGTATCAATGCAGTAAGTGGGTGATTGCAGCAATCCGAAGGCATCAGTGCTGTGTCAATGCTTGTGACCACGTGCAGCCCCTTTGCTGTGCTGGGGGTGTCACAGCAGCCTGTCCCAAGAGAGCTTCGGCCCTGGCTGTACTCTCACGTTGTCAGCGACTCTGCGGAACAATGTGCTACTATTTCTAACACGTTTTCCTGGTATTTTTCCCTCTGTCTTGCATTATTCTGACTGTACTGTAGACCTCAGTACTCTCTTCTGATCTTGAAATAAGTGTCACCTTTCAGCATAACTGTCCCTGCAGCTTCAGCCCAGCAGTTGCTGGCAGCCAATTGTTTGAAGTCTGGCAAGCATTTGGGGACAGAGACATTTTAATTTGTAATCAGCTTTAAAGCCTTCAACACTTGCTGTGAGCAGAAACAGGACTTTAAGCAGAAATTTTTCTTTCCCTTTTTATAAAAGCCTTTTTTCTCCCCTGGCAGGAGCTGTGGACTTGATGTGAAGTCCACTGAAGTAAAGGGATAAACCCTTATCAGCTCTGGCCCAGCCCTTAAGACAGCAAGTTCTTTGGCCAGCAGAGAGTTGCACAGATTGAAGCAGGCATGCTATTGGAAGATCTGCAAGGGACAAATGCTAATTAAGGATAATCTAGGAAAATACTGCTTTTCTGACACATTTAACATGGGGCATACTGTTAAGTGATATCTCTAAAATTCCTTACATTTGCGAGGCTTTCCAGTACTACTGAAACCAAATTTAGCTTGTGGGTCCATATATCTAGGCAGATGTATGTAATCCATGCTAGATATATCTCTTACACTCAGAAATATAGCTACAGAGCGTATGAATAAGTTCATTCATCATTTATGGGCTGCCACCTCTGGGATGGAAGGCAGCAGCTGTCAAGCAGGGCACTGCAGCAGTTTTGGGGCATATGCAAAAGCTCTGCTTCCAGTTCACATTGTAGGGCAACTCTCTGCAAGCGGCATCAGAATCTGCTTTATAAAAATGCAGATTTAAATTTTCTAATATCATCTGAGAATCTTTTTTTGTTATCAGAACGATTAAGAAAAAATCATAATAAAATGTTTGCCCTTGTTTGCATTGTCCAATGTCTGCTAAATGTTGCTAAATTTTGATAAAGATAATCATGAATTAATTTTCACACTACTGGCTTTTCTAGGCTGTGCCTGTTTACTTACATTTTAAGCAGCTAATATTCTGCAAGCCAAGAGTAGTGCAACTGCAAATAAACGTTCTATACTAGCAAAATTATTTGCTGTTAATTTTAAATGGGACTGAGAGACTGATGGACAGATTAACTGTAGAGGCTTCTCTAACAAGAGGTTTATCAACACATTAAGCAACAAAAGGGTTATTTATAGTACTTTCCTGGAATATGCTTTTTCTAGCTCTCTGTTGCCATCTTGAGTCTCTTCGCTTGGATAGAAAATGCAAGGTAGGGCGTAACAAACACAGAGACAAAGGGAAAATGGATTTTGAGTCTTGACAATAAGGAAAACAAAATTATTTAGTTCAATAGAGGTTATTTAATAAACATAATAAACTATAGAAAAAGTTAAAGCTGATTGAATGGGCACTGTGACATTAGTTGGAATTTTTGTAAGGTTTTCAGGAAGGAGCTGAGCTCAGACACAACGTGGAGTTGTGAGTTAAGTGCCTTCGTGGACACAACTGGCAGTGACTGTCAAAGAAGCTAATGAGATTTTAGAGTGTATTTACAAAGGGATAAAAAAGTACTGAAGCTACCATCTTGTCTGTGATGCAGGTATTTTGATACTATAATCTTTAACCTGTAAATACCCTTGACAAATATTTCACCTATTTTTTACCTGGAAAACTAACTACATAGGACAGAGCAGGTATCACGTTTCCTATTGTGAATCTAGGTTCACAATATAGGTCCTAGCTGTATGCTAAAGGAGATCAGTGGGCTTCAGAGTTCCTCAGGAGAGATGGTCCAATGCTCACTTTACAGTCTGGACATACTTGGGTATAATATTACCAGTCCCAGGTATTATTTTTGTTCAAACAGCAAATACTGTTTTAAAGGTTGAAGTGAACTCTGGGGAGAAGCCCAGGTTTCTGCTACTGCTGCTCCAGTGGCAAGAAGTGGCTGTGTAATCATTTCAGGATTTGCGTTGCTTTCCTAGGATTTGTGTGGTTCTCCAGATACTGGTTGCATATTGATGCTGGCGTTTCTTCAAAAAGGTAGCCTGATTGCCTGGATTTTGTCTCCTGTGATCCCACTGTCAGCAATGTTTGGCCAGGTAAGTGCTTGGGTGCCTGTTGGACTCGCCCATTCTAGGCTCCCATAGAGGCCAGGTAGAGCAAAGGTAAAGCTGACTTTTTAATATTGTTCTTGAGAATCTTTGTCTTTGGATGATGTATGTTTGCTTTTGATGTCACTGTACTGCTGCCTTCAGTACTACTTTTATGCATTTCTGCATTAAATGATCAATTCGTTGGCAAACAGCAGGAAATAATATAATGGTGTCCACGAGTTCTGTGTATTGACTTTTCCACCTACTCACTAGTCTTTGAGCTTAAAAGATATTAGTAAAACAAAGATATTTGATCTTGTTCTCTGTTCTTGATTCCAGTTTGTGTGCCAGAAGTTCTGATCTTTTGCTTCTCTATAAAGGAAAAACAGAGAAAAACAGGAGTAATTATGGAGATCATTGTGGTTTTGATTATAGGGACAGTTGTTTAATTTACTTGATTTACATTTCTAAATAACTATTGGCAGGATTTCATATGAATATGCTCTGTCATTTGTGGTGAGTTATAACTTGCTCTGAGATACTACATGAATATCTGTATAATAGAATCATAGCTCTTGTTATAAAATTTGTAAGAAATGAAGTAATTGCCTTTTAAATCTAACAAAGTACATTCAAACCCTGAACTGATGCCCTGTAAAAATGGAGGAAAGTTATAAGGAAAACTGTTGCCTGTGGTATTGTTCCTTGGTCACCTTACAGGGGTTATTTCTGTTGTGAAGGATGAGACAAAGGTTTAAGTGGCAAATGATAGAAAATTTCCCAGCGCCAGCATTAGGGAGACAGGAGGATTAGGTGGAAGGCCTGGGCTTTTAGTCATGTACAAGGAGATCTAGAAGAGTTTCTTAGAGAAATTTCAACACTTCAGCTGGGATTGAAAATCCCCATCTCTTTAGCCTGGAAATAGTTTTGCTTTTGAAGTTGTGATGACTCTTTGTGGTTTATCATGGCTTATTTGCCAAATAACTTTCCCTACTTATGGGTTTAGTTTCCATCAGGGATAATTTATCCCATAGATGTTACAAATGAACAAGACCAATTACATTGTTAAGAGCCTTCCATTCTTTTTTGGATGATCCCTTCAGTAAATTTCTCCCTCGTTTGGGATGATTCTTCAATAATTTCCTCAGGCCAAGCTGGGTTTTCACCACATTCCTTTAAAAAGTCATTGCCGGTAGAGTCCCAAAATGTGTATTTAGTCTAGGAAAGCAAGAAGCAATTTGGTGAGAGTGTAGATTGTTGTCTACCAGGCAATGTGCTCTTCTGTCTGCTCATACCATGCCATATTCATTGGAGTGACTTGCCAGGAACCTTTGGTGATGCTCTTGCCTGTACATGGTTCTGTAGAAGTTATAAATACAGTTTTAAGCTGATAGTCACAAAACCAAGAACATGAGAAAATCAATTTGTCTTTACTAAACGCTATAATGGAGTCCGTTCCTTGGGTTAAAATAGCTCTGGTATCAGAAGCAGCCTAATTTTACCAATATGGGGTCAACATGCTATTTTTGCCCTAAAACAGGATATTTTACCCAAGAGATGAGTAAAATCAGTGTTTCCTGATCTCTCTATTGCAGCTGCTGGATGGCTTCCAAAGGCTCAAGCAGACATGGGTAATGTTAGCTTGAGTACCTAAGTAGTCCTGCAGCCCTGGAAAAAAAGGCATATCCACTGACTGCTGTTCTAGTTGTTGATAGCAGCAGCAGCCCTGTGACAGGGCAGAGGGTAGAAGGCAATGGGGGACTTTGTGGGTTTGCGTTTTCACAGCCTTTTGAAAGGATTCAAGCCAAGGGCAGCCTGCTGTGTTCATCAGTCCTCCAAATATCTAGACAGTCCCAGACTTCACCCTCCCTTGAGGAGAGGTGCTGACAGTCATCCTAAATTGTAAATCCTTTTTCATGATGACCAAAAAAACCCAAAAAAAAACCAAAAAAAAAGAAAATTAGAGTGATTATCAAACCCCGAGACGAGAGTGCTGTGCATTTTTTTTGCTTTCCTATAGAGGACACACATCCTAGATTATAAATACTAATCGATCTTGTTTTCTTGTGGAGAAAAAGGCTCCCACCAGTTTCCCCCCACTTCTCCCCCCTTCAGAATTGTCCTGTCAATGTGGATGCAACTATAACTGATTACATATAGTAATCTATAGAGTAGTAATTGAGGATGACCTTTATGTAAGCTACTATAAAGTAGTAACAGTTAGAGCACTCACAGTTCAATGCAGAATTTATCCTAAGCTTTGATGTGTTCTAGGTTTTTGTTTGCTTTTTAGTTGTAGGGGAATAGCAGAGCCTGGTATTCACATATTTTATTTTGGGTTTTCTTGGTGTTGGTCTGATTATTTAGCTGCTCAATTAGCATTGTCATATTAGTATACTATATTATATGATTGTTAGACTGACTTTCATTTAAATCCATTCTGAAAAGTTGATTTAAGGTATATTTTAGCTCCATGGGCACCAGAGTGATTTTTAGAACAACAGTAATCGCTTAGGTTCTGCACAGAAAACGTATTGAAAAATCTGTAAAACTTCCCTCTCTCTCATGAAAAAACTGTATTGCAATACAACCTAAGCAGTTTCCTACCCTTTGGGGTTTTTAGAGAGTTTGGAAAGTCTGCAAGTGAAAACAAAGGTATCAAAGACTTCTATTATATCTTTTGAAAAAAATAGTTTTATTTAGCTATTTAAATCTTTTCCAAAAGCAGTGTTTTTTTTTCTTTTTTTTTTAGCCATGTTACACTATTCAGAGGATAAGATTCATTTGAGGAGGTAAATGGAGCCCTTTTTTTTTTTTTTTTTTTTTTTTTTTTTTTTTGTCATGACTAAGAATGGCTAATGGGAAAAAAAATGGCTATTTACACTGGGAATATTTATCTTCTGAATACAGTAAAAATTGCTTTGTTGTAAGTGTTTATAGTGGAAACCAATTATTTAACTAGTCTGTAATGTTATCGCTGTTGTTGCTACAAAAAAAAAATTATACACTGTTTTAGAAAACAAAAAACAGTGTATGATATGTCAGGTATATACTTCTTCAGATCATGAACCATCATGCCATGTTACTTGTTTTAATCAGTGTTAAACAAAAGATTTAATTCCCTATCCAATTACATCCTGAGTATGTTCATTTTAATAGACTATTTTCCTAATTTATCTGCTAATCGCTGCAAACACGTTTCGCCTCAGTTCAAAGACTGTTGTGTCCTAAATTTCAGGCTGGGATTAATACAGTGCTAAGAAATCCAAAACAATTCTCTGCCCTGTAATTAGAGTGTTCTGCTCCCACTTGGGCGAGAGCAAGTTGAGTTGAACATTTGTATGCTCAGGATCCTGGGTGCTCATCTACACGTGCACACGTAAAGGTCAGCGGTTTCACTGGTTAATGCAGCTTACTTGGCAAATTTACCAGAAATGACGTGTTGGCAGTAATACCAAGGTCAGTTTAACATGTAATTAAATTGGTCTTGCACTATTTTAGAAAGACACTTTTTGAGTTGGATTAATAAGTGCATATATATTCAGTGTAGTGGCTGCACTGTGAATGGACTCATGCATTAGACGTGAAATAAAACAGCACCCTGAGAAGACCATGGTAGGAGTCAGAAAAGGTGAAAAATCAAGGGTTTTAGCTTTTCAAAATTTGGTCATGTTTTAATTTGGGTCTGTCATGAAGCTAGCATTAATAAAGAAATTTCCTAATAAACTTCAGAACATAATACTAAATAAAAACTAACCTCAGAAATAATCTGTTTAAAAGTGTGATTTGGTTATATTATAAAATCTGATCCCTCAAGTCTTGATTTTACTACAAACAGCAGTGCTTGGACATGATGTAAGGTTCTGTTTCCTGTTGGGCTATTTTTAGACCTAGGGAACCAAGCTTCCCAGACTGCCCTGAAAATAGGCTTTAGTCCCACAAAGAAAAGCTGACAACAAGCATTATTAATGTCCTCAAAAGCTAACTCCTACTCTGCAAGATTAATAAAAATAATTCAACCATCTGCAAAAATGTCGGTAGAGTTAGATAACTTGTATAGTACCTGGAGCCAAGAAAAAGATAAGGAAATAATTAAAAGCCATTCTATATGCAAAATGCCTTTTTTTTTTTTTTTTTTGACAGCTACAGTATTTAGGAAACTATGTATAGACTAAACATCGTTTTGATATCACTCCAGAGCACCTACAAGAGAAATTACATAATGTTGGCTGAGATCACATGTCGGTTTGGGCCCTGCTTGGAGAACCACGTTGTCATGTTGTGGGATGGTGCACTTGGTGCCGGTTGCTTTCTTGTTTCTGGGGATGCAGCGTGAGCTGAGTGACAGGCAGCAAATGTCGTGTGCCTCCTCCTTGCCCTGTAACCAGAGGGTTGGGGTTAAAAGTGGGAGGGAAGAACTGGAGAGGAATAAATGAGAGGACTAGAAATTTGGTAGCAGCGGCAATCAAAAAAGCAAATGATGCATTAAGGTGACACACCTTAATTATAAATTATATTTTAATTATCTTAAAAAAAAAAAAAAAGTATTTTAGAAACGAAATCCATCCCATATTGGTATGTTGCAATTTTCTGAATTGACCCCCCAGCAGCCAAATGTTTTTGCATTCTCTCCTTGGCTCCTTTGGCATTTTACGGGTTCCTAAGCCAAATTTGCTAAGTTAAATGTCTCAACTGTAAGTAAAGATCCCCTAAGCCTACCAAGCTTTCCTTGTTTTAAGAGTCCCTTCACAGTATGGCCCCAATTCAACTAAGTATTTAATATGTACTTAAACCCCACTTAAATCAATGGGATCTAACTGTTTGCTTAAATGCTTTGGTGAATCATGCCCTGTTAAAATGCTTATGTTGGAGATCAAATTGTAATTTATATTGTGGTGATTTCTTGTTCTGGTGTTATATATGAGACCCTCCAAATACACTTTGCTGGAGCTGTGTTTTAACCAAAGCTGGAGCTGTTTAGAGGGAGTGTGGGCAAAACCTGTATTCATTATGTGCAAAAAAAAACAAGTTTTAATTATTTTGAGCAGCAGCTATTGTATAATTAGGTTCCTGAGAGAAAGAAATGAAACAAGCTGAGTGGAGAGAGTGAATGTTTTTCAAGCACTGTCATTCTGAAGATTAGTACCATGAAATTTTCCTTTTTCAGTAATGTTTGCAGCCCCTGGTAAATGTGGGAACATATAGTTCTTGCAGAATGTAGATACTTGAAAATATTTGAGGAGGAGGAAAGTTTGAAGCTTTTTTCCTCCTTGTCTGATTTGTTGGCAATCTTGTCTTGGCTATTTTTTCCACAAATGCCTCTCTGAGTGGCAAGGAAGGCAGCCCATCATTTGTAGTGAGGGACAGCAAGAAGAGAAGTTGCCAAAAGGACCATCAAGAATCCCCCAGGCACTTGGTGTGTAGGGGAAGTATGTCAAAAATACTGCAACTGTGTATACTATTCATTCTTTAGAAGATAGTCACATATCTTGCCATGCCTGGGATGCAACAAGAGATTGCATTGGCCTTATCACTGCTTTTTGGAGAGGAGAGAACAAGTGGTGGGAAAGCAAGGACTCTTGCTGACTTCTCCTATAAGACAAGCTCTCTGCTTGTAGTGGCAAATAGCCAAAAAACAGCTCATATGCCAAGAAAGCCCAAGTTAAGAGATAAGTGGAAAATACCAGATGCTTGCATTTGCCTTGGATTTTCTCAAAGCTGTTAGTATTGGTTTTCTGTTTAATTAGCCAAATAAGGCTGGACTGTGCCTCACTGTCAAGAGAGGAGCTGGACTGGGAAGGACTGGATGTTGATTTCTGAGTTAAGCAATGTTAATAGGAAATAATTCTTGTGTAGCACTTCTCTTCCTCCTCAGCCCCACGCACGGCTACCAGAATTGCCCAGAGACAGAGGTTCTTGAGGCAGAAGCCTAAACTAACTGCCAGTCAAAAAAAAGCTATCCTAGGAGGGAAAATGACTGTGAGTGCATTCTACCATCTAGACAAGATTACTTCTTTTCAAAACATTGTCTTTTGTTCATCACTCCTTTTTCTTTTAAGCGGGTAGGCTTCTCCCAAGATATCTCAGCATTTTGTCTATAACCCTGAGGATATGGACAGACAGGTGAAGGTCTTAACTAAAGGAAAAAGTTGCATTTTTTCCCCAAATTTTCAGAATTTGATTTAATTTCAAAATATTTACTTGAAAGACTATTTTTTCCTTAATGAGAAATTTCATTAATGTATCAACTTCCTATGGGAGCAAAAGTGATTAACTCTCCTTTCTGTTTTAATAGTGAAATATTTCTAAAGTAAGTAGTTTTGTCTAGTTCAGCATCTCTCTCTCTTGTGTCTAGACCTTGACTTATACATGGCGTATACATATGTACATGGCATATTCTGGACCTTGTTTTCAGTATTAGCTCAGAGTGATACCATTTGTTTCTTTTTCAAAGGTTGTTAAGTTAAAAGCAGACTACACGAGAATCTGATTGAGAATAGGGAAAAAGTTATACATGTGTCTAGTTTCAGAGGCTCAATGATCTGAAGTATTTTTAAAAGGCAAATGAGAGAGATGTTTAAATGCAAATTCTCATGAAAAGCTTTAGAGTTTCAAAGTTACATAATTTTAATATACCTTTTAGTTACTTTTTCAGTTAGAAAATTAGACTCCAGAAATGTCTCCTAGCTAAATGAGGTTGCTGCACTGTTGTAATTAATCATCTCTTCAATAAGAGCCAAGCCCCAAATCCACAAACATGAAACAACAGCTAGTAATGACTATAAATTGATTTCGGAAGGTTAAATGTGCGCATTCAGGGCTTGGGGAACAAAGTCATGGCCTTATCCCATGGATATCTGTGTAACTCACATTACTTTGCATACTCTGTAATCATGAAAATTAGAGGCCTAGATTTAGATGAGACCATGAAGCTTGATTCATGTTGAAGAGTTGGGTTTTCTTTCTGTTTTGTTTTTTTTTTTTTTCTCTGGTGATCTAGATCCATGGAGGTGGGGTACTGCATAATTTTGATCACTACTGGAAGAGGGATATAAAAAAGCAAAGATACCAAGCGTGTGTTATTTTGGGGGCTGAGCACATTTAGAGGATAAGGTTAGGGTTGCTCTTTAGATCTAGATGAAAATTAAAGCTGACAACAGTAGCTGGCTCCATGCTGAGAATTATGGCTGAGGCAGGCACCGGCCTATTGACTAAGCTTGGACAAATCAGTCCAAAAGTGAATGCATGGTGATGTGAATCCATGAATCTGGTAATCAGGCCTAAAACCTTTCTGGGTAGATAGGTAGGTCTGACTTTGATTTAATGTTGAGATAAAAGTCCCTTCAATATAGAGATACGAAATAAGTTTGAATAAATGTAACAATTTTAAATGACTGAGAAACCCAGTAAGAGATAGATCTGGACCAAGAGGGATAAGGATGCATATGGGAGAAGTCTTCTGTCAGCTTTCTCTACAGGATTTTCCAATTAGATATGGGGGTGGGGGAAGAAAGATCCTGGCTGCAGCTGTATCTATCTCAAAAGAGACTCCTAGGCCAAAATCAATGTTTTATCCTTCAGACTTCAGAAAATTGCAGCTAGAGATTTAGCTGGCTGAATCTCTTTGGGGCAAAGTTGTGTTGTATGGCCCATGATAAAGCTAGGATAGGATTCAGATGGGATGAGGCAGAATTTGGATTGTAGCTGACGGTGTTAGGAGGGAGCGGGTAGCTGCAAGGACGGCGGGGTTGTGGCTGAAGCCACAGGACTAGTGTCTGAGCCCTGCAGTCGCAGTCTCTGCAGCCATCTCGCGGGGACTCTGGGCATGTTCACTGGGGCCACGCTGCAGAGAGAGAAATTTAGGCAGTAAGCAGCATGTAGCTGTGGTGGTAAAATCTATATTCATAAGTTTTACTTTCTTACTCCAGGCAGTTTTTACTATGTCTGTGTCACTAGGGTCTTAGGACTGACAAGTGTCAGTAAGTAGGGACTGTAGATAATAGTAGACAATTTCTTTTATCTTTAAATTTTCTCCAAAGAAGCACCAAAGCCAAAGATGCTGTCTTCACTAGAAATAGCATGTATTTTTCCCTGGTGGTTGTGGATTCGGAAACAGATTTATCCTAACTGATTGACACGATAACATGATAAAGCGGTGGAGGTGCAGATGGAGATCTCTCTCAAATAATGAATTCTTTTTCGGGATTTTATTGCCTTCTGAAGATGATTATGCCTGTGCTTGCTGCCTGCACAGCTGCTGCAGTCAGCACTTTGCTGCAGTGTGCTGTTCAAATTCCAGCTCAAGCTCCCCTTCTGTTTCTAGTGAAGTGTTTCTTTGGCAGATCAGGTCAGAAAGGTAGTCGGACACTGTTAACCTGACCATGAAGAGCTGCATTCACAACCCAGAATATCATTGCTTTTATGGCTTTTCTTCCCATTCATGAATTTCCTGCTAGATGTTTCCCTGGTCACAGTAAGAATATTGCTCATCAGGAATGTGTATGCAACAGTTTTCATCATTCAAAATGGGTATTTGTGATGCAGTGACCTGAACCTTTCCTTTTCACGGCATTTTGGTTTCTAATTATCTATAGAAAGTCACAATAATGTCAGATGTTTTAGGAAATTATCACATGTCATCTCAAATTATGAAATCTTACTGTTTTGCTGCAGTCCTCGCAGATTCCAGTTGTTTTGTCTCTGTTGTGTTGTCTTTGTATATGTCTGTGTGTTAGTCTGTTGGCTTTTTTCTCTAGCAAGTGCAGGTTCCTAATCTCATTGATCTGGTTTCTTCATATTAGGTCATGTTACAAATTCCAAATCAGATTACAGCAAAATCAGATTAGACTCTTGTTCTTAAACAGAGGAGCTTAAATGTCTGGACCTGGTTCTTATAAACTTATATTTTACTGAACTTGTCTAGCTTGTGCGTCTGGGAGGAGTGCTCAGCATTGTATGCATCACCCCCTTAATTTTATTTCAGAGAGACTTTCCATAGTAAGTGGACAGTGGCTTAAACACTAGCCTGAGTAGGCAGTTATGTTATACATTACTGTAGTACCCAATGCAAGTGTCATTTACCATCTTCCAAAAATCCCATGAACATTTCACATAATGTGATCTGCACCTCAGGCTTCTTATGTTCTGTCACTTACAACATATTGATTTCTGTTATTCATCATTATGAGGAGAATTTTATTCTAAGGCTCTTGGACAGTAGAGTCACTTTACACATTTCTAGGAAACATGGTACGTGCAGTCATCACCTGAAGCAGACTCCAATTTTTGGTATCAAAAAATCTGAGAGCTTTATCCTTTAAATGTTAAGGTTTCCTGCAATTTGTTTTGTTTTAGTAAATGTGTATGCACTGGCTCCAGGTGATGTGTTATAGGATCAGACTTTGAAGAAGGCCCTGTTCCACCCCCAGCCTTTGTGCTGCCCCAGGGCAGCAGTGATCAATGGAAGGGGGAATCTCGTCCTATTGAAATGTACAAAAACATTCTGCAGTGCTTCACCGTGGGAATCTGGTCTCACTAGAGTGTTATTCAAAGCTTTTAGAGAGCACTGGAAAAATTGCCAAAAATTTTAGTAGGCTTTGAATCAGAGCTTCAATATCCTGTCACTTACGTTTCCTCTTGATAAATGGTAATAACGATAATGCTCTCTCAAAACTCTATCCATCTGCAGATATTAAGCACTTAGTATGGCATTGAATATTTATGCTCTACTGAAGGGGCAGTGCTTGAAAAGCTTACTGAAGACTTCAGCAAAAAGGGGAAAGGTAAGAATCATTTTATTCTTAGTGTTTCCAATATCGATAGTAAAGAAGAAAAAAGAACCTAGAAGAGAAAGCAATGCAGGCCATGCATCTGTTAATCTGAGAGGGTTGATCTCTTTATTTCTTTTGCCCTTCAGCATTTCTCATTAATGACTGAAAAAAGTAGTCTTTAGATGATGATCTGGATTTCAAAAGGGGATTTAATTTTTGCTAGACTTCCCTATGACTCTGCTATGAATTTATGATTGTTAGGCTACTCTCAGCTTCCCCCTCTATCTCTTATACTGTTTAGTTAAACAAAGTATACCCATCTGTATCCAGAGCTGCTTACCAGCTAGAATTATCTGGTTAGAAGTCTACTATGAGTCAGTTGAAAGGAGGAATAATGGTCAAAAAGTTAGAATGAGCCAAGTTTATTGCTATTTTGAGGGACCACATACGTAGAGAGCCCCAAACTGTGCCAATTATTAATTCAAGAGCAGTAATGGTGATAGTGTTGATATTCAAATAGCCAAGGAAAATATTTAAGCAAAGCTTCTAGATGAAACTGTGGTATTTGGAAAGAAATGTCTCAGTCAGAAGATGTCCTAATGAATTATCCGCCTGTTTCCTTGTTTACAGGAAAACATCTTTTCAGTGTTTCATTTTCTTTCCCAAGAGCTTTCCTAAATGTAAGTAAGGATAAACCACTCTTACTAAAGGCATCTGTTATCTATAGCGATAAGCAAATTTACAAGGAAGAAACTTGACCACACGGTGGAGCTTTTTGCTCTCTGTAGAAGAAAACATGGTCAAAAGAGTTTGCTGACTGTGCCAGAATCCTCTAGTGAAAAAAGAAGATATTAAGTTCTCTCAGAACTATCATTCTTCATGTGAGGATTTATGCATATATGTGTGATGAGAAGTGTATGTGTGCAGTTTCTCCTCTGGCAAGCGGATTCTTTGATGAACTTAATTAAAAATGTATTTCGTTTAGATCAGCAGATTTGGGTTTATGAAATTATCCAGCCATATGATTGCACTCTAAGTCTACTGTAACATAAAGATGAATAGTTTTTTGGCCTATTTGTCTTCCCTGGATAAATTTAATCCACTCCTATGCATTTATTTTTCAAAATAAAAGCAGCATAGCATTTTCATCTTATTTTCTCACTGGACTTCTACCTGCAGAAGTACGTTCTATGTTTTGCTGTCTTCTGGGACTGTTCTGTGTGGCACTTGACTTGGGTCCATTTGAAGGGAAGGGCTAAGGACACAGCAGCAAATGCAGGAACATTACTTAATAAGTAAGTCCTGTGTGAAGACAAAGAGCTTTTGGTAGTGGTGCAGACTTAAGAGAACATCTGTGTTCATGATGGCAGAAGATTGTGTGATACTGGATATGAAGCCTCAGAGGAAAACTTTTTCTCTTTCCTTTTTTTTTTTTTTTTTTTTTTTTTTTTTTTCTCCTCAGAGTTGGTTCAACTTAATTCTTTGGGCATTTAAACCAGTTACCTAATTAAGTTAAATCTGTATTAGTTGCAATTAAATTAGTTATGAGGATTATGCACAGAGGGATCGCACCTGTTTAATCCTGACAACAATTATTTTAATACTGTAGATACAATTTCTGTGTTTAGGTTTCACCTTGGATATATTTCTAAATTATGAAGAGAACCTTGTATCTCAAGGTTTTAAGATACTTCTTAAAACCTTGAGATACAAGGTTCTCTTCATAATTAAAACCTTGAGATACAAGGTTCTCTTCATAATTAAAAAACAACCACAAAAGATCGTCTGTTATCAAGGTTTTAAGAAGTATCTTAAAACCTTGATAACAGACGATCTTTTGTGGTTGTTTTTTAATTTTGTGAAAGTTACTTTTCTAAGTACAAGAGAACTTCACAGTCACATTGTGAATGGGAGAAGAGGAGAAAGGGGAGAAAAACATGAAGCTCATCTGCCTAATTTAATTGTACAATCCTAACAAAGAACTAAATATTAATGACAGATTGTGATCCACAATCCTATTACCAAGTCTTAAAGTGCTTTGCATGAGCTGAGCCTTGCAGACTGCCCATATGAATCCTTATAGCACATATCAAATCTTAGATGAATTAATTTAGCTAAGCCCATATTGTGTATAATGGAGCTTTCTCAAAGCATTTTATCTACTAAGCACATAAAAGTACCATAATAATGAGTGAAGACAGTAAACATGAGAAAAATAGCATGTTCAATGGGTGCTGGTTGCAAGGAGATCATC
This sequence comes from Tinamus guttatus, assembly GCF_059628265.1. Classification (NCBI taxonomy): domain Eukaryota; kingdom Metazoa; phylum Chordata; class Aves; order Tinamiformes; family Tinamidae; genus Tinamus; species Tinamus guttatus. The sequence goes on along the minus strand of NW_028288538.1, from coordinate 8,574,534 downwards.
ATGATCACGGCACCCAAGAAAGTCTCTGCACTGCTTGTACAATCTAGGGGTTGTCTTCTAATTTCCAGAGCACAGACCCTCTGCCTCTATTATCTAGAGGATAACATCCAATTCAGTAGCAGTGTAAAGCTTTGGTGGTTTTATCATGAGGTCTTTGGAGGAAAGGACTGTTTGAAATACAGAGATATTACAATTTATTTTTTTCATTGTACACTATATTTTGCCTTATTGCTTTGATTTTGTAAAACTTTTGCATTAGGATAGTGTACACACATACAAAAGATACTCAAAGGCCCTCAAAAACAATCAATCAAAAAGCAAAAATCACAAGATTCTTATCCTCTAATAATGAGTTGAGAAAGTATCTTCCCTTGAAGATGTAATGGTGTTCCACATTCTTCTAAAAAATGGTCTGTGCATATTTAAGGCAATGGCTGTGGGTCTGATTTATCACCTGCTGAAGTCAATGGTAAAAATTCTACTGCCATGAGAGAGAGACAGGTGATAAATACAAAATTATATATGACCATCCTCACACATTTTTCTTATTCAAAAGGTATATGGACTCAGTTGCTAGCCTTTGTTAATTTATTTAAAATACTGCCATTCCCTAGTAAGCATTTTAAAATTAATTAGGGTTGAGGACCATGTAGCAAGTAAAATGAGCATGAATTAATTGCAAGTTCTTCAATGCCAAAAATGTGGTTTTATTCATTGTTGTAGTATTTCTCTGTTCAGACTGATCATCTCTCATCTGTTTAGAATACTCAAAAGGTCTGTACCTCTCTTGTCCTTTAGAGATTGAGAGACTATTATGAGCGAGTTTGTTATGTTGAAAAACTGGTAGTGTTAATAGATTATTAAATGTCTGGGTTAACTTTAGTAGAAATGTTTTCATTGGAATGGCTTCATTTAATACAATACAATAGAATTTTCTGATATATATTGAAGTCCAAATGGTCTGTAAAAGCAAAGAATGGCAGTCCCTTTGAGAAATCTGCTTAAAGGTTGGCTGAGATTGCTGCAACCTTATAGCTATTTATCCACATGATGAGATAACGACATAATTTAGAACTGGGTGGCTTAGTGATCTATGTTTCATTTAGATTCTTTCTACTAGGTGACATTTATTGAAAGCTGACTGCTGAACTGTGTTCCATGCCTTGTGCTATCTATCTGCCTTGGAGCTGTTGGACACTGTAATTACATTTTGCTTCATTTCCTCTGTAACTTATGTGAAAATCCTTTCATGGTACGAAAATGCGATGAGAACATGACAATGTGTAAGATTTAAGATGGTTGTTTAGGTTGTAGCTAGAAACACTCTGGACACAGGTAATTTCAAGGTCATTCAGTACATAGAGGCAATATAGCACTTTTAGAAAGCATAAAATAAAATTTTAAAAAGTCCTACTTTTAATAAGCATCAATCTTACCATTATTCCTAGAAATTGAGATGTGTCTTATGGGTAGAGTAAGAAGAAATGACTAATCTTGATGTGTTAAGTTATCATAGAATTTAGCCATGAGCATGCGGTCTTTGCATGAAGAGTATTAAAAACGGTTTGGTGCCAGGGTGTAATGTTTTGAAGTCTCCAAAGCTCTGTTACATTGTTTTATTACACTTTCAAAGCTTTCCCCTTGGCAGTTTCTTGATGGTGCCAAACATACCTTTTAACTAATGTGTTTTAAAATGCCAAATGGTTTTTGTTCTTCTTTGGTTGTTTTTTTTTCCCCTTAGAAAACTCTTGTCACTAGATCATGTCGCTGCCAGTTCCTCTCTTCAGCAGCCTGGACTCCACTGCATCCAGAGATAGTCAGCTGGGCTTGTTTTTCAGGGTATTGGATATCTTCATTTTGCACTGTTAACTAAATGGGATTTGCGGAATGTGTCTAGGTTGAATTTATGAATCCTGTTTTAATACTGTAAACTCTCTATATGCTTGACTGTCAATGTATTTTTACTATGTGCTTATGTGCTAAGAAATATGTCACCTCTGCTGTGCCCTGCATCCATGATGCAAAGAGATAGAGGTTTGCTCCGGCTTCCCAATAAGAAAGCTACCAGGACCCAGAGATTAAAGAAAAGGATCTTGGTGAAGCCTTTAAAACCTGACCTTAAGATGCCTAAAGGAGTTTGGGCTGGAATAAGGAACAAGGAGACAAGCTGTATGGTGAAAGTAGGTATGTTTTCAGTGAGTGGAGGAGATAGCTAAAGCTTAAGGACACTTGCTGTAAGAGATACAGGCTGTGAGTGAACCTACAGCAGGGTGATCTCAAAAAACCTTTGAAGACGAGCTTTGCATGGCACCTTTGGCATAAACCTATGCTGCTTACAAATGGAAGAGCCCATCTAACTTCCCACTTCCTCGTGGTTCTTTCCCACTGCCTCCTTTGGGTTATGCAAGGGTTATGCTGCTGCATGAACCGAATCAAAGGGGAATGTGCTGGGGTGGGAAGAGGCAGGGGTTTATCAGCAGTATTACAGAAAGGTGCCGAATTCAAGTAGTCTGTAATAAGCACAGCCTGGTGCGCCCCACATTTCTCAGCAGTGGAGTGATGCCCTGGAGAACAGATGGAACAAGCTCGTGTTTTTGCTGACAGTATTTTGCAACACTATGTGATTCTTCCTTGGGTAAAAGATGGCTGTTGTTTGCCAATGAGATAACTACTGTGTATGTAAACAGGCTCCTAGGTGACACAGTTATAGAGTTAATAACATCACTCAGGCAGTTGGTCTGGACTTCCTCTCCCCGTTTTTTTGCAAGCATCTGGTATGTGGAAAGATTATTTAATAAATGCAGATGAACTAATCTTCTTATTTCAATGCCAAAGTCCCTCTGAGGCACAATTTTACTCTTTAAAACAGGAGTTGATGTTACAAAAAACAAGCAAAATGGAACACAGATCTCATGGCAGTCTGCACCCACCACCACATGCCACCTTTCCCCAGCCTTTGCCTTGCTAGACTTTCCCCAAGTACTCACAGTCTATACATTCTTAGTCAGAAGTCCCTTCTCAGTGAAAGACTCTGCTGCATCGTGAACAAATAATTCTAGAAGTTTTAATACAGCAGCATGAATATCTTATGTTATTTCAATAAGAATTCATAGACATGGATAAAAACCTGCTGCTACATCCCCAGATGCAAATATGCCTGCTGCCAGTGCTACAGCAAGGGGCACTAGTATCTGCCTCCCTCTCTATCTCTAACCAGAGATCTCTGCAGCCCTTTAGTCCATATTTTCCAGAGCTAGTGATCACAGGTTCATCCTCACAGCATTCCACTATCTTTGTCTTTGCTCACCTTTGCACACCGTATTTCTGCAGATCTAGTCTAAATCTGACTTATCTAGGATTGAGCTGTGTGATGCAAGGGGAATATTTTGTGTTTTAGGCAAATCTTCATTTTAAAAATTATAGGAGCCTGGAAAATGGATTTTATTACTCCTTTATTGCAGTTAATTTCCTTGTCTGTCCTTTTAAGTCACCTCCTGTTTCCCTTCGTTCAGGGAAATTTCAGAGCGGAAATAGTTTTTTTATGATTAACCAGCACCATGTGGACTGAGAGTCCTTTTCTAAAACATTTCCAAAACATACACTGGAGACTTAAAGCTTTGTGCTTTATATTTATTCTTTCCTATTGAAGATCTAGGACACTGAGAATTTAACTGGTCATCTTGTAATAATCATAATGCAAATTATATCCTCTCAACAGAATTTCATTTTACTTAAGTTACTGCAGAAACCTCTACAATCTTTTTTTCCCCAACACAGGATTTCAATTTATTGCAGGGCAGAGAGCATCCTGTATTGAATTAAAGGGAACAATCGTTATCATTTGTGGATCTCTCGGATGTCTCCCTGCTGTTTATCATTTTGTTGTGTTGGATGGTGCTGGAGTTATGTCACTAGGTACATTTCAAGCTATATGTTTCACTGCACTTTTCAGTGCAATTTTAATTTGCAGTACTATTGTTCTCCTCTTTTATTTGTCATGGTAGATTTGGGCTTTACAGAAACATGGAATCAAGGAATTAAATGTTCAGATCGCCGCAAGCTCAAGCAAGATAATTCTATCAGCAATAAATTGCACTGACTTCTCTGTTCACAGCATGTACAAGTACTAAAAACTTTGCTTCCCTCCTCTTAAATGAATCTTTAGCTGATAAATCATCATTTTTGCAAAGTGGCAGCCTGACCATTTCCCTGGGTAGGAGAAAGAAGAGTTTGGAATTCCTTCAGACTGAAACACACTTACGGAAATAAGGCCTTGAACATCCTGAGCAACTGGGCAAAATTATCATCATCATCATGTTCATATTCCTTTAAATGAAGGTGGTCATGGCAGTCTTGTGGGTGGATCCTAGTCATGTTGTTCCATGACATCAGACATGCAGGATAAAACATTTGGGGACCTTAAGCATGGGCCATAGACATAAGTACTGAATAGCTCTGCATTCACAAGCTGGTAGAAGATCTGGGTGAAAACTTGACTAGTGCAAAATCAATCTCTAAGGGATGAAGAGGAATTTTAAAGGCTTGACTGCAGCTGAGATGTTTTTGGCTGTAATGCTGAAAAAAAATGCAGAAGTTGGCAGAAGGACTTAATCCTATGAGTATTTCAAACTGAAGTAAAACTCTGAGTTAAGGTGTGTTTTTGGTAAATATTAGAAATGGTGAAAAATAAATTCTAATGTTTGGAGGATAATAAAATCATCTAGAGTTGAATGAGACATAAAGTTACTGTGTTTCAGATTTTGACAGTTTTTCACTTCCTCGTCATGGCCCAAAATGAGAGAATGTCATGGAAGAATGTGTTCCAAAAGCTTCTTAAAAGCAGTCACACAAATTCAAGGTTTTCATCGTAGTCAAAGATCTAGAAAATCTATTGCTTTTGTCAGAATCCATGAACTTCTTCTCTTTCCTTCTAAAATATGGGACTTTCTCCCCCTCCCCCCTCTTTTTTTCTTTGTGTTCTAAAATTATCTTCTGCGTTTTCACTGACTCTTAGGTCTGGCTGGTAATGACTCACGTAAGCCTGGAAAATAATTTGGTTACAGTGCTTTCAAAAAGGTCTCTGGTGAAATGAATATGTCTGTAGAATGCACGTCAGACTGGTGGGTAGACAAAGCTGCACAAAACCCAGATTCCCTTGTAGCAGAAGTAGCTGCAGTCTGCCACGCTTGGCAAATAAGTTTTCTTATGCCACCTACTTGCTTTCTTCCTACCCGAAAGGAGCGAGCTGCAAGTTCTGTCACAACATCAGGGCATTGCTGCAAGCAGTGGTGCAGGTTGTAAGGGCTGTTCTTGGACACCCACGTGGGCTTGTCTCTGCAAGTGCCTTCTGCCTTCAGCCAAATCAGAGGAGCTTCAACGTTTTCACCAGAACCTGCGTGCTGAAGCATATCTTGAGTTCACTACTTTACACGGGATTAAATGGTTTTGGCAATATTGATAATTAGTCCATTTAAAGCTGCACGTCGGTTGCCTTTAAGGCTTTTAATTACTTCTCCTCACCTCCCCCAATCTGTTTTATGTAGTTAAGAATCTGAAGGGATTTACAGAGATCGCCAGAGACAATGTCCTCTCTGAATCTCTGTCTTGGAATCAAGATCTCTGGGGTTGTGACCTTGCCAAGCAGAGAGACTTGAAAAGGTCTGTTAACTATTACTGTATAGTCTATTTAACTAAGTTAACTAACTGAATTGCTTGAAAGGTTTGGGTAGTTTAAAGCTTCATTGGTATGGGCATAAAGGGAGAAGATAAGCAACCATTGGCCTGAATTTTCAGCTAACTAGAGCTCACTGACCTGGATTTTTCCCAAATAAGTACTTGAAAACATGAAGTAGTCCTATAGATTAAATATAAGGTATCCCATTATGCACGGACAACTGCCCACTATATGTTTTGGAGTAGAAGTTTAAAGTCCTGTTTGGCATCCAGTTGATGGCGATTGAATTAAATCTATGACCACGGTAGTCTTTGTTGAGGGCAAAACGAACTCCAGTGCATTCTGGATTCAATGCACCGTACTGAAGCGGGCAGCTGAGGGCTTGCTGAATTGAAAAGCAAACCCCAAAGCACTTTGTGCCCTGAGCAACTGCCAGGGTTCTTTGAAAAGGTCCTCACAGGGGTTGTGGGCAGGAGAACCCTGCCAGCCTGGGGATAAGCTCTTGAAGGAGCTTTCTATTTTCTCTTACAAAGCACTCTGCATCCTCCTGTCAGAGGGCCTCGGAGTTATGGCTCTCGGTGCTCATTGTGCTCTTAGTGTTTGGTAGTAACTCACATGTCTGATTCCAAGCCTACAGTATTAGAAATATTTAAATGTCAAATTTAAATTATTTCCTTGTTTTAAGTTCAGGCTTTAGGCCTTTTTTTCTAATAAAAGGGAAAGGAAATTAGTATCTTCCCTGTTGACAACTTAGAAAATATATCTATGGAAATCATTAAACTTAACATTCTGATGTTTTTGTAGTGTTGTACCATATTGTTACAAACATACAAAAGTACACTGCATTATCTGTGAAATGTAGCAATTTGTAGCAACCACCAATAATATTAAAGCTTAATTTCTCCAGCATGGCTTCCTCAAATGAAAATTAAGGGATTCGGGAGTCCAGGGAAAAGTGGGACTCACGCAGTTCCCTTTTCTTGCAGACATCATCACTAGCTTGAAATCTTAATTTTTACAGACATGCACTGAGAGTTTCAAAGGGCATGTCTATACCTTGAATAGTGAATGTTCTGCCAACCTGGGATTGATCATAAAAAACAGAAAGCATGTTAGCACAGTTAGCCTTGAGGAGACAGGCTTCGTACAGGGGTACAAAGCTACCCTGCCCTTGTGGCCCAGGATGCTACCTCTGTATGGCACAAGGACACGTGGAGCCATGCAGATGCTATGTTGCCACTTCTCATTGCTTGAAATAATATGTCTACAAGAAATATTTTCTGTGTTTGAGTAAACGTAACTGGGTTAAGTAGCTAACTCTTGGTCTTTAGGAGGTTGGCCAGAAAAGTGACGCAGCAATGCTCAAGAGCAGAGGCAGCAGAGTCTGGCCCCATTGGCCAAGATGAAAAGACAAATAACTAATTACAGCTGAGGAAATTTATTTGAACTTACCTTTGAGTGCTTTTAAATTACAAAATTGAAAGCATATCATGCAAGAGGGCAAAAAAGTGGTGATGTGGGTGCTTGCAGTACTCTGAGCAACAAAGCTTCAAGGGGCTATTCTGGCATTCAGAGTAGTTCCTCTGTTTGATTTTCCAGCTGGAACGAGGTGATAAGCCTTTTAATGGAGATGTGTTTCTGGACTGATATCTGTTGTTCTTGGCTGTTTGATCTCATTTGCCGTTTGTTCTAACGCACACTCTAACAGTCTCTGTTTTACAGACTTCAGTATGACAAATAACAAAGCACGACATGGGAAAGTAAAATATTTGGTCCATCCTTCTTGGGAAGCTGAAAATGTGGAGTCCATCTCCCCTGGTCTCTAGTATGGTTAAAGGAGATACGTCAGTAGATACTCAGGATGGAGCTGAGACCAGTGAATCCAGTTCATGGAAAACCCTACGTGGTAAGTAGAACATGGACAAATTGTGTTTCCACAAATGGTTTTCACTAGGTTTAGAAGTGATGCTTATGCGGCAAAAGGAAGAATGAAAGGGGTGGTGCAGAATGAGGCTGCACTGCCTCTTGTTTTTTAATGAATTTGGGATATTTCTTTACGCTTTTGTAGCTCTTCTGCTTTGAGTCAATGGAACTCAATTCTGATTTCTGGAGAATTCTTTTTCTGGAGAAGCAGATTTCTGGAGAAGCTGGAAATACAATGGGGCACTTGGGAGCTGGGCTTTTCTATTGGCTGCAGTTTGGAAATGCAGAAACTTCTTTATCTAACTCAATCTTTCCTCATCATCTAAAAAGCATGGAGTCAATTAAACCGAATGGCCTTACATCCAAACTGTAAAACCTCAATGCACAGGTAGTAAATAATGAGGCTTATGACGACTTAGCTCATTAGTTATTTAACTAAGTACTGTCCAATGGACATGACTGCAGTCACGGAAGAGTAAAAATTTCTCAGCAAGCAGCACCCTTTTAGATTAGTTTGGGGCAGAAGGAAAAAGCAGCCTGCGCTATTCTCGGCAGGAAATTTAGTGGAGAGAACTTACTGTTCTTTCTTGTCAGAGGCTGCAAATAAAAGATAACTACCCAGACCACTGATTTATGCAGGTAAAACCAGTGCTGTGTTGTGCCAAAGCTATTAAAGAGAGAAAATACCAAGTTAGGAACGAGTGAAAACTCTGTAAACAGCTATGCAGAAAAGTGAATTGCTTGGTAACTTGTAAGCGTCTGAATATCAGGTAGCTCGCTACTCCAAAAGATGTAAATCCAGATATAATGCATGTGTATCATGCCAGGAAATTGGGGCCTCGGCCTGGGAGAGGAACAGCCCTTGGATGCCATCAGGGTTATCCCCCGGGAAAGGCTCTCAGAGGCATACAGAGAAATGCAATCGCATCTTGTCAGCGAGGCTTTTAATTTAAGACCGCAGCGGCCGCGCCGAGGTGGGAAGCGCCTCGTTTGGGCAGCGGGCTGCAGAGCAGCCTGTGCCCTCGCGGGCCTGCCGCGAGCTGCCGCTTTAAGGCACTGCTGGCTGCGGGTCTGAGGCGAGCGGAGAGCGGCGCTCCGCTCCGGGCGCGCGGCCGTGCCCGCTCGCCAGTTAGTAGTGTCCGATCGCGCATGAGACATCTGTGCGGTGACCTAGCGGCTTCCTTGCAGTGTGGCAGTTCCGCTGGGGCAGGCGGTCACCGCCACCATGGCAGCAGTAACGGCGTCCGCTGCCGCGGGGAAGAGCGCAAAGTCCTGCAAGAAGTACCGCACGGTGAAGCGGCACGCGAGCATCTACACCTACCAGGAGCCGCCCCACAGGTAAGGGGCGACCGCAGCTCCAGCCTCCCTCCTGCTCTGGGCAAAAGGTGGGATCTTTGCTTTTGTCTTTCATTTAAACAGCAGCGCAGGGTGAACAGTAGTGTGACAAAATTGAGTCTTTTTCTATATTTAGTTTTATTTCAAACCTCTATTTTATTTTCACAAGAGTTTCATTCGATACTGCGCTACAAATGTCAGCAGTGTAACTCAGGTAAGTTCAGGGTAGACCAGGGTAAAAACAAAATCTCTATTGTTTTGCTGCTTATGTATTTCCAGGGATTGTCCAGTACGCCCAGGCATCAGAGGTGGCATAGGGGACAGATGGGTTTGTGGTCTGACCATGTATATTCTTTAAATGCTCTTACAAAGTGCAGCTTACGCTATGGCTTATTTCTAAGCCATTCAAAGGGTGCTGCTTTTTCAGCACAATTGCATGGAACTTTCCCAACAAACATATAGCCATGCAATTAGAAAATCTCCTAGCTGACGTTGGTTTTGCAGCTCTGTTTGCTTTATTCAGAGAGTAAACATAATTGACATGGATTTTTAGACAGAGTGCCCAGCGAGAGTGAATATTACTGCCACTTTGCACACAATACCTTGTTTCAAATGTGAAATGAGAGCTGTCACTGCAGACGTGGTGACAACGATTTAATAATCGCCTGCAGAAATCTGCTCAACCAAATAGATATCTTTTTGCAGGGTTTTTACATGCATCTTTTGTGTAATTCCTGGTGACCTAGGGGTCCCACACTTCAGCCCCTTCACCATAGGGAAAGGTGACAAAAGGCCAGGATTTTCTAAGCATACTCCCATTTCTAAGCATTCTCCCATTTTATCAAAGAAATATTTAATCGTTGTAATTATCAAAGTAACAGATCAAAAGCCTGTGGCAAATAAATGCATGTTAAGTGCTTTTGCTGGAAACGTTTAGACAACACTTTGATCCAGAAAAATTATATATAAAGTGTCCTGACAGCCTGATGTACAAGCTATACAATTTGAAATGCTGGCAGTGGAAAGACTTGGATTCCTAGTGGGAAACATGGATAATTTATGACTGTGCAGCAAGGGCGGGGGGGAGTTACATTGCAAAGAGAAATCATCCCGATTATTCATAGACTGTAAAACAAGAAGACCCTCCAAGTTCCCTGGCTCATCACTGTTACCTTGTTCTAATAGACCAACCAGATCATATGCAAGTCTACAGTTTTTTGGGGATCTGAATCAGAATGATTTGTCTTGTGTTTTTCCTCCCATGCGGCACATGCTGCAGTAACTCGGACAACGATTATGGCGAGGAGAAGGCTGACAGCCACGACCCGGAGCAGATCTTTCAAAACATACAGTACCAGAAGGAGATTATGTCCAACATCCGCTGCAGGCCGTGGCCGATGAGGCAGAAACTGAGGGCGCTCAGGTACCGGAGTTCGTATGAAAGCTTTCAGAGCCAAGGATCAGGGCAGTGTTTCCAGCCTCTGAAGTATTTCAGTCTAAGCTGGAACTGGATGAACCCAGAGATGACTAATAACTGCTAGGAAATCACATTGTGAGCACCCTCCTACGAGTCCAGGGAGCTGGCTGGAGGCAGGAGCCCCAGGATGGGATGAAGCCATCCTGAACATGTCCCAGCATGAAATCACACTTTTGCTGTTTAGGTAATAAGCAGAGTGGCTGCTGCTTTGAGGCCCCAGAAAAGGCTGTGTCTTCTGTTGGTAATGCACAGTGATACGTTTTTGAGCTAAATTGTTTCCCTCTGTCCCATTGGCAAAGGTGACTGTATGTGACAACATATGTCTCCATGAAACAAGAAAACAGAAAGTGGTCCGTAACTTTCAGGTATTGCGAATGTAAATAGTCCACACTTGTAGGTTTAAAAGGTAGTATTGTCACACCGCAGTTTAAAATTGCAGTTGTTATGTTGACAATACCAGATTTCCAATGCACAGTGTGGGTGTCTGTCTCTGTCCGGGCTGCCTGTCTGAACTGTGCCAGGCCTTTCCCTGGTGTGACCTGGAGTCCGTATGTCACACTGCACTGCTTGGCTTTTTGGGACTTGCTTTATTTTCCTCCTCTTCATCTAGCATCTTAACCCTGTAATGAGGACCTTTTTAATTTTACTCATTTAGGTAAATTGTGCCTTAAAAAAAAAAAAAAAAAAAAAAAAGAAAAGGACGATAGAAAGATAGAGACATTAATTGAAAGGACAGAGACAGAAAAAAAAAAAAAAGAAAACTCTCCCTGAAGTACAAGTATTGAATGTTGAGTTTTCTCTCCTTTTAAAAATGATAATAAAGATCTTTTAAAATACTTTTGTCTGATTCAGATGATGGTTAGAGAACCTGTGTCAGTGTTTCACAGCATTTGGTGGCTTTGCTAGTTGTTACTTGTGTAGAATTAGGAGTTCAGAGTAATATAAACAATGTAAAATGAAGTTTCTCCTTCTTATGCAGACAAGCTAAAGAGATTGTGCTAAAGTATGAAGGAAGACTCACTAGAACAAGAGGGTACCAAGCAGCTGGTGCCGAGGTATATCTGTTATTTTCTTAAATTACAGCTCTTTCCTATATCAACATTAATCTGTAGATTTCATATACAGAAGTGTGCTTTTTTTCTTTAAAATCCCAATCTCCAAGTCGAGAAGTCTGCAAAGAGCTAAAAAAGCAATTAAAAGCTTCTTTATTAGCTACTGCAAGTTTTTCATTTTGTTCAGATACACAGCAGGCAAGTAAAGAGGTGTGTTATCCATGTAATTAATCAGTGTTGCTTCTACTGACATGAAAAGTTCTGTATAATCTATATATTTGCTGCACAACCTGCAGCTTGATTATTTTCTCAGCCTTGTGAACCCTGTTTTCAAATGAAAAACAGAGGTTTTAATACATAAAAATGTATTAACTTTGACTAAAGAGATTGATGAGGTAGATGTTAATTAGAGAGTGACTTCTGTTTGGTTTCAAGAAATTAGACTTCATGATATAATATTGATAATGCTGCTGACTAAAATACAATTTGTTTGGCTTTTTTAAAAATATCTGTCTAAATGATGAAAGATTCTGTAAAATGAATACTCTACAAATATTATTTTCCTGTTGCTATTTTAAAATAACAAAAGAAAAAGTGGCCTCACATGGAGCTTTGTGTTTTTCCCCCCAAATGCATATGCATTCTCCACTGTATGTAGGAAGATGCAAAAAAGTAGAAGTTGAATGAAACTTTGCTAAATATAACCACAAGTTTTCCGCAGGTATAAACTGTAATAAAGAGGCACTGTAATAGAGAGACTTGGGAATTACAGTAACTGAAATTGTTGCTTTTGAATGTGATAACTCTTTCTTTCTCTTGGGTTTGTGTTTCTCTTAAATATAAAGTTAGCTCTGTGTGTTCTTGTGTTAGTCATAGAAATCCAATTTTATATATTTACAGCATTGGGATTTCTTCACAAATTATATAGAGGCTGTGATTAGTTTTGACTTAAGTTAAATACAACAAATATTCTACCCAATTCTTCTCAAGAACCAGTACTAGTAAATTCACCTTCTCTTAAATTCTGTCTTTGCTGCTTTTGCTTAAAAATGCCTCTTTTTACTCAGAGGTCATCTGAATGGTGTCCTTGCTTGAACAGGAGTGTTGGGCTAGGTAATCTCTAGAGGTCCCTTCCAACCTCAACCATTCCATGATTCTGTGAATGACTCTGTCATTTCCTTTGCAAAGGGTCTATGTTGATTTGAGCTGTTCTGTGAATTTTTGCCTGGTTTGTTGCTTGGGTTGCTCTGCAGATGGGGTTTGGTGTGGGATAGGATAGAGAGCAGCATCTGTCTGCTTCCTTCTGTGGTTTCCTCATGGTCCTTTGTATGTAAAATAGGTAGCTTGAGCACTCTTGTCTTTACCCTTGGCATGTAAAGGCCTCTCTGTGTCTCATTTTGGGGACATTTTGCTAGTAAGCGCAATTAGGAACTCCTGTTTTATAGGAAATCCCATGTTTTGCATGTTTCCGAGCTCTGCAGTGGTCCATTTTACCTATTTAACATCACAGACATGCTGTGAGACCTTGGTAATTAGTGGTTATAATATGTTTTCTGATCCTCATGCAAAAGCAACACAGCTCTCATTTCTCTCTCTTCTAAGCTTTGGAGGAAGTTTCTTCGACTCGCATATAATTTTGTGGTGATATTCATTCCTTGGGAAATGAGAATAAAGAAAATAGAGAGTAAGTAGAAAGTCTGAATGTACTGAAGAGTAAAACCTTGTGCAGGAATTACGGATCTTGTGGTTTATGTTTGAATTTACTGACTTATGTAGCATTTTGGAGTTGTGTAAAATTTCATCAGTGTCATGATTTTCATTTAAATACTTGTTTTTTTTCTACTTGGTTCCTTAGACATGGCATGGTTCTCAGTGACCATGGGGGTAACTTCAAAAAAAAAATCCAATTTGTCCCACTGTGCTCCCTTGACTATATGGGAAGATTTGGATATAGCTTTTCACAATCCACAGGACTGTGTCCTTGGGCCAAATAGGTCCTGTGTGGCGTGATCCTGCCTGGTCAGCCCCAGAGGCTTTGGAGTATTTAGGGCAGCCCTGCATGTCATGATGGTAGTCATGTCATACCTCTGTGCTTCAGCAGCACATGAAGAGGGATACTTGACATCACCCATTGTAACTACTCCCTGTGTAAATACTGATGATGATTATCAGACTTTCCTATCAAAGTTTTTTGCCAATATATTTGCTCTTTGACACAGTAATATCTTTTCTACCTAGCTGTTTGTCCTGCATGAATGGGGCGGACATTTCTTTTGACTCTTCAAATAATGCTTAATGAATAAATGATACCAGCTTTTATGTGCTGGGTGGCTCAGGTATGTGTTTCCTGTGGTTTAAGGTCATTTTGGGTCTGGAGTGGCCTCTTACTTCATCTTCTTGAGATGGCTGTTTGGAATCAATATTGTACTTACCATAATGACAGGAGCATTTGTAGTCTTACCAGAGGTAAGAAACCCTCGTTAATATTTACAAAGTGATGTTACACTTCCACTTTCTTTTCTGAATTAAGCAAGTGCTATGCTTAAAGACATCAGTTTTAAAGGTACACTTTAAAATGAATTATTTAAAGTAAATCCCACTGTCAAGAGTTATTTCTGCTAAAGGATAAGAGAATCTTGCTATTAGTATTAGATAATTTATCAATGAAGTATTAATGCTTTACAGGATATTTTTTTCTTCTATCCGATTACTAAAATGGAGAACTGAATCCCAAAAGCTGCACTGGGTATGCTCGAATCCTGCTGAGGTCACTTACCTGCAGAGAAAAATAACATTTTTCTCAAGAATCATTTTTTTGTTCACTGAATTTCTTGAATTTCTGAAAAGCCCCAACTCTGTTTAACTGCATCTAGATAAGGCCATTTGTTAAGAAGAAATTGTGAAGTACAAATTTATAGTGTATCTATTACAGTAGACCTCTGAAATTTATGGAAAACATCCTAAGCTTACTATCAACACTTCCTTCTGTAGCCCACAACAACAGATAAACACCTCCAAAAAAAAAAAAAAAAAGTGATTCCATTTGAACGTTGATGTCTGAGAGCGTTGCTGTTGCTGACTGGCCTTTGCATGAACCCAGCTTTCTCCATTCACCTAAGTGATAAGATTAGATTAGCGAGTTAACTTTCAGAAGCTCAAGGAGGTAAACCCCCCTCCACATACCTGCCTTCTCTTGCCCTGGTAAAGAATAGAGCAGATAATAATGTCTGTTAACATAACAAATGGTTTATAAATTCTGTCTTGCCTAACCAGTGTTCTAATGATGTTGTCAGAAGCACATAAATGTCTGCTTTTTTTCTTCTCATTATCTAGATTTAAAAAAGTAACAAAAATGAAAAGTAAATTGAAATGAAAAAAAGGTATTTTTATCGTTTTGTCTTCTTGCTGTTGTAAGTAAAAGTAGATTTAGACTTGAAATATCATTTTGAAATCAAACATCATATTTAATTTAAATGTGCTTAAAGTATAACGAACAGATATTTTTTTAAACAGATTTTGTTAATTAAGTTAACTTCTAATGTCATTTCTTCAGCCATCTCCAAGATGTCTACAGAGCATTCAACTCCCTAAAAGGTAGACCTCAAACAGCAGAAGTCAGCTGCTTTACTCAAAATTGAATGCAGTATTTCTCATGAAGTTGGTAGCTTAGAACAAGGAATGACCAAAATACCTGCTAACCTCATAGTGTCCCCCGTGCAGGCAGCGCTGTGCGCGTCGTGCTGTGCAGCCGCTGTCCTCAGACACTCTACACGCAGTTTCTAAGATCTTGTCCCTTCTTTCCAGCTACTGGCCGGAGAACCGTTTGGCACCACAGTCAGCAAGACCATTCCCAAGGAGCGTATTGCATCTGCTCAGGATCTGGACACCATCTGGTCACTGGGGGCAAGGCTAAAACCTCTCTTTATTGTTTTGCTGTCCGTGTTGTGTTGCAGCCAGGGTTTGCTGCTCATATTCACGGGCTCTGGTCTTTGCAGGGCTACCTCCAGTACTCGGTTTTGTTTTATGGCTACTACGGTTGTGACAGGAAGATTGGGAAGGCTGGGTACAGGCTGCCTCTTGCTTACTTCCTTGTTGGAATGGCAGTGTTTGCTTACAGCTTTATCATTCTCTTAAAAAAGTAAGATTTCCATGTATTGCTCTTCACAAGCTTTTATGTACAGACAATTGTTAATGATATATTTATTCCATTTCCTCTGTATTTATTCCCTGTAGTTCAACTAACCTCTTCAAGTCTGCTAATTTCTGGGAGGCAGATTGAGTTTAAATCTAGCTTGCTCTTTATCTTTTTGTCATTTATATTCTCTCTCTCTCTCTCTCTTCAATTCCTCTGGAAGGAGGGCAGTGCTGCCAGTGCGTGGGGCTTTGGCAGGTCTCTGCCATGTGTGTTTTTGCAGAATAAGGACGGACTCTCACTGAAGTGTTTTCTATTTTTTATTTCCTGATATAAATATTATTATGAGAGGAATTTAGATTTTTAAATGTAATGTTTTCAGCATTATTATTCCCATTTATTGGAATACGAATATAGGAATACTGTCATACATCTAATAGTGCTGCCATCATACAAGCTGGTAGGTGGCATCCCGTTCAAATGCGAGCTCAGGGACTTTGCTGTGTAAGGGCTGGGAGCAGGAGCTATCCAGAAGAGTGAGCAAGCTGCCACTGCTGGCCATAAATCTGGGAATGTGCAATCCCTGCAGGGTCACTCTATGCTTTCTCCTTTCTCTTTCCCTTCATCTCTCAATAACTATTTATCTGACACAGATCCCTGCTTGCTGTTCGTCTTTTAATTTTGTCCTTCTGGATGCCCTTTCTTTCATAAGCTATTAATCTTAATTTCTTGTGCTTTGCAGTGTTCTGCATTCTTGCCTACCTGAGCTGACTAAGCCTTCCCCTCTGCCCAAGCTCTGTAAAATGGCACTGTCATTCTGCTTACAATAACATATATTTTGAGATGAAAGCAATACAAAAAAAAAAAAACAGGCAGATCCTGTTCATGATCACGAGCTTTGCCAGACTAACTCATTATCACAATAAGAGTGATCTTATGTTGTAGTATTCTCTAGCTGGATTCTGCCTGAAGTTCTTAAAATTATATTAAACCTTACTAGAGCCCTGGACTTAATTTGCTTTATTTGCCAGCTGTAAAGAATGTAAATGTTATCAAACTGCCTTTCCAAAGTCCATCACTTTTGAACTAGAGCATGAGTGAAGTTGAAGCTGGTTTATTCTCTGAACCTCACACTGGTTTTGGTTTCTTCAGAAGACTGATAAGGACACTTTGTCACAGATTTTTTGGTAGTTTGTAAAGAAGTAAACATTTGAAAACTATGAACAAACCACTGGCTTCCTTTGCATGCATCTTCACACATTGACAACAATGAATATTTGGTCTCTTTTACAGAATGGCAAAAAATTCAAGAATGAGCTTAGCGAGTGCCTCTGATGAAAATTATACTTTCTGCTGGAGACTGTTCTGTGCCTGGGACTACTTAATAGGAAACCCTGAGGCTGCAGAAAGCAAAGCTGCTGCAATAGTTAATAGCATTAGGGTGAGCAACTGACTGACAAATTATTTTGATTTGTTTGTTGATTGAGAATTAAATGCGCTTTTCCTTTCGTTTCCCTACATTCCCTATTGCTTCCCAGTACTGATTTCTGGGTCTGTTTGCCTAGGATAGAGCTTGTATTGCATCTCTGTGGCGTCACAGTCGTGTCGTATGTTTGACTCTGAATTTCTGTTTATACTAATGATAAAAGTTAAGTTTGAGATAGGACATCTTCTGATGTGACTTTTTGTTGACACCGTCATTCCCTTTTAGTCTGTTTTGTTCTGTGCCAAGAAGGACATTGTATTTCATGAAATGTCTCATTCCATGCCATACTAAATGGGAAAAGAAGTTAGGGTGATTGAAGTAAATTTGCCTGTGATGCAGTCATTGAATAATGGAATCAAAAATATTTTAAGGGTGTAAAAGCATTATCTTATTCTGTCTCTCTATACAAACGGTCCAGGTACATTTTACAGCTCTATCAATATGAAGGTGTTGGATTAAATACAGATGCTTTCCACTTAAATTTTAAAAACAGCTATGTTTTTCCCTATTTGTGTTGAATGCTATTAAAATGATCATGCTGTGTTTCTTTCAAGGAAGCTATATTGGAAGAGCAGGAGAAGAAGAAAAGCAAAAACCTGTATGTATATAAGATCAGAGATACTTTCTAAAACACTGCTTCAATGCAGATAGCAGTGCTATTGTGCTTGTTTCATACATCTAAAAATCACGATAGAGAAGAACCCTGGTGCCAGGGTTCAAAAGACAACCAACTGCATTGGCTGTGTGATTCTTTTCCAGGGCTGTGACTATAAGCTTAAGGATTATTGCAAATATCCTTGTGCTGCTGTCCCTTGCTGGAAGTATTTACATTATTTACTTCGTTGTGGATCGATCCCAAAGGTTAGAGCGCACCAAAAAGGAATTGACTCTTTGGGAAAAAAATGAGGTATGAGGTTTCAGGTGTGACACCACTGTTAGACAAAGGACTAGACTCTCTATAGCAATAAGATTCACTGAGGTGTAGTCACAAGAGAGTTGCCAGGAGAATGAGGAAGACCATTCTGCTAAAGATGCTGTCATCTCATGTACAGGCATGTAACTCTCTGGAGTAAAGACTCCTGAAGAGTGTTGCAGATCTATAATTTTGGATGTTATTTATTGTTATTACTAATGTCAGTTATAACTTTCTAAAGTGTGTTCTCCAAGAAGAGCAATCACGAAAGCGTGCACATCAATAGCGTTTCAATCAGCATTCAAGGTACCAGAGATCCATGTGGACAGCTACAAAAATGCTGGTTCTTTCTGTTCTGTAGGTAAGCGTAGTTGTGTCGCTGATCACAATGATTGCACCCTCTGCTTTTGAACTTGTGGCAGCTTTAGAGATGTATCATCCAAGGACCACTCTTCGTTTTCAGCTTGCCAGGTATGGCTAGATGATAGACAGTGTCAAGACAACATGGGGAGCAAGGGAGGAAGAGGAGAGGTGTGTTCTGGTTGTATGGCTGCTTTCAGCCAAAAGAGAGAACGTACAAGAAGCCCATGGGATAATAATGCTGATCACTGATATCTTTTTTTTTGTTTTCAGGGTTCTTGTTCTGTATCTGGGAAACCTCTACAGTTTAATCATTGCCCTTCTGGACAAAGTGGACAGTATGAGTGTCACTGTAAGTTTAGCTTGACGTTTCATGACTTGTAAAACTACTTAGTTTTATAGATAGCATTTCTTTTATTGAAGTACACATGAAGTCAGATGTAAAATTGTTTGAAATCAGAGTATTAAACACATTATTTAGTTAGTAAAGTCAAGTTTAGTATGTAATGTTTACTTACAAATATTTGTATTTTTTAGAATAGTTAAATCCTCTTGGTTGTGTAAAGTCTAAATAGACATCCTCTTTACTGCTTAGCTACTTTAAAAACAAAATACCCACCACCTCAGGCCAAATGTTTCTAACCACTTAAAATCAAATTACAATATTGTGTCCTTATGAATTTCACGTGAATCTGTATGTTGGCAGCTACTTGACAGTTATGTAAGTGCTGCTTGACAATACTTGCAGAAAAGTATTTGTACATGTTGCAAGGCATGAAGATTTGCATGTATTGTAGGCATGAAGTCAGAAAGGACAGCTGAAAACTTCACTTTCAGGACATTTATTCTTTCAGGACTCTGAAGTTAACAGCAATGCAAGTAATTCTACTGCCTTCTTAGCAACCAAAACTCTTCCTGACAAAGACAACTTATCTACAACTATTCCTGGTGTACAAATTAAGGGAAACAGCAGTGTAACACTGGAAGACAGACGCACCCAAAACTTGACAGGTTCTGACTCGGTTAACAAAACAATTTCTTTTGACTATAATAATCCGAATCCACAGGATCAGTGCTGGGAGACGTATGTTGGTCAAGTACGTTACTGTTTGATTGTCTTATTGACTTATTCCTAATCCACATTTGACCATAAATTAAAATCATGTGCAGAATTCTAAAACAGAAGTTATCTCTCTGCAAATTACATGCTTCTAGCTGATTTTGCCAAGCGATATAGTCACAAATATGGGTTTTCTTTTTGTAGAGTATCTGTAATGCCTTCACTATTGTACAAATATTCTTGCCCCAAGCTTTGGTATCTGTCTTCAGCTCTGCACAGGCAGATTTCTACAGATGCAGGATATGGATACAGGTCTCATTTTTAATAAAATATGCCCTTGCGCATAGAAACATGACTATAAAAATATGTAAGCATGTACAAACAAGCATCCTATTAATACCTTTTTAAAATTCAGTCCTGTGCAGATTCAAATTTGGATAGAAGTGAATGTTATCCATTCATTTGGTGAATGCACCAAGAAATGCACTTGGTCACTGTGCTCCATCTTTGCATTCTCTGTTCATTTTGCCTTCGTAAAACAGAGGAGAATTAATTCTTCATCTTCAGACAACAAGGGGCAACAGAAGGTTTCCAGCTACTGTTAATCCACAGGAATGGAGCCAGTTGGATTTAGTGCCATGTGGGCATATGCCTTTACTTTGGGTGGTTAGCAATGACATTAAGACATACATGGAGAATTTTTACCCACACAAAACATAACTGATGTCATTTGATCCCAATGTGCTTTGGTCTCCAACTGTCAGTACTGTTCTGGTGACCTAGACATTAGCTATTAATGATGTCAGTATGTCTCTGCTTGCATAGCTCCTTCTTCTGGAGTGGAGGGGGAAAAATAATTTAAAGAGAGTCTTGTTCTGCAGACTCTTTGATCATCTGGGATAAAAGTTCCCTCCTACATTTAGTGGTCTGATTGCAATTCTTGTATGCCCCTCTCCCTGTTCACAGACATCACTCACTGAAACTCACTTGGTCTTTGGGGTAAAGAACATCAACATCATGCTTAGGGAGCCAGGAAGTTTTTTTATAACTGGGCTTTTTCTTTCTTTCTTTTTTTTTTTTTTTTTTTTTCTCCTTTTTTCCCCCCCACCCCAAGATTGGTTGGAGATGTTTGGAAATATCATTTTGACTTAATTGTATGTTTTTAAAGCTGTTAAATATAGCATGACTTAAATCACTTGGAAATCTTTAGCACTATGCAGATCTCCTATGGCTTAGTGATCACACTGTCACTGAGTTCTGGTTTCATATGGGGAGTAACCATTTCTCAGCATGAAACACGTGGCAAGTGTGCATTACAAGAGCCAGTCCAATAAGGGATTTGGGTACAACAGAACATACAGAACACATCATTTTTTACCTACATACATTTTAAGAAAGACAGTTTATAAGAAAGCTTGAAACTGTTAAGACCAGAGTTTTACTGCTGCAAGCAGTAGAGGAGCATCGATTGGATTACATTTTTTCTCTTTGCTAGAATAAAGGCAAGTAAATTAAACAATCTCTCATTGGGAAAAGCTAAAAGAAAATGTATTTATATATTTAAATCACCATTCCATCAGAATACTAAGCTTCAGCTAAAATACACAATGCAAAATAGATTATATGGACCAGTATGCATGTCCTCTTGTTTTGAGAATGACTCAAGATGTTGGAACAATCTGTATTTCAGGAAATGCTGAAGCTGTCAATTATCGACATGATTTTCACAGTTGCGAGCATCTTGCTAATAGATTTTTTCCGTGGACTCTTTGTCCGGTATTTAAGCGATTGTTGGTGTTGGGATCTAGAAAGCAAATTTGTAAGTATGCTTTAATTTATGCTTTACGTGTGCTTTAATTTTAACAAACTAAGTTGATGAGACTGCGTAGACTTATTTCCTTAGTACTGAGTATTTTTAAAGCCTTTTGTCACTTTAACAGTTTCTTGGTATCAAGTATCTATAAAGGCACAGTTCGTGCTGTGTAAACCAGGTATAATCTGGAGGATACAGGGTAAATGTTCAGATGTTTTTCCCAAAGGTATTCCTATAGCCATGGTGTAAAACCTTTTCCAAAATGAGAACATGTCTCGATGAAAGACGAGTAATTTGTGGGCCTTTAAAAATAGGGAGCATGGAAAAAAGGACCACATCCTATCAACAACTGTCTATCATGTAGAATAATAAATATGTATTGCTCCAAAAAGGCAGAAAGCCTTTTAAAAAAAATCATGTTCATACTTGGTTAGCAAGCAGCTGTTGGCATGAAAGTTTGAGCTCTGTTCTCTTTGCCTTTAATTGAACAGTGAAGTAAATTGAAAAGGAATTCGGGTTTTTTGTTTGTTTGTTTTTTTAATTATAGGCAACAGATTAAGTTTACTGTGTTCTCACTGCCTGCCCATGGCTAGCATTTACTCTGGTGATTTCAGGCTACATGCTGTTCTGCAAACTGATTCAGTCAAATGTTTCTAATACATGATCTGGAAAAAAAAAAAATAACTCCACCTATACTGTATTTCTTGTAGCCAGAATATGGAGAATTCAAAATTGCAGAGAATGTACTTCATTTGGTCTACAACCAAGGAATGATCTGGTATGCCATCTATAAGCAATTTTTCTTGTCCTTTTGTTGGTTGATTACCAAGTCAACATGGTAATTCCCACCTATTCAAATAGGCTATTAGTACTGCAGTATTAAGAGATTGTTGATAAAGTGATGAGCCGTGGATTAACTGCTTGGTATATGTTTTGCTGCTAAAATTGCTTCTGGCAATACTAAGCACTGAAATGACACTGTTTTTCTAGGATGGGAGCCTTCTTTTCACCTTGCTTACCTGCATTCAATGTTCTCAAATTGATCGGACTCATGTACCTGAGGAGCTGGGCTGTATTAACGTGCAATGTGCCGCATCAGCAGGTTTTCAGAGCGTCCCGGTTAGTCCAACTAAAGGGCAAATCAAATGCATCCTAGAAATGTCTTCTGTGTATAGAAACAAAATCAGAGGAGATCATAGGGTTGAAAATGGAGATGCAAATTTGACAGTAATACTGCCAAATAAAGTACATGAGGAAAAAAAAAAAAAAAGGTGAGGGGAAGAACTGAGGAACTCGAGATTTGTAGAGATATAAACCAGGGTGGTTTAAAGGATATGCACAAGTAACACAAAGGAACTGAATTGCCTGAGACTGGTTGTGACTACTGTAAAACTTGGTAGGC
Organism: Tinamus guttatus; assembly: GCF_059628265.1. NCBI lineage: Eukaryota > Metazoa > Chordata > Aves > Tinamiformes > Tinamidae > Tinamus > Tinamus guttatus. The sequence goes on along the minus strand of NW_028288538.1, from coordinate 8,551,907 downwards.
ATTCACTACAAAATGTCAAGGTATGGATTTTTCTGGACAGCATCCAGAGTTAGAAGGACTCATTAGGAATTGCCTCCCTCCTCCGAGGAAATGAACCAGTACCATCTGAAGGATGTTTTATGGCCACAGTTTTGGTGCTGAATAGGTTTTTAACATGTTTTGAAGATGAATCAAGTTTTGCCACCTTTTTCCCCTTGCCAGTAGAATTGGGTGATAAATTAGACTGGTCCTATAAATAGTTTTCTGGCTCAGGCAGTGACATCTGGAAGCAGTGCAAATAGAATTTGGATCATTAAGAGTCTGTTCGTAGTGGCTCTGTGCAGACTTCCTAACCATAACAGAATGATTTTGATCTTTCAAAAACATAGATCTTGAACTTGTTAGGAAGACACAGACTTAGCCTTCATGTTTCCTCTGTTTTTTTCTCTGATTAGTGTAATCTGAAAAATGCTGTCTCTTCCTGCAGATCCAATAATTTCTACTTGGCCATGTTGCTGTTCATGTTGTTCTTATGCATGTTACCAACAATTTTTGCTATCGCTCGATATAAGCCATCTTTAAGCTGTGGTCCCTTCAGGTAAGTTGTTATGGACAAATGAAAACTGCAGAGATGTTATTTCTCCCTCAATAAATCCATCAAATTCAATAATACCCAAATTGCTAGTAAATAAAAGTTTATAGAAGAGATACTGCTTTTGTTTGTTAATTCAATAATTAATTAATTGAATGTGTGAAAGTCCTGAGTGAGGCTAGACCTTTTGGATTATATACAGTGTTCAATTATTTTATGTTTATGTGCCTCTAAGCAATCAACACACATTGTCTTGGGAACATGAGGTGTTTCAGCTCAAGCACTGCCAACTCAAATGTTTTTGTGCTTTTGAAAACTTATTAAAAAGTAAATAATGAAACAAGTAGCTTAATGTATTTTTTTTTCCTTTTGGCTATACTGTTCCAAAGTAGTCTTGGATGAAAATTCTTGTTTATTCAGTGCAATTTTGCTTGTAAATTTGATCTTCAAGGATTTGCTATAACTTATTTTAATTATCATTTTTCCTTCCCTTGTAGGGGACAAGAAAAAATATATGATATTGTTTCAGAAACAATTCAAAACGATTTTCCTGCATGGTTCAACACAGTGATTACATATATCAGCAGCCCTGTGGTTGTCCTCCCTGCACTGCTACTTCTATTGTAAGTACTATGATTTTCATAGAAAAGTCAACCTCATTGAATTAATCATGGGCTTCTCTCTAAAGAGTCAAATGCAAATACTAAGGAACAAGAACTGTATTTTTGTGATTTTGCTAGGCATATGTGCTGTGGGGATCACATGGGAATGAGACCCCCACATTTTCAAAAGTAATTTCTCTTTCTGGGATACTGTGTTAAAGGAAACTTTTTATTGTAACAGTTCTCCCAGTACTCTTGGTTCCACAACGTTATAAGCTCCCTTTTCCTTCTCAGGAGCAACTCAAACTTATTTTCCATTTCGTCTTGGTCATTAGTTTCCTTTAGGACTGTTTACTGGTTCAATTTATCATTTAAAGAGGCTACCCAGTCATCCTGATTCCTGACCAGATAAACCAATTAGGAAGGTCTGTTCTTAAGTGTTAATGTAATACAGCTTCCTGCAGACTTTCCAGTGAAAGTGCTTGCTTACTCCTGTCTCTAAATAATTGTTCACGGCTGCTAATTAATATTTACTTTTGAGCTATTTGAAATTCACTTTGTTTCTATGAAGTATCATCTCTTTTACATGTACCTTTGTATAATTTCTCTCCATGCAGAATATGCCCCCACAGCCTTTTTTTAAACGAATCAGACTCAAGTAGTGCTTCCTATTTGTAACTTTTCCTCTGAAGTCACAGCCATGTAAAAACACGTATTTACACATTCAAGTAGATCTGTTGATCTCCTCAAAATGAGGGCTAAGCACATATGTAAATATTTTTGGTATCACACATGAGCTAGAGCTCATGAAACTTCTTACTCAGTCTGAAAGCCAGTGTAATGCATTATGTCAGGCCAGATCTAATCTCAACTATGCCACTGTGAATAAGATGTTACTCCAACCAAGTCAACAAAGTGACGCTGATATGAATATGCAAACTCAGCACTAGTTTTACTATCTCTGTTCAGTAACCTTGGATTGGAAGAAAGAAAATATATTAAAATATTGTTTGTTTGTTTTCCTTGCTACCAGAATTTAAACAAACAAACAAAAAAAAGAAAGCTGGGAATAGGCAGGGTTACCAACATAATGAGAAGACCTGCAAAGAAAAAGAGAGAAAAAGCTACAGTTGGAACTGCCGTTAAATAAGTTTGCATTGTCACTTACTTTTTTTTTAAACTTCCATGTGTACTTTCATGTGAAAGGGCTGCAATTATAATACAAAGGAAATGCTAGAAAGCAACCAAGCCTTTGTACGATTTTGTGGACGTCTAGGCCCTCCAAGAGAAAATTTAAAGAATGTTTGAGGTAACTTATATTCTGCCCTATTTTTTAATTCTAGCATGCTAATTTACTACCTACAAAGTATTGCAAGATCATTGAAATTCACCAACAATCAACTGAGAATGAAGATACAAACAGTAAGTACAGTGGTGTTGTGTGTTTTGTATGGTTTGGTGGGTCTTCACAAATGTATTATCCTTAATCAAATCTCTGAAGTCACTTTGTGTTTCACAATACAAAATCAGTTTGGTGGTACTTATGCTTTCAGGTTAGTGGGCTTACTTTCTAATCTATAGTAATCTAGTGTTTTTTATTCTCATGTCTGTGTCTGTGTTTTAGGAAAGAACTGAAGATAAGAAAAAGGTGGTTCAAATGGCAGTAGGTAAGTTGGTGAGCTTTAGAAATACCGCTATTAATAAAGCATTGAGACATAAAATCATTTTGATATCTTGCACATAGATAAGTTCTACTCTATTTTAAAATCTTTATTTCCTTTAGAGTCCTCCTTATAGATGTTTTTTGAGGTCATCTTGACTTAACCTTGACAGTGTTTAGGTGTAAACTAAATGCAAGGTGTGTAGTTTATAGCTAAACTCCATTTGGAGCCAGGGTTAGTATTTTCCTGCTTGTTTTCACCTAACAGGAAGGAATTAGTAAGCATTCTCTGATGATTCGGATCACATCAGACCTTGTGTAGAATACATAGTAGGCAGAAGATGAGAGGGGGAATGGCTCTTATTCCTTGACCTGAGTGGGCTGAACACGTCCTGTGCAGTGAAAATTTTTCACTCAGCTGTCTACTGTGTCCAAGGGGGTGTGAAACCCTGCCTTGCACATCTCAGGTTTTAGCAATGCGATACCCCAGGCAAAGGTGGGGAGAGGAGGCATTCTTTTTAATCCTTTCCACTGAAGGGCAGGGATTAACAAGTAAAGTAAACAAGAGCTAAAAAGAAGTGAAAAATTGCTAGCCCAAAAAAGCTAACAAGCCACGATTCAGTAACATAATAGCTTGACCTTAATGTTGCTGACACCCTTATGAAAAAGCTTAACCCAGCAGAGATATAAATGTTGAAATAATTGATGCATAGCAACCTACTTATGAATCAGGAGAAACAACTAAAGACAATGAGATAGTCTCTTAGCTGGGTTTTCCTTCTAAAAGAAACCAAACTAAGCTGTTGGCTGTGACCAGTCTTTCTGTTGCTGGAGTCAGTTTCCTGATTTTGGCCCTCTTCATATCAGTAATTGTATCTAATATAAGGTATTTTTTTTTCTTTGAAGAGATATATTTGCTTCTTGCTCATCTGGGACACCAACAGTGCCATTTTTAGTGTTTTCACTATATACCCTGGTGTTATGAGGACCTTCTGTCTATGTACTGCAGTCTGCCAGTCCGTCCCTTTATCACTGCATCTCCCAGTACGACACAAGTGCTTCTCCTTGCTGAGCTCTTGCCTGGGGTCTGTCAGCATTGGCTCCCTTGGCTGAAGGATGAATTTGAGCCACTGCATTTACACAGCAGCTTTTAAACTTTGAGCCCTGGAGTTATTCCTGTAATAATTCCTGTTTTCTAGCCAGAATGCAGAGCATGGATGGGAATGACAAGAGACCAGAGCAAGAAAGTGATATTATTAGTCAAGAGTCTTCAGTTCGGTCGTCAACTCCCCGAAAAAATGGCAGTGTCTTGAACTTCGAATCTCCCGTGAGCAAAGGCACGAGAATACAAACCATTTCCCAGTCTGTTGCCCAAACTGTGCCCTCAGCTGATGCAGCAAGGCCTATCAATGCAACTCCGACTACTCCAACCTCTTTAACACCCGCTCCCTCAGTGCCGAGTGTACAGAAGCCAAGAAGTGACCACATCACAAACAGGCAAGGCTCTTGATGTTAAAATGCCATTTACTGTAGTGGCTGTATGAAGTACTTATATTCATTCACAGAGTAGCTGTACCTTCAGACTCTCTCTGCAGCACAAGAGCTGAGGAAATTTTTAAAAGCAGATTCACTTACCAGTGAACTTAGGTTGCTGGTAACAGCAACATCTCATTTCTCCCTTAATTCAATTGCCAGAGTGCCTTATAAGACTTTGGAAGGTGGAGTTCACTCACGTTTCAAATCAAAGGCAAATATTAAGCTCCCTTTGTGGGGATTCCACACACAGAAATATGTGCAGAGTTTCTTTGAAGGTCTAGGTGACATGTTGTTGGTAGGTTGGTTCAGACAGCTGCCTATTTTTAGTGACAAATTAAGAGCATTTTTGCACAGTTCTTATCACAGGAAAACGGATTTGGAATGTACCTTGAGAGGTGAGTAATCTGTTGCCATTTCCCAGAAAAAAAAGAAATGTTTCTGCTAATTTCTAGCGTATATTTCTCTAACTCTTCCTAACAAGTCTGAAAAACAGATTCTGCAGTCCCCACTCTCACAGTGTAGTGTTTGACTTCCAGAGCAATAAATGTAATCTGTTTTAATTATACTGATAAATAAGTCTTTCTCTATTTCCTTTTTGTTTTGCTTCCTAAAGGTACACAAGCATTGTGCATGGGAGTGCAGGTGAGCTTTGCAAAACAAAGCCCTACACACCAGTCACTTTCAAAAAGCACGTTGAAGATGTTCACTCTGAGCCTCTCTTCAGAAAGGGCATTCGACAGGTAAATCCAGATGCTCTTGGGGCAGGAGCTCCTGTTTTTGTGGGACGTAGGCCATATGCTACCAGATATTTTCTTGTTAATGAACACGAGTCCCGCAAAAAGCTGCTCCGTTCTACCTCCCGACTCCCAAGGCGCTTCTGAATGGATGAGGCGGGAGATATTATTGAGTTGTATCCGCGCAATGTCAGAAGATACGTGGTTCGGACACCACACCAGATGTATTCCCCCCATCCCAGTGAGGAGGAGGATGATGAAGAGGATCTGAGGAGAGACTTAGTGAGCAGAAGCCATCGTCCCCGCTCACTGTCTGATCTTCGCCCAGCACCCCGCTTTTACATTGGGGAACATGCTGATGGCCACGTTCTTATGGGCAAGGATATAGCCAAGGTGCATTACAAATCCTGGGATGATGGCTTTGAGCTAGACCTGGATAGGCCCCCATACGCTTACAAAAAAGTACACCTGAAAAATGTTGAAGTTGACCAGCACTATCCTGAGCAACGTGTGAAACCTAAGTCAAAGCATAAACTAGAACAATCTCCGACAGAATCTGATTCCATGTCCATTGAATCTAGCAGCGATCCGCAGAACAGCGGCAATGACCAATACATCCAGGTCATTCACAGCAAGGAAAAATACCTGAAACCTGGAGCAAAGCTCACAAAAAAGAAATCAAAAAACAGTGTTGATCTAGATACGTCTGAGCCTAATGAACTGGTATGCTCAAATGTCTGAGAGCTCCATGTCATCTTTGTGCTTTGAACTGGAGCATCCCCAGTTGTATTTGCTGTTTGATGTCCTCTGGAGAAACTGTAATGTGGTCATGGGAATGACAGTGTACACGGGGAAAATCCACTTAGCCTCGTACTTTACTGTTAACTGGATCTTGCTTTAGTAACACACTCGATATGTTATAATGAAGAAAAAAATTAACCCAACTTATTACTATTATGCGCTGAAAAAAAAAAAAAAAAAAAAACCTACTACTGTAAAATGAAAGGCTATGTACTGGGCACTTAATTAAACCAGTTCAAAAGTATGTCAGGTGAGGCTCTTTGACACAGTCACAGCTGCTGTTGGCAGTGACTCAGTCCAGCAGGTAATGGGCTTCCCACAACCGCGGTGTTGCTATCTGCACGACTGTCTATGACCCATCTCTGTGCCTAGTTTAATCACTGGAGCTCAAGCAGAATAGCTATAGGTGAAATTGAGGGAATACTGAAGCTCGGAGTGTACCCTGTTTCTTCAGCATGTGCTACGTGGGTGAGGGACTCGCGTGGCTGAAGCGCGAGGGGGTCTGTGAGCGCTCGCGGGGGACAGTGCAGCCCCCCGACAGGCTGCCCAGGTAGACGTGGGTGAAGCTGCCTCTCCATGACCTTTTTAAAGTGTATTTCGTTCCCCGATCTATTCCTCTACCCTGAGTCTCTCACTGGCACAATTTTACAGCTTCCTTAGACGCCCCCCGGCACAGCGGCCTGGGCTCCCCCGGGCGCCGGGGCTCCCCGCGCTGCCGCGCGCGGCGGCGGGGACGGTCCGGCCGCTCAGGTGAGGGGGAGGCGCCGCCATCGGCCCAGGAGGCGGCGCGCGGCGGCGCCCTCATAGACGGCGGCTTCCTTCCCGCCTCCCGCCTTCCTCCTGCTCCCCGCGCCGCGGCTATGGACTACGCGGGGCTCGCCGGGGCGCTGGCCGCCAAGCTGGAGCTCTACCGCGGCGACCCCGGCGGCTGGCACGGCTGCCGGCGGACGGTGAGCGGGGCCAGGCCGGGCCGCGCCGGGCGGGGGGAGGCAGCGCCGAGCGGCGGCGGCTCAAGCGCCTGTCCCCTGTCCGCAGGGCGAGGTGACCGTGTCCTGGAGACCCTCGGACGAGTTCGCCGGCAAGATGTGAGCGCCCCGCGCCCCTGCCCGCTCGTCCGCGCTGCCCGGGGAGGGGGACGGGGGCTCCCACGTCCCCGCGGGCGGGTGCCCGAGGACGCTCGGTTTTAGCTGCCTTGCCGCCCTGCAGCTACCGCGGCGATGGCTTCGTGCCTGCCAGCCCCGCTGACGTGTGGGAGCACATCAAGCCCGTGGCCGGCGGCCTGCGAATTGAGTGGGATGAAAACGTGAAGGACTTTGAGGTCATGGAGGTGATCACTGAGGTAAGCACCTGGAAAACGGAAAGTGTCCTGGGGGGTCTGGCGTTGGTTTTGGGAGAGGTGGACACGGGGTGTTTCATAACATGTAGATAGCTGAGATTGTTATTAACACAGCTAAGCTTTTAAGGTGTCTCACGATTGTTCTTGGCAAGTTATTTGCAAGGGGAGAGGAGACTTACAAAATGCCCTGACCTCACTGAGCGCTGAAGAGCTGGTGCCGCTGCGCAGCCCTTGCCGAAGAATCTCGCGTTGCCGCGTCCTGGCCTGGCCCGCGGCGTAACTGCGCCCGCGCTGTCCTCGCCTGACCCCGGGCCGCCCGGCCCTGTCGCAACGGCTCCCTCTTCTACTCAGAGATGCTCTTTATGTCCATGTGGCGTGCGTGGAGCATTGCGAGTGAAAAGGACTGTGAAAGAGCTGCTGCTGCAGCCGCTGTGAGAACACAGCCTAATTTCCAAAGTTTTATTTAAAAGAGGGAGGCTTGGCTCCCCAAACAGGAGGTCATGGATGTAGTTACTCTAAGGCTTCCAGGGTGCGAAGATGACCGATCCTAGGGGTGTTGGTGGGAGCCCTAGGTAGGTTTCTCTTGTCAGAATTTTACAAATTTATGGAATTAAATATAAGCTACATCTTTAGAAATGGTAAAGCCTGCAATTTGATATTCATAGACTTTGTTAGGCTTTCCAGTGTTTACCAGTACGGTAGAAAAAAATGGTCTGGGAGCTTCCATCGCAATACACTCATACAAGGGGACCAAAGTAATAAATTTTCTGCAGTAGAACAAGTCTAGGTATCAAACTTCATCCTGTGTGATGTGGTAGAAAGAAGATATCTCCTTTAACTCCCTAAAAAGGACAGGCGTTTTAAATATCCCATATGTATAGATGTGCCCAATACCCATTTCATCATCCCTTGTGGTGTCTTACCTGTGAGGAACATCGTTGTTTTCCTCCATTAGTTTGTCTATCAATACACATTAGTGCCAGGTACGAGAGCTTCAGTTGTGCTGAACTGCTTTTTTTTAAAGAAATAGTGAATGGAACTCTATAGTATGGCTAAAGAGTAACTGTTAGAGCTCCTAGTTGCATAAGGATCTTTGTCGTAAAGCACTGATTGACATAATTCTGTTTTGTAACTTCTAGAATATTTCTGTGTGCAGAACCACAACCCCTTCAGCTTTCAGGAAGATTATTTCACCAAGAGAATTTGTGGATGTGGTAGTAACCAAGCAATACGAAGATGGCACTATGCTATCTGCGGGTAAGATGCTTATGTGCAGTGTGCTAATATAATGCTATAAGGCAATCTGTAGCTACAACAAATAAATGGAAGATGAAAAAATAAATAACGTTTGCTGTTTGGAGGCTGTGGATTCGATCTTGATCAGAAGATAAAATAGTAATGGCATGCTTACATCATTGCCCTCAGATGGAGTACAAAAGTCAGGCTTTTGTTCAGGCAATGATTGTATTGTTCGCCTGTAGTTTCTTCTTATGGTATGCTTTTGAGATCAAATAGTTATTTCATTTACTGTTAAGTTTTTTGTTTTGTTTTGTTTTTTTTGTTTTGTTTTTTTTTTTTAAGAGTTTGCAGGACTTTTTGAAAGGACTACTTTGAGATAAATCTTGTTTTACCATTTTCTACAACGCTGCTTGATTTTTTTTTTTAATGAATAAACTGAATAACTGAATAAACTACCATTATTGTTTATCTAAAAAATCATCTCTCTAAAGTAGTGATTTTTATGGGGCTGGTACTGCATACGTGCATGCCTCTCCTCTTTTCACTTCAGCATATTGTTTACCTGTTACAATTTAGTTTTTCTTTGCCCCACTGTTCAGCCATCCCATTGTCCTGTGTTTCTTAGCAGACCAATGGTACATACTCCTGTGGAATGGAATTGTTGGAAGTAACTTGAATGACCTCTCAGATGAGCAGTGACCTCATACTACGCAGTTTCAATAAAACTGCTTGAAAGGGTCTTGCTTTGTACCTCACAGCTCAGTTAGAAGTGCAACTAATTTTGTTTTGTAGATTTCACAGCCAAAATTGTTCCTTTTAGTCATCTTTTCTGACTGCCTGTATGGCTGCAACCTAACATTAAAAACATTAGGCTGTTGTTTCTCTTAAATATATGCCTTTAAGTTGCTTCTTAGATGGTGCTTTGATTACAATGGGCCTTTTGACATCTCCCGTGAAAATGGTATTTTTCTTGGATGCTTTCTCTTATAGCCAGCCATGTGGAACACGCACTCTGCCCTCCTCAAGCCAATTTCGTTAGAGGGCTTAATTATCCCTGTGGCTCTTTCTGTATACCTATTCCAGGGTAAGAACAGATCTATTTAAACACTATATATTCTGAAGTCCTTCCTGTCTGTAGTTCAATCTAAGAGTATAAGGCCGTATGGCCATAAGTGACCTGTAGCCTCTAGGGAACCACAGGTTTCTGTCTTCCTGTGACTTGTCATCGTTATGAAGAGCGCACTTTCTGTTCCCTTCTGTGCAATGAATTATTCTCTTTTCATTTCCTAGAAGGAAGTTGTTAATGTTACAGGAACTATCATTATGGTAGGATTTCTGCTGACCTTTTATGCAAAGATTCAGCAAAACATACAAGCATGTTTTCAGCTTTTCAAAAATGAGTACATGGTGGTTTATTTCACTGGGTAATTCAAAAACAGAATCATGTATCTAATTGGGTCCTCCTTTGGTTGTAATTTGACTTGCAGGGATAGCCACATTCGTAGAAATTTTAGAAAAATGCTTGTTGTCAATACAAAAAAAAAATAAAGCTTTTTTTTTTTTTATCTATCATCAGCTAGTGCATGTAAAGGTTAAAGTTCTTAATATCTTTAAACATGAAGCTATAAAATTACTTGCATTGCTTTTGCAGAGAATCAAACAAGACTCAAGTCCTCACCTTCTTCCAGACTGATCTTGGTGGCTATCTTCCCCAGACTGTGGTGGAATCCTTCTTTCCAGCAACCATAGCTGGATTTTATAGCAATCTGAAAAAAGCTGTTAAGACATTAAAATCGTGACAAAGCCAGTTGCTGAGATGACCAACTGAGGGTAGAAAAACCACTGGCAGCTTGAGGTTAGAAATGATGGGAAATAGAGGTTGGCCTACAACATTTTTTTAACAGCAGAGATACTTAGAAAAGGTGAAGTGGGAACAATGAATTGAGCAAGGTAAACTTTTCACCCAGCATTTTCTACCTGTCTGCATTCAAAGCAATGCACTGTCTTCTAATGTATTTTTTCATTATTAAAATAAAGATTATCACACAGGATGCTGAAAGAATCCTGGAGGCAGCACACTGCTAGCTGTCTGCAGGGAAAAGATGCATATTTCTCATCTGTTCTTGGCCACACTTCATCAGTGTCTATCAAGAGGAGCTTTCTAAAATCCACTTAGCGCTACGAGCACTGGTCAGGTGCAGGTCAGCCCTGTTGTCTCTCTGCAGCTCCCCAGAGACTCCCTTGGAACAACGTTCCTTCCTCAAAGGAAGCGCTAGCTCTTTCGCTGCCAGCACTCGCATAGCTGCAAAGATGTGAGGATGGGACCAAGCCAGCAAGCAGAGGAAGCCAGAATGAATCGGGCTGTGTCTGGAGGGGCCAACTTGCTTCTTCCAGCAACTTCGTACTAATGGTAAACATGTGCTCAAGTTCTCTTTTCTGAATCAGGGTCTATCAGTCTAAATCAATTCACAGTTCTGTGGTCTGGCAAGCTCCTTTCCTCCCTTCTCTACCAAAAGCCGTGATTTCCACAATATCACGAACCAAACTGCATTGACATAGTGGTAGTAAATAAACAAGATAAAGCACTTTACCTGCTATTTTTTCTAACTGTACTTGAAATGACCACGTATTTAAACATTCTTCCATCTCTTATACAGAGAGTTATTAACCGGAACGTAATCTTTCTGTACCTTAGCCTTGATTTGACAGAGCATATTTGTTTCTCTTTAAGACTGCCTCATCTTACAGCATTATGTTGAGAATTCAGCTCCTGATCTAGCGTGCAGTGATGCTTGCAGTTCTCGGAAATATTTATGGGACTGATTACTGCAGGAATGTCAGGTGTTGTTATGGATTGCATATAATTACAAAAGGGAAAAAAGTAAATTGCTGAATTAGAATTTTAAATGCAGGTTATGATTTTAATACTGTAATTTGATTATTTAATGAGGTTAGTATGCTCTGTTTTCTGTCCCTGTATTTGTTGTATGTATAGTAGAGTGTATGGAGTTGAATACAAATTTTTCTACTGTAATTTTCATCCTGTGGAATAGACTTTTCAGGGAAGCAATTTTTAATCTCGTTGCCTTTGTGCACAAAGATGTAAAAATTCCTATGAGAGTGATACAAAATAAATATTTTTCTGCTATATCTTACTGTTTTCATTGGATCATCCTTTAAAATTGTTTCCCACCCCATTGCTTTGCCAACAGGGAAATTTGGGAGGCTCCTGAACATGCAGCATCTCTGTAAATTCAGTGCATCCAGGCAGAAAAGAGCCTTCACTCCTGTTTGCATTCCCCATTAAGTGGGGATGAGTATTCAGGTGTTCTGGTGAGAGCACTAACTCTCCTGAGTCCTGTGTCTTCTCTTGGTTATTAATTCCAAATTAGATTGGTGCTTTCTCTGCTTAAGAGTTAAGCAATTGACTGAGAAGAGGTTTGGGCCCTGCTACTACAGAGGTTAATACACATTTATCTAAATGTGCTGTAAATCAGCATGCACCATCTGTGCAGATCTTTGAAGGATTGTGATTTTTGTCAGTTTAAAGATCAAAAACTTAAATGAACAGAATACAGATCACCCCCATTTATTCCTGCAAGTAAACTTAATGCTGATAGTGGGCCTTTTTATGTTAACTATATTTGTTTTTGTGTGTGTGTTTGTACATGTATGTACATTATGTTACTTCACACAATAAGGATGGTAGGGGAGGCTCTTCACTGGAATAACTTAAGGCTCCTTTCTTCTGACTGTTCAAGACATTATCCAGAAGGAATTAAGATCCTTTAAGATAGTGCAGTCTTCCTGCCCTGCCAAGTTAGGGATGGAAAGGTCTTAGTAAAGATCCTCCTGAGGATGTCTACCTCAGTAGAAAATGCTGCCAGTCGCACAGTGTATTTCCTCTTCTGGTTTTGATCCTGGACGATATCGGGAAATGGAAGGAGAAGCAAAAAAAACTGTTGACAGGAGAGAGAAGCACCTTCGGCAAACATGAAATCAAACCTGTGTTGATTGTTCTGTCAGTTCTTAATTTGATGAAGTAAATAGCTGTTTCTAGTTGGCACATCTTCAGTAAATGACACTGATGTTAATTTAGGCCATTTGGTGCCATGGCTCTATACAATCCATGGATCCATACAATCGTTAAAGCCACAAGGCTGACCAGAAAAGCATGATCTGGCTTTGACAGGAAATACCTTTAACTGTGCTGCTTTACTGTACAGAAGCGATTCACGTTTATCCCATATTGGTGATTTGGGCAAGTGGTTGGAACACCGTAGAACTTGTATATGCACCAGGTGTTTACTTAGACTGTGTTAAGCCAGAAACACAGGTTGGTTCAGGTAGGTACTATTTTAAAACGTACAAAAAGAATCATAGGCTAATTTTACTTCCTTTTTTTTTTTTTTTTTTTTTTTGCTACAGAATTGGTAGAATGTTTCCTTTGAATTTTTTTGTTTTTTAATTGGAGAAGTCAGTCAATTGGAAGGGGGTCTAGGTGTTGGTGGCAGCAGATGGCTTGTCAAGAATGTTCTTGCCAGGATTAGCATAGAGTGGATTTGTGAACAAAGGCCAGAGCCATGCTTGGATGCCATGAATATCTTCTGTTATCTGTCCTACTTCTCCTTGCAACAATTGTCATTTCTGTGACCTTGTCTTAAGTGTTCATGAAACAGTTTTGGAACTCCTATAACTTATGGTCCGGTGAAATTAAGAAACCTAGGAAAAGTGCAGCAGACTTCCCAAGTATGGAAAGGTGAAGAGCCAAGGACAATAAACAGTGTAGCCACCCAGCATTCAGCTACGGACCAACTACTTTGAGGACAAGGCGTCTGCTCTTGCAGCTCTCCCTTTAATGAGAAGATCTCCCTTAAATCTCCTTCTTTTCATTTGGTCAGAGAACACCAAATGGGTGAACGACACTATCTTGCCATAGATCCACATGCAGAGGATTAAAGACCCAAAATATTCTCAGGAGTATTTAAAGCACAGGTTTGTCTCCAAGCTTTTAGTATTTCTAGAGTAACTTCTGGTGTTTTGGACCGTTGGGCCCAAAAGCTTTAATTCCCATATACTCTTGACACTTCTCTTAAGGAATCACCACCATGATAAGTTTATGTGTGGGCAGACTGTAAGACAGAGTTCTCAATGGCTTTGTGCTCTCCTGCATTAGTCCTGTCAGACCTCAGGCCAGACAGTGATTAGAAAACCCTCGCTATTTTATCCTTAGCTTCCTCCCTTACCCTTACAGTACTTGCAGATGGTCCCTTTTTTTCCTTAGTGTTTGCTTGCTAGAGTCAAGATGGTTGGGTCATCTGCTAGCAGAAAGTTCTTGGACAGATTTTGGCACTCTTGACTGTTTTGTAATTTGAACAGAAAAGCTGTAGTTTTCTTAGGACTGTTGTACTTTTGGCTTGCATCCCCATTTCTCTGTCCATTACACATCCTTTAAATTATTTTTGGTACTGTAGCATGTTTACTTATAGGGTTGTAGACAGATTGCCTCCTCCTACATGCATAGGTTAAGGAGCAAAACTACTAGAACAGGGCTGAACACTTACCTCGGGGTGTGTTTCTTATTTTCTTAAGTTAATGGTTAAAATAGGACAGTACCATAGCTGTCACACATTTTACAAGCAGTATATTATTAATAAAGTCATTATTGCATTATTTTACACTTTGTAACATCTGTTTCTGAATGTTGAAGTAAGACTCATGAGCATTTTGTACATATTTTTTCATTTTATCCCAAACGGCTTCTTCTGGAATTGCAAAAACAGCTGTAACTGGCAGTAAGATCACATGTATTTTTCATACGTGCTTTCACAATATCTTCCCATATTGGCCAAATGGCTTTCAGTAATGAAACTTTTGTTTGTTTGTAATATTGGTGGTAGTCCAATTCCTCTACTTACAAAGTTTTGGATGACTTGATGGTAACAGAGCTCAGATTCTTCCTCTTGATGATAGCTGTGATGGGCCCATCGGGTAATGCCTTGATTATATTCCATGCTTCAAAACGGGTGAGTCCTTGCATAGCAGTTGTGTGCACTTGTAATAGCTCATCACCAGGCTGAACAGGGCTGTTTTGTTCTGATGAAATCCCTGAAGAAAGAAAATTAACTTCCTTTATTTTTTTTGTTTGGAGGACACTTTAACAAATATTTCACTCATTAAAGAGGATCAGCATGTTTGATTTTAACCACCTGGTCTTAGTAGAGAGAGCAGCAAATCAGTCACATTGGACTGAAATGGGTAATGCTGTATTTTTTTTTTTTTTTAAAGTGTTTCTGTGAGTATAAATCGGCAATCAGTCATGACGTGTACAAGTTTGTCTCAGCTAAGGACCTGCATACATACAGTTAAATGTGTTTACCTTTAAATATCCTGTTGATGACAATGGGTTTATCGCCATGAATAGAGCCCTTCCCTCCTTCCAAACTGAATCCCAAACCAGCAGGTGTTTTTTCTAGAGTTACAGTGCAGATTGTATTTTCAGTTGCTGGAAATAAATGGGAAATTAGCAGATGGGAAACGTATAGTGTGAATAGCCAATAAGATCTGTTCTAAAGAATCCATTTCTGTTTGTTTTGTTTACAAAGGCACCAAAACTTGCCAAATGGAAGAGGAAATAATAGCTTTTAATTTTTCTTTTTGTCGCTGTAAGGCCGCCTGGGAAATTGGAGAGAGCAAGTTGTGTTTTGAACTCACAGCAGAATGGAAAGATAAAAAGCAAAGTTGGTAACATTTACTAGAACTGGAAAAATCTGTTGAGTGAACAAAATTTAGGGTAAACATGTGACTTGGTATTAATTTTGAGACTGTTATTAACAACAAAGCTACTAGTATTCACTTGCAATATGTAAATAAGGCTGCAGATTTCCAGATTATGCTTTGAAATTCTCTTCTACAAAGAAATCGTATTGTAAAGTAGAAACTAATAGAATAATCACTGTTCATTGAATTGTCAACATACTTTTAATAGTTTTAGTATATCTGCTAATCTTTGTATGTCTTCAGAACTGCATACTGAAGAAACTTCTTTTTTTTCTAGAAGGTTTATTTTAAAAATCCAGTAGTTTTTTTCCTCTCCAGCACAGTCCTTCCAAGTATCTATCCCAGGAGTGCTCTGTGAACTGTACTGTCTTTAATCATGGCTCTGGGGTTTAGCTGGCCAACACTGAGCTGTTCTTCAAGACAGCCAGAATTTGCGGTGCCAAGTAAACGCTTAGTGGATGGTGGCTGCAGGGTTATGCTGCACATACTCACCAGACTCTTGTGAGACATCACTTGCTACTGAAGATGTACTAGAATCTATTGAAACATTAAGACTTTTCTCTCCATCTTTAGCTTTTCTAGTGACGACAACAGCTTGCCTGGGCTGCCGGGCCTGTCGCATGATTGCTGAGGCATCGCTGTGAGTGGCACCTTTCAGAGACTTTCCATTAATGGATAATACTTCATCTCCTTTCTGAATAGTTCCTTCCTGAGATGCTAGTCCATTAGGAAACACTTTGTGAACCTGTCAAAGACCCCAGTCATCACACACACACACATACACACACACGCACACACACACAGGAGGAAAAAAGACAAATTACTAAATCATTCCGGTTTTGCCAGGCAGAAATTGCTTCTAGCACATTCCAGAGCTGAGGGCTGAATAACGTTGTGCAGAAAAGTTCTCCTGGGTACAACCCTCCTCCAGCAGTTTCCAAGTGCTAAATGATGTGTCCAGCCCCAAGGTCAGATGGCCAAGGCCCTGCTGCTGTGGGAAGCACTTTGCCTCTGCTACTCTTCATCCTCTCTGTGCTCTGCCAGCTGAGGGGGGATTATGTGATGCTTGTCTCTAGTTTTCAGCTGCTATGTGCTCATATATTCCCTTTATTCCTCCCAGCAGTCCTGGCTCTCCCCATGGGCCCTCCTAAAGCATAGGGACAAGAAGGCCAGTGCTTCCAAATGTTGCAGTGTGTGGGCTGTTTGGCCTTGACTTTAGCAGCTGTTTAGGGAGAACTGGCCTAATTTCATTATGCTGAAAGTCAGCCCCTGCAGTAGAAGGCTATTAATTTATATGTTTTTAGATAGTATTCATTTTAGGAGTATTTTTTGAGAAAGATGCTACTTACTGTTACCACTTTGTTTTCTAGATCAATTCCTCCTGCCAGGCTGAATCCAAGCCCAGTGTCCTCTTCTTTATGCAGAATTGTAACGTGAATGTCATCAAATTCCTTGGCAGAGAAGGCAATAATGTCAAGAACATCTTAACATATCTCAAGATGACAGGAAAATCAGCAGGTGTTCTTTTTGTCTACTGTACATTTTGTAATGTGGCTTAGGGGCATAAGCAAAGTTTAGATAATTGACATATATTTGGTATTTATTTGCTGATAAAATATTTGCATATCAATTTACTATTTTATAAACTATTTAATCTGCCTCTAAAAGCATTCTTTTTAGTGAGTTATATGGGTTTTACATTAAAGACTTTAAATACTATATACTGTAGAAGAAAAATATTGATGGCTTATGTAGAGGGACTTTTTACTGAAAAGGGGGGAAAGCTTTCTTTTCGTCAACTCATGGCTTAAAAATTGCTTTTAAGTCAGAGTTTTATTTTTCAGTATTCTAGTAATAGCCCCAGGTGGAGTGAGCTGGTTTTTACTTTATCCCACACATGATGAGTGTGTTTATGGAAAGAACTCCTATTTAGTTTAGTTCCTTACAGAAACATGGCTTTCTTGACCACTTTTCACAGTCCTGTTCAGGATGTGTGCTGGTGTAGTTGCATCCATTGATATTGTGTCCTGTTTCCTTCCACCATTTAATCCAGTGGCCAGCTGCAACCAGGCAGCGGATAGCAGCTCTAAGAGGCTATCCTGACAATTTCATGAAAACGGAGGACTGGGTATGAGAGAGGCTAATGTCCCCATTGTATCCAGCACAGCAGTTTACTGCTAATTAGGTCTCAAAATACCCATGTGGGATGTTGACCAGTATCAGCATGTATCAGTACAAAACTTGGCTGACGTTAGTTCTGCTTTTCGAACTGCTTTTTGGTTCCTGGTAATATACCAGGAAGTTCTTAAGGAAATAGAGTCTAATATTCTGTTTATGCCAGACTCAAGTGCTTTTTTTGGCCAGATTTGATATAGTCAGTGAGAATATGTCTAGGACATGAGAATATGTCTACCTGGTCTTCTGAAAGGCAGATATGAATTCACTACCCAAGCTCCACACAGGACAGGTGCAAACCAGGACTAACCTAGGAACCATGTTACTGCAGTTAGCTAAAAAACAAAATATATTAATTTAGGCTTCTTATTATATTATGTCATGCTGCTTTTGAGCAGCTTACAGCACCTAGCACAGCAAGCGTAGAGCTGCCAGCAGAAGACTGTATTTTCAATGCAGTTTTTGCTGTTACCTGCTTTTTCTTTAACATGGACTGTCTTAAAAAAAATCTCTGCTGTTTTGGAAGGAACAAATTTAGCTTTTATTTTGTCTTATTCTGAGCATTACCACAATTTTACATGACTCCAATAAGACTAAAGGATGTTCAGTATCTCCTAGATCAGGTGTCATGTATCTCAGACTGTGAACCCAAATAGAAAGGAAGGGCTCCACAATATTAGTGCTTACTTTTGTGTATTCTGACCATGCCTGCTGCATCCCCATTAGTAAAATGTCTCGCTTAACTATTTTTGCAGACTGTTTTTTTGAAATTTCTGATCAAAACAGTTGAACATTATTCCTGATACGCATAGCTATGATTATTTTATTAACAATAATGTCATACTGCTCAGATTAACTAGATGTGTCAACTGAGCAGGTCCCTGCAAGGAAATGCAGATTTACCTTTAAGGTTGCCTCATCTAGAGATTTGACTTCCTCTATAAGCTTTGCTAACTCTTCAGGAGAAAGGAGAGAGATGACAGACTGCCCAGCTGCACCGGAAGCCTGAGGTGAGCCGTGTTCCTGTTTCTCTTCCTCTTTCTCATTGTCTGCTAAGCTCACGGTGTATTCTCTCAGCTCAGAGAGGCTGTGCCATTGAGAAAAGATTAAAGAAAAAACACTAAGTTATGACAGAACATATATATAAAACAACGTATATATGTTTGTATAAATTAAGCATTTAAGTACAACAGAAAAGTAGAATTCACCACATAAAAGAACAGCAATCATCTTTTGGCTCCAGGCTGAAACAGGCTTAAAAGAAACCCATGTCTTTGTTAATTTTTTTTTTAATCTCTCCTTTGCATATGTGTTTGGAAATACATAAAGAGGTTGTGGTTTGGGGCCTTTTTCTGTAAGGGAGGAAAAAAACCACAGATGTGTGTGCAAGTATTCCATTTTCTAAGAAAGGCAATTTTCAAAAAAAAAAAAATTAATTGGTTCCAGAAAATGCTATTCAGGTGATGCAGTTATAAGATTCAGATGGACACCCAAAATCCAGTGTTTACTTTGAATACCACTTAAATCTCTTAGCTGTTCCAGCCTGTAACCTTCTGGCAAAAGTTATTAGAATATCACCTGCACTTACTAGTGCCAGGTTTGCTTCTCCATATCAAAAATATAATTACTGCAATTGATACTCGGTGTAATTGCACAACTCATCCAGAAAGACTGGCAAGTTGGTGGCACTAATTTTAAAAGGTAGAAGTAGCTGGCTATTTAATTCACCTCATTACAGTGACTAGTTACAGCTAGTTTATCTGGGCACTGTGTAGTTTTAAAGCAGCAGCTTTTCACATAATCTTGAAGTAATGCATTAAAATTCCTCAGCTTCCTCGCCAGCAAATGTGAACCGATCTTTAGCAGCAGTGAGGTCTGTTTTTTTTCAGTCCTGCCTCTTAATTATAGACATCCTGGAGATATTTGTCCTTAACTAGGAGGAAACTTGTAAATATACACACAAACACATAAAAATAAATGTGAGTCATTCATCCTTTGCACTCTAAAAAGTTTCTACCTCTGTCTGTGCTTTACTATCTTGTGCTCTGTCTAGAATGCTACTTTATAAGCTAACCAGCACAGATTCCCCAACACAGGTCTGTTGGTCTAATTTTAAATATGGTGCCTTACTTTAGAGAAAATCCAGTATCCAACTGATGAGTCTCACTCATGGGTGAGAGAGAAGTCCCATCCTCTTCCACAGAGGACTGAGACAAGGTATCCAGAGCTTCCCAGGCATTGTTTCCAGCAGGGACTGGTGACTGAGGAAGGCAAAGCAAGGACTTCATTAGAGCCGATGACACCTGGCTACTGATGGAGTAGATTTTGCTGTATTTTTCATCGTATGTCTTCATGATCTCACAAGACTGGGTAGCAGTAAGTGGGAAGCTTCGTGATCTTAGGCTCTGAGCTTTGGTTGCTGATACCAGACGGGAAGGTGCCGTGGCTTCTGCAGTTAGGAGACCCAGTGAATTTTCAGAGTTGGAATTGATGCTTTTCTCTGAGCTAGCTGCACTAGCTGGAGCCTCCTTGGAAGGGGGAGATCTCTCTAGGCTCTTTGTCTCCAGGTCCACTGGTGACTTCGCCTGCTGTTGGCTATTTTCAGAGCATTGGAAAGAGTTTTGGGTTAATTGGGTTGGAGCCTCTCCCCACCCTTTTGCATTGGGAGAGTGTTCCTTTTGAAGGGATGGTTTGGGGCTGATCCTTCGGTGAACTTTTTCAGGCGACTGAGGAGCACTCAAGGATTCAAATGAGCTTATTCTTTGTTTTATCGATGATCCCCTAGAAGAGACACGGGATAAGCTGGAGTGCAGTTCTTTGCTGGACATACTCTGGAGGTCAGTACAACTTTGGTCTACTTGGGATTTTTGATCTGAACTTGCTTTCCTCAGTCCTTTCAGACTTTGGCGAAACCAGGCTGGCTTGGGAGCAACCGGAGGACCCTTTTTCACAGCATCATTTACATCTGATTTTGGTCCTTTTGAACTGACTAGTTCTGACTCTGATTTCTGCAGAATTGCCTCTGAGCAGCTTTGAGCATGATTTGCTTCATTTGTGTTGATGCCAGGTTGCAGATCTATGTGTCCATTGTCTTCACTCATGGTGGGACTAAATAAGCTTTTGATGCAGTCAGAAATTCTAACCCAAGGGTCTTCTGTTGTTGTATCAAGACTGTAATCTACTCGTGCTTGTCTTTTGAGTATAGGCCGTTGTATTGATGAAAGAGGATTCCCTGTATTAGAAAAGCATTGACTATTAATAAGACTCCTTCTGATTCTCCCTATCCATTCGTTAGCTATGTTATTACTTCACTAAATTTGAATTTCATTCAAGTCTCTAACAATTCTAATTTTCTGGAAAGTTATACTTTTTAAAAAAATTCACATATCTAAATCTGTTTCCTGACACTAGAATTTGCTGAAAATCAAAACTTGTCTGTGCTTAGGTACAGAATCACCCTTCTAAAAGGACCTGTAACATATGAAGATAACTCGAATTATTCTGATGTTGAAGTCCTGATACAGGTTGCAGCTCTTAAAATAGCCAAAATTGAAATGTTGTTTCTAGCAAAAATATGCATCGAATACATTTTTTAGAAATGCTAAAGATAAGTCTCAACTTAAACTAAAACTAAAAAGTAAGTTTTGGTATAAGAAAATTGTCATCCAAAAACACACAGCAATGCTATACGTATCAAGTTTTACTTTTTAACAATAATCATCTGCTGTACATATTTTGATGTAGTTTTCCCTTTTTCAAAAACTGATCACTGTAAATAATATTTTAAAATTTCATCTATTCACCCAGGAGTTTACAGATGGCTGCAGTCTGTATTTAAAGCTGAAGATGAAGTCATTCTGAAACTCGCTTTGGAATCCAAAATAAATGTTAGGTTCATCTGGAAACATCAAATTAAAATTTATGGAATAAAACATACCTAGGTTTGGTTTTCTTTCCTGATCTCTGTCCCCTGCAACAGCAGCTACGTGTTCAGTATCATCTGCTGTAGGAGAAGTGGTAAAGACACTGTGGGTTATAACAGTTTTTTGTCCCTCTTGCATTGGTTCTCCAACTTCCTGCTGAACAAACAGGAAATAGAAGTGTGTCAGAATGTAATTATGCAAACCCCATTATATGAAAAACATCTTTTTGCCATTTTGTTTTTTCTTTTTCTCTGAAAAGAAATATTGAATAGGAGTCAAGGTTTCATCTATGATTTTCAAAATATTCTGGAAAGAAACAATCTCTCATGGGCACTTAAAACAGCTACTGTCCTGAAGAGTATTAACGTTAGAGGACGTTCTCTTCATTAACAGACCTTGACTTCTTATCTTATAGTTTATTGCTTTTAATGATAAAGAGAAAGAATAACACTTTAGAGTAACTGAGGGCTGTGAGAGATTTAGTTGTGTTCAGTGAAAATTCAGTAAGTTATTAGTTCCTTGGTGATTTCCTAGTATCTGTTGAGCATTTCTACTGTCCTCCTCTTAGAGGATGATGGAGTTGTTGCCTTACATGAGGTGTTGAACTGAAATGTGGATGTTAATGTTATACCTTGACTTCAGTCTGAGCTATATTGTTTTATTTTGATGTGCACTTTTAAAACTGAAAGTTTAGTCGCTTTTGGTTTGCACTGCAGTAGGGGCTGCTCATTTCTACTGGCATATTACTAAACTCAGGGGAAATAGGTTCCTTTTTTAAGCAAACCACGGCCCTGTTTCAACATGCAGATCTCACAATCATACAAATGTGATACACTGTGTCTTTCTATCCTATCTTAAATAGGAAAGGGAACTGAAATTCAGAATTGTACAAATATTTACTCAATTTTCAAAGACTGTACCTCCTTAGCAAGTAAAAAAAGCAGATCACTGACAATTTAAAAGTGTTTATTAATACTTCTTTGTTGCAGTAAAGATATCTGAGGCCAAAATTACCTGCTGTTCATAATGCTAGTCCTTCTATTTTAACAGAAATGCACTAGCGAAACAAACTGTTTCACATGACTCTTCTGTAGTTCCTGAGCAGCTGGACACAGTAAGCTTTGAGATCAGGATGAACCATATCAGGCTGCCAACTGAGATCATGCAAACTCCTCTGCTCCCAGCCCACGGCACATTGCGGTTCCAGCCACCCTGGAACCAGTGGCCCATGTTCACTGGGAATGCCACTGGGGGACTAGGATTTATTCTTACTGATGCAGTCTTTGGGGTTTGAACACAGATATGGCAAAAGACTTCCTTGAGACACTTTTCTGCTTTATTAGTTTTAGTTTGGACATATGTTTAGAACTAAACAAGCCTCGCTAAGATATGCTCACCATTTTCAGAAGAGAAGAACCTTCCTCCTCTCATACATATATACACTTTCCTTCTCTCTTCCCCTCATCTTTCTTCCTGCCATCACACAGCTGCTCTTCTCCTCCTTCCCCTTTCCCCACAAAAGACATTTTGCAGATTTTGCTTTACCTGAACATTTGCAGGAGGTGATAGAGCCAGTTCTGAAACAAGCTTTTCTTTCCTGTCTGCATTGCACTGGTCGTTACCTGTACAGTCCTGCTTAAAATACTTCCTTGGTGGAGGTTTTGGCTTTGATGATCTAGGTTTCCTAACAAGGATCTCTGTTGATTTCTTAGTGTTTTGTGGGAGTCGACCTCCTTGACTAGGGCTAGGTGGGGAATTGTTCTCCAGGTTGTTTCCAGAAAATGAGTGCAACAGGCCGGGTTGTCTGGTAATGGGCACATCAATACTATGTACCCTTGCCTTCAAGTCAGGCAGCGGGTAAGCAGCACCATTACTACAAGATGACCGAGGGTTGTAGCTGCTGTCACTGCTGGAGCGAGTCATTATCTTCTGTGTCCGGCGGCTGCAATAAGCAGCATTCCTTTCAATATGCTTTTCACATGGATGTCTTCCATGCCAGCTTGTCTCTAGTTTTTTGACACCTGCATCAGGAACATGTTCAAAATATCAATTCAGATAAATATAAAGTGCTTGCTTCTAAGATTCAGCTGATTGGATTTGCAACTAATCACCATCATCAATGGATGCATAGATATGATTAGTGCATCACATCAAAAAAAAAAAAATTAACGTTTTTTTCCTACAGCTTGCTGATGATGGTTCAGTTCTATTACCCATAAACATTTAGAAGAAATAAGGAAGCTGAAAGCAGTATCATACTGCAAAATATGGCCTTGCTAGGATATCACAGCTGAACTGGGCAAATAGCTTTAACCACGTCTGTATAAACCTTTCCTTCCAAGGGATCTAACAAACTTTTTTTTTTTTCTTCCCCCAGGACATTACCTGCATGTTGCAGTTCTGTACTATCATGCTCCTGTCAGCTACCCACAGCTGTCTGAAAAGCTCTGAGCAGTGGTTATGAACTGGAAAGTATGAGCAAGAGGAAGTTTGCATTAAAATCTTTTTTTGAAGATCCATCAGATAGAGTCTCTTCTTATCGCTCTATGGTAATGTATCTTAGGAGACATGTTAGGTCTGCAGTCCTATGAGCTTTCCTATTCCTTCTTTTTTGCTCCAGTTCACTTGACCAAGGATTCTATCGCAACATGTACTAATCTTAGATGTATTTTCAAGTCAAAATTGCAATGTCTCAATGAATGCATGTATTTCCTTACCTTCCGTACTCCATTGGTGCCTCTCCCTTCCAAATCTGTTGTTTTCCACAGCTTGGGCCACAGCTTCTTTTAGCTGTTGCTCAGACACCTATGAAATACCATGTCATTATACTCTCATGAGACTGCTGTGTGATAACATTTAAATCCAGATTCCTCCAGCAAAGATCTCTAGCTCGTGCAAGCCCTCTAATTGAAATGAATAGATCTAGTTAAATCATGTAACAGTTAAGCTTAAAGGCAAAGAAGTGCACGTTGTCTTTGAACATATTTAAGTATAGCTGAAATATATGCCATTTATATAAGTTGTTTAAATAAAATGAGATCTTTCAAAGTGTGAATTTGAATATTTCATTAGAAGGACAGGTCTGAACTTACCAGAATAAGATAATTTAAAACTACATTTTTATTATAATTGTTGCACAATTCAAGCTTATTAATCATTTACAGAGTGCTTGTAGGAAGCATTTTGTAGAAGCATCTTCTAAGAATAAAATATTTCAATATTAATTTAGTATCAAATACTGGCTGGGCAAGATCTGAATTTTAATTACATCATGGAAGAGTGTGTATAAGTACTTGTTTCTTCTTGAGGCCGTAGGCTCCCTCTTTCAAATTATTCTCCTTTGATTACAATTTTTTCTTGGCTAAGGTTTATTTTGCTGTGATACATATTTTTTGCACCTTAAACTTTATTTCTGTAGTTTTTTATTCACAGCATAGAAAGTTCTCAGTGATCTTCAAATCATTTATGATTATATGTAAGATAACGCATATCTCACATTTGCACCTTAATTCATGTCTCACATTCTTGCAGGAATGCTTATAAAGACATTATCAGCTCTCTGTTAACATTTTTCCACCTGTTTTAGATTAGCATCTGCTCCTCTCTTAATATTGGTTCATCAGCATGTGCTTTATTCAAAACCAGAAAGAAAATGGAGTATTACCTGTGGTTCTGGGTGTCTGCTAATAATAATCTGTACTGCACCAGGACTGCAATGGCTTAGCACAGCATAAACTTCATTAAGAGTCATATTTTGTACTGATGATTCATTAATTTCAATTATTTCATCTCCACACCTACAGAGAGATTTAAAAAAATGGAAGATATGAACAAAGCATGTTTTCCACCAGCTTTGTCTCATGCATGTGAAAAAAAGGCAAGTATGCAAGAAATAGATTCCTCTGGTTAATCTGTATCTGTCATTGCAGATTAAATTATTATGTCCCATTGTGCCCTTTTCACAAAATGAAATGGGAAGAGCAGATGTGAATCAAGTTTCCTTTGACTTACCGCCCTGTTGCATTTAGCTTTTGAACCCTCTAAATACTGAGCAATGCAAAGCTTGTGGTCTATGATCTTTCTCCTGCATGCAGCTCAGTTGTTGTTTCCACCTACGTCTTCCTCCCTCACTGTCAAGTTAGCACCACTTTTCATGTGCTTATGGTTTACTAGCATTATTTAAGGTCAGACAGAGTCTTCTGATATTTCTGCTACATATTAACAATTTGTTAGCGCAAAATTTCTTGTTGCCATCCATCACCCAGATCAATCACTGCCCTCTGCTAGACTGAGTCTTTCCAGATGAAATCCAAATTTGGCCCACATGGAGACTGAAACTGCCCTTCTCTGCTCTACTGCAAATACCGACAGAAATTGAGGCCTGCTGAAGGCATTCATTCATGTCATAAAAATTTTGTACAAATAGGAGATGTGGGTTACACAGCATCCAACGTTAAATTAGAAAAGGTTCACTAGAAGTGCTGTGTTCTGCTCAATCCTGAACATGCCCAACATTACCAATTGGTCATAAATCTTATCGGGTGAATTTCTAAACATCTGCTAAAGCAAATTCAGCAAGCCTGTATTTCTTCTGGACAAGAAGGGATTGGGTTTGAACTTGCATCAGGAAAGCTAGTGCCCATAAAAAACAGAATATAACACATACTTGTTTCCAGATACGTTCTCCTTTTTCACTTTGAAATCTTCCATAGAAAGAAAGCTATATGTTTGTCTAAGACCACCAAAGCTAGCCCAGCCTAGGCAAGAGACAATAATTTACCTGGGTTTCCAGGTAAATGGAAATTCCAGATATCCCAAATATTTAACCCACATGCTCGAACCCACAGAACAGCATATATGCTGTAAATCTAACTGTTCCAGAAAGGCCTAGGACCTCCTGCCCAAGTAGGTCAAATACGAAGCTGTAACATATCTGAGCATTGGAAAACTTCCAGTGTGAGATATCCTGACAAACATCCACTCTCATCCTACCTGAGTCTTCCATCCATATGTGCCACAGAGCCTGGTGAGAGGGTATGAATAAAAATTCCTGAAATATACTGGAAATATGGGATGCTGCACAATCCGATTCCAAGACCGACACCTGCCTCTGAAAGAATTGATAAAGAAGAGGCATAAGAAGTGGTAAAAAACAAATAATTGGAGAGTCCTTTTCTAAAATTATCCTCAATTTAATTAACTTTGGATTATACAAACCAGAATATTGTTTATGTTAATGATTGTGTTTATGATTTTTTTACATTCAAAATTAGCTGCTCTTTTCTCCCACAGCTTTTTGTTCTTTAATTTTTTCCTTTTTATTTCTTTTTATGTCTAAAGAGCATGCACACAATATTGCTTGTTGGATTCATTTCAAGATACATGCAGATACATTGCAAGTGCAGGTTTATTTTGAAAGATGCCTTCATCACAGTATAATTCAAGTGACTTTACAAGGAGACAATAGAAAAAAGAAAGATTAAGGAGGAAATGTGATGCCTGAATGTTATTTGTGATACCATCTCTAACCTCCTTGTTTTATATATTGCAGCTTCAGATTTCTGTGAATTCACCCACTCTGTACTGGGCAGTCTGGTCACACACAGTGTGTTTGGTAAGTCATGCTGTTACCCCACGGAGACTTTGCTTTGTTTGTTGCTTTTATGGTCCCATGTTTCAAAGTATATTTCAGTCTGCCAGTGGCTGTTTATAAATAGAAAAGCATGATGGTTGGAAAAGGGGTGAAAGAAAAACAAATGATATATGTGTCTTATTTTTTAAGCCATTTTCAGAATGAAATGAACAATTTGAATAATTAATGATATATATATATAAATTGTATGATCTGCTTAATGGTGGCTTTTGCTAAGGGGTTTATCTTACCGTGTGAAGGATATTCATGTGACAGTTGGGTATGTGAATGGAAAAAAGAAAGGATTGATTGGCTCTTGTGGACAGATGGTATGCAAAAGCCTGCTGTTGATAGTTAGTTGTTAACATTGGCAGGCACTGAGATCTGATTTAGTGTATTAAAAAACCTTAGTTCAGGAAAAGAATCAAGTTAGCAAAGAAAGACATTTTGAGAGCAAATGAACAGTGTTTTGTGAATCAGCGTCTTGTTTGTCAGTGCTCAGTGCTCAGTTAATTTTAGCACTTACCTTTGTTTAGGGTAACTTCCATTATGACTCTGTCATTGGGCTTTGTAGCATTTAATGAGAACGTTGTGCTCTCTGAACTGAAAGAGCTATTTTCTTTGGTTATACATGTACTAGAGCTCAGTGACTGACACAAGTGGGGCGATAGATAACTGGAAGCAGAATGGGGAGGGCTAAAGCTTGTCCTGACTGTAAGTGTGAGAAGACCCTTCTTGGCCTGCAAGAAACAAATGATAATGAAAGAATGAGCTGAGCTCACATGTACATTGTGTGTAAAGACAGAAATTATGCTGGGAGAAGAATACGTAACCTTGAATTTTTGTAAAGCATCATAATGTGTTAATCCATGCATGGATTCTCCGTTCAGTTCCAGGATTTCATCACCTGTTTTTAGAAGGAAGAATTGCAGTGCATTACTATTAGTCCTTTGTGTTCACAGAAAGTTGCGTGATGGACACAAGTACTCAAATATAGTCTTGCAAATGTAATGAGGGATGCAGATATAAATATCACACTGGGTTCATTTCATCTTCAATTTAATCTGCCCTTAGATAATCCCCTTCCCCCCCTCCCCCATTCTCTGAAGATTTGGTGTGGGGAAAAGGGAGGAAGGGAAGAAGGAAGGATTTCCCACCTTCTTGTAGCCTTCCATCAGCAGCAGCAGCTCCACCAGGAAAGATGGTTTTGACATAAATGCCTATTGGCCCATAAATGCTGTCTTTTCCCCCAACAATGCTGAAGCCTAAACCCTAGTTTAGGGAAGAAAGCAATGTATGAGACTCAATGTTCAGTTGTCATAATAAATAAATTCACAGTTTATTTTGCAATAACCATATGGACAGTGCAAGTTGTCAGAATTGTATCATAGCCACCCCCAAGTGTCAGTAGTAAAGGCAAATAAAAACGTCAGCTTAATGCCCTCAGGATTTGGGTTTTGCTTCGGTTACAATCAATCAGTTTTTATAAACCCACAGGAATGTTTATTTGCCCTTGAACTAATAACTTTTTTTGAGAGATTGATTTATTCTTTATTCTCCTTAATTTTCTTTCTATAAATGGGATTGATAGAATCACTATACAAGATCTTGATATTACTGCTAACCTCAGGCACACGGATGTCTTGAGGTGGGGAACTCTTATCCTCTACCATGCAGAGTTAATGCAGGCTGCAAGTTTAAGCACCACCAACTGATCTGTTCAGATAGACACTTCTCATGCTTTGCCCTCACCTTACCAATCTTAGAAGGACATTGTGAAACTAAAACATATCTCTGAAGTCATTTAACATCCTTTGGATGAAAAGTAAAAGTAGCATGCCCATGATATCCTTATATGCTCCCAAAATACAGACAATATATGATGATCCTGTGTTTTATCACATTACATGGAATGACTTCTGACAGTAAGCTCACAGTTTAAGTAGTCATTTATAAAAAATGCAAAACCTTTTTAACAAGTCCAAAAAGATATGTATTTAAGCTTTCAGCATCTCAATTTCCTCTAAGTGTCTTCAATGACACTAATTTTATGCATAAATCTACTTTATGTCTATGGATGGCATCTATGATTTCAAGCCTTCAACTGCCAATAAGAGGAGCAGTGAATGTTCGTGCTGGTGTTGCTCAGCTGGTGTGGATATGTCCATCAGAACCTGGTCTACAGGTTCACAGATACCCCTCAGAAGATTAAGTTACTGATGGTTAACAAATTAATCCTGGCAAAGCCTTAATACCCAAAGCCATTTCCCTATCCTGATGTCGTTGCAGCTTGCATTCAGGAAATGAAATAAAATTCTCTTTATGGTAAATCAGCAGAGCCAGCCTCACCTTCCCTTGTCCTTTCATCAGTACGATGTTTGAGATCATAGAAGCCTGTGAGCCACAAGATGCCTGCATTAGCTGTGCTGTACTTAGCGATCTGGATGACCTTGATATAGCCTGTGAAAATTAAAAAAATAATAATAATTTCAGAGTAGAAGGAAACTTTCTTGGAGTCAGAGTAGTGTAATTGGTTTGCATCAAATTTTCTTACTGATGATTGATGTTACTGAAGGGTTGGGGGGGGGTTGTTTGTTTTCTTAAGAAAAGACTTAATGCCTTTTCATTTTCAAAGTCAGTTGTTTTTCAGTTGATCAATTTGCATGGAACCAATGACCATGCTGAGTAATCTGGGCATTTCATGCTGAAATATATTTTCATCACCATATATTCAGGAGTCAGTGGTCTGAAGAAATTTTAGTCTGTATTTTGTAGTCTTAAATGCATAGGACTCAAACTCTCAAGTTCTGCTCACTGAAATTGCCCTGCAGTGACTAAACTAGATTTAACCAGCATGAAATGACAGTATCAGCCCTTGAAGTAGTGTGCAATGCTGTAGAAAGGTGTATTTGCTTGTGCTCTCACTAGGTACTCTATGCTAAAATCCCTTTTTGGCTGCTGGGGTCATTACAGCTGTTCCTTACTTCCAAGAACTGAATAAAGAACCAAAGAATTCCTTCTCCTTCCACAGTCTTGCCACTAGCTAACTCCATATAAGGATATATTGCCATTTCTCTGTATTGGCCTAAAGCTGTGAATTAGTGCCTGCATAAGGTCTTCAGAATATAAACTCTGTTAAGCCATGACATGGAGTTCTTTATATAGCAAAACACACTTTTTTTTTTTGGCTTGCTAAGCAAGTGTTTTCCTTTTAACTTATCTCCAGCCCCAGAGATCTGACTCATTTTAATGAACCTTTCATAAGATGCTAATGAAAAACCCCTCTTTGACCATTGCAGGATTAGGTACTGCAAACTAAACTAAGTACTGACAAAGGTCCTTCCTTGTCAAATGACAAAAGTGATTATCTAAGGCTAACTATGTACACAGC
Organism: Tinamus guttatus; assembly: GCF_059628265.1. Lineage (NCBI taxonomy): Eukaryota > Metazoa > Chordata > Aves > Tinamiformes > Tinamidae > Tinamus > Tinamus guttatus. The sequence continues at coordinate 8,521,527 of NW_028288538.1, read as the reverse complement.
TCAGCAGGGCCGGAGTCAAGGGATTTAATAGCATTCGTCACAAGTCCCAGCAAGTCTAGCACAGCTGTTTACTCAGGAAAGTGAAACTAAGGGCTGTTGAAATATGTGAAACACCGGTCAGAAACTCAGCTTCCGCCTATGCCCGAACATGAGCCTTGTTTTTTGGCGTGAAAACAAGTTTACTCGTTCAACATAGGATTGGGAGTATGCGGGAGGCAGGTGTGCGTTACAGCTCTTGTGGGATCGGGGTGATGACTGCTTATGCCTCTGTTCTTGAATGAGAAGTGTCTCTTCACTTTTCATGTGTCTCTTGCTCCCCTCTATGTGAGGGAGCGTTTCTGGTAGCTTCTGCCATGGGGAAGCACATGAGCACCATGGTGGCTGCGACCTTGTGGCAGGGGAGCACAGTGGGGCAGGACCACGTGGGCTTTACCAGGCTGGGTTGCACTTCAGTTTGCTGCTCAGCCCTAGGCCAGGCCATGGAGTCGGAGCTGCAGCAAGCGGGCGCCGAAATGTCTGCCTGGCAAAGAGGTGTTGGGAAGCGGTGTCATGGGACCAGCGTGGACAGGGGCGCCTCTGACTTGAGAGAGGAGCTGGAGTCTGTTTTCCTGTCTGGGAGCTGACCACTGCTGCCGGCTGGAGCCTGGGGCCACCTGCTCCAGCCATAAATGGTGCTGCTCGCCTGGTCCTGCGCTCCCAGCCTGAGGCGGCTGGTTGAGGTATGTTCGGCCTTGCTGTGGGAGGGAGGGGAGACCCTTGCATGGGCCACAGCCAGGCGTCTGTTGGCCACAGGCTGAAGCCATCCCTGCTGTGGCCAAGCATTGGTTAGAGGTGACTCTGACTCAGGTCCCGGAGGGGCAAGCGGCTGAGGACAAGGGGTTTGCTGGCCTGCAGCCTTGGGGTCGCTGAGGAAGGTGGTTTGGCAGGAAGCTCGGCTCGCAAATGGTGCTCGGGAAGCTTCCTCTGAGCCCAATTCCCTGGTGTTTGGGGTGGTTTCCAGGGCACTTACTGGGGTGCGGCCTCCGGCGCAATCGAGCTGCTGGGAGAGCGACTTCCTGGCGGTGGCAAGTGCTGATGGCTGCCGGTCCCGGAGAGGCCCAGCTCCATGTGGCACCGCGCCGTCCACGTCCCCTCTCCAGCACGGGTTCACACCTGCAAGGCAGTGGGAGAGTGGCCAAGTTACTTTTCCAACTTCCAACTTACTCAATTTATCAATAACATTTTGCCCATTTTCTCGTTTTTCTCACTTTGAAGACAGGAGAATGACCTTTTTAGTCCCCTCTGTGGACTCAGTTCCCACTAATGTTTTATATAGCAAAAATCAACCTCCCTCTAGTGAAAATCAAACCACCTTAAGAGCACCGGCCTATTTCAAATCAATCTTTAAAAATATGAAGTAGAAGCTCTGCACAAACGCCCCAATTTTAGGTTATTGTGAGCATCTAGTTTGTGAGCGTCTATTACGTATCAGCAATTCCTAGCTGAGGAGCCCAGACTAAGTCTGGGCCAGGGGTGCAGTTTCTTGCAGTATTGGGGCACAGTGAAGTGCTGTGCCGTATGCTGCTCCCAAAGCGTTGCAAACAAGACGTTTTCTTCCATATAACTCACTGGTTGAGTTACTGCGAGTCCGTTGACAGGTGGCTTTACTGTGCAGGAAACAACCATTTTGCATTTCAAGCAGCCTTTCTTTACAGGATGATGTTTCCTGAAAATGAGAGACCAGAATGTTTTAAGCAGAAATTCCAACATCTGTGGAAAATAAAATAAAAATTAAGATATATATATATATATAAATAAAACTGAAGTTTCTCTCTAATTTGGCTTGTACAATTTTCAACCTGAATTAAAGAAAAAAAAAAACTTGGAGCAAAAGTAATTAAGTGAATGGTAAATGGTTTTGCCTGATATGTGCTTATAACTTGCCAAAGGAATAAGAGCAAAATATTCTGGTCTTTATTTCAAACTGAGAGAAAATTAATAGGCATCCCATATCTGTCAAACTACTGGTTTGTTTTCTTGCTTTACTGTAACTATACTATTCCAGTTTTGGGATGACTCGTGCTTTGCAGTCATCTGCATCATCTTAGAAAGGCCTTATTTCCAAAAGGAAAAGGGGAATGCCCAGCTTTGCACTGGTGTATAGATGCCTTTTTCCCACCGATTTCAGTGGGGTGACTTTGAGTCTTTAAGAATTGGATATTAAAAGTATTTGAGGTTTTAGTGTTTTCTGAAAATTAACTCCTGCTAGTTGGAAACTGTGGCATATGCTTGGAAAATATGGCCACTAATTTTAGCATTTATAAACCTTAAGGTAAAACTTTTAGGTTTCTGTATGCAGTTTTTGAAAACAGTTTGAAAAGAGGAAAAGTGATCATATCTGAATAACAGTTTGTAAAAACAGTTTCCAAGAGTGTATAGTTCATGATATTCTAGTACAGGGAATGTCAATGATCCAGAGAAAATCATAAACATGGAACAACATTATTGAATATAGACAGTACTGATAATTTACTACAGTAAAACCTGAAATATAAAAACGTTTTGCTTAGGGAAACTTTGCAGGGGCTAACAAAGCGACAGAACAGCATTAGAGCAGGATCCGTATGTTCTAGTGTGTCTGTTGGCAGCCAAGACAAGCATTTTCTTCCAGAAGCCTAATTTTAGTAGGGCTTTTTGACAATACCTTATCAAGAGCTAAGGCATGGTAATTTTCTTCTTCAGCAGCAGGTGGTGGCATTGCCAAGTAACAAAATCCTAAGACTTCCCCATCCCTTTCCCTGGAGAACTTTTCAGAATAAGAAATGCAAAAAAAAAAAAAAAATCCTTCAAAAGCATTCTGAAGCTGATTTTGCAGTGTTGCTGTAACAAGCCAGCTTGCTTGAAAAACCTATGCTATTAGCTCTTAATCACTTTGATGCAGGCTTGTGTTTAAACGCACAACTCACCTGGCTGTCTCTTGGGTGGTATTAAACCACAACAGCTTAATATAGTTTCTCTCTGGCCTCTTAGATTCTTAAAGGAGGGAAAATAAACAAAAATATTGGCAAAACCAGCAGACATCAGGCGAGACAGTGCACAGCACTGCAGTCTTAGTGAGAGGGAAACTTCACCACAGCTGGTGGCAGCTTCAGCACCGAGTGTTTTCTCAGCCTAGAATAATAGCAGCAGTCTGTGTGTGACTGCTGTAGATTACAAGTGGAAGGTGGCCTTTTTCCTACAATGTCCAAGTAGCAAACCTGCAACAAACCCTGGCAGAAATCCATTCTCTTTGTAGTGGCATACATATAGTGGGAGACTAAAGCTGTCCTCAATCATCCTTGAGTCTCCTCCAGAATTTTTAAGTGAAAAGCCTTTGGTGCCTCTAGTAGTTTGGGATGTGGATGAGGGGACAAGAAGACTGAAATGAAACAGGTTTAATCCAATGAAATGGACTCTGAAAGAAAGAAGATCAAAAGGGTTTTTCCACTGAAAGAATTGGTGATAATCTGGGGTCGTGATCTGTTAATGCTGCTTACTGTCAGCAGCAGATCTGTTAATGCTTTCCCCTGTATCTGTGGCAGATTCCAGTAACATTCACGATGGGACTTTCCTAGCTACAGACCCTAGATTAAAAAAAAAAATTCCTTCAGTGCAGAGCCTGTTCTCTGGCTCCTAGATCTGTAGGTCTTGCCTTAATCTACCTCTGCCTTTGCTCAAATTCTACATGGAAAATTAACTTTGGCAAGCCCTATGTTTCTAAAAGAAGGCATTGTACAGCCCCTGCTAGGATTTCCCAGGGCCTTTGCCTCCCCATAGCCTCTATTTATTTGGGGAAAAGCTATGCTGAAGTCTGCCGGAGTCTAACCGCAAGAGGTTGAGGTTTTGTCAGGAAGAGCAAAATCATGTTCTTCAAATGCCTGATGTACAAATTCCCCTTGTCTTTCAAGCAGCTGCTGTCAAATCACCTCGGAGTTGTGGGGTGGACCACAACTTTCATGCTTACTTTGCTAGCCATCACTATGTTCACCAGACGTGTCGTTGACTGAGAGAGAGATTCAGCTTCTCTGCTGGGCAGATTATTAAGTGATTGTCCATTTAGTGTTAAGAGTTCATCCCTTGGGCTTTGATGACCATCCCTTAAAAAAAAAGGAAAGATAACATTTATGTGCACGTCATTTTACAGATATAGAAAAGTACATCACTATTGCACTCCATATCTTACTAACTGAGGGGATCAACTGCAAGCCTCCCTTTGCCTTGAATGTACTGCCATGATGTAGACATTTTGATGCTTGGTGCACCCAACTGCTTGCTTGAGCTTTCTGTTGTTTCTGCTTTCTTCTGCTCGATCTTGCAGATCAAGAGCTGCATTATCACACATGGCTGCAGACCCAGGTGAACCTTAGCCTTCATGTGTAGCTCAGAATAACGCTGAGGCAAGTGCTGTTCCTGTTGTATGGCAGTAACCCTGCTCCAGGCACCCAGGATACCACGATATGTGGCTGGTTGTTTTCTCCTGACCTTGAGCACTGTTACCTAGGTTCTGACCACTCTGCCTTTGCTGTCTGGGTTCTCATTTTGCCTTCTGTTCTCAGAGCCAAATGGATAAGGCTACTTGTACAGCCAATAGCTCACAGAATCACAGAATGGTTCAGATTGGAAGGAACATCTAGAGGTCATCTAGTCCAACCTCCCTGCTCAAGCAGGGGACACTTAGAGGATGCAACGTACGTTTCTGGAATGTATATTTGTGAATCATATGGAATGACAGCTTTACTTTCAAGTGTGAGATAGTCCCTCTCTGTGCCTCCATTTCTTCCCCTGTCTGGAAACTTGTGCTGGCCACTTGTATGTAGGCAGATACTTGTGGACTTTGAATATGAACTCAACTCCAGCCCAAGCCCCATCACATTTTGCCCTTTTGAGTTGAGCAGAGAGTACCTGTTTAACTCCTATTCAGTTGTTTTCCAATGGCATCCTACACTGCCCTTGAATAGCGCAAGTAGGAAGAGACCTTTGGAAAGCTGGATGTTATATACAAGCCGCCATTCTTCCAAGTGCTATTTCTTATTGTAATAGAGGAGCATTAGATCCCTCTGTGGTCACAGTTTTATTTTGCTAGACCCTCTCCAAGTATTGTAAAAATAAATAAATAAATAAATAAAATCACTGCCCCTCTGTGAAACTGAGCTTCAAATCATAGTTTCTCCCAAAGTTTATCATGCAAAATCCGTACAGAGGAATGTCAGCCTGGCGAGCGCGCTCCCTGCAGTGTACCATACCTGTTTGCTGTGCGTCCCACGGTCTCCTGGCTGCCCGTGAACCCCTTGCGGGGAGACGTCGCGTTTGGACTCCTGGAGAGCTTCATTCCTGGGTTGCAGTTCCCTGCGGATGTGCACAGCCTGCAAATGCAGCTGTCCTAATTGAGGAAGAAGAAAGATTGCATGAAAGAAGATGTATGAAAGATCTAAAAGGTATTTACAACTATCCTAACCCCTTTTTTTTAAAAAAAAAAAAAAAAAAAAAAAAAGAGAAATGCAAAAAAAGTTATTAGATCCAGGTTCTCTCCAAGTAGGACATGAACAGGCCCTAGATGCTGTGCAGCTTTGAAAGAATAGTGGTATCTTAAAGTCAGTGTTTTTCAAAAGTTGTTTTCTCTAGAACTTCAGTGGCTTCTGACTACAAGAGGGAAGAATTAGAATAGTGTGTGCCTTTGCACAGGGAGGAGGAGAACAAATAATAGACTTTTCATAGTAGTTGGATACGTTTTGCCTATGCCAAAAGATGGCGAGAAAAAAACAAACATACACCAAAAAAATGGAAGTCCTTTAGAAAACATGAGAGATCTGAATGGAAATAAGTGTATACAAAGCACTAAAAGCTCTGCCCCCAGCTGCTGACTTTTTAAGTGTGGAGCAGAGGAAGCAAAGATTACTGGAATAGTGGAATATTCTTTGTCCGTTTTGGACTGGTTGAGGATGCAGTAGTCTGTATGTTACATATGGAGGGCTAATTGCAAGCACATTTGTAACATGGTTATGAATTGTTAACAAATGGCTGTAGAAAGATAAATAGTCTTACGTCATATGAGTAAGTAAAGCAAAGGATGGATTTACTAATCATACAAAGGACAACACATGTCTAGGCAGTATATCCCTGAAGCACAAATACTGGGGCACAACAGAATTCTAAACAGATGGAGAGATGGAAAGCTAGCACACAGTTTCTATTTAATTTGTCCTGTATGTCTGAGTATCCATTCATCCTGTGCTCAGCTGAACATCCCTATTGCCCACCGCCAGCCTCTCCATCCTTAGAGAAGTGAACAGGGCAAATGAGCACAGTATGTGGTCAAGACCCTAGTTGATCCTGCACCTAGGGTCATTCTGAGAGCTTGATGTGCATCTTGCACATTAGGACAGCTCAGTGTCAGGGGTCCTCTCTTGTTCACAAGATACAGCCAGTGATCAAGCGTTAGCACAGCTCCAGGGACCCCCTATCAGCATGACATAAACTATATCTAGTAACCTGTTGTCCTCTGACAGGGCAGGGAAAGCTGTGTAACTGTCTCCTTCACCATCACTAGATTTCCACTTCTGTCCTAAGTAGAGTTCTTCCAGAATCGAAGGTTAGAGCCATTGTGACTTTTCACCACAAATCAATAGGGATCACATCATACCTACCTGATAGGAAATACAAATCTAGTACTTACAGCACTATTTAGTATTTACAGCAATGTCAATAGATATCATTATCTTGCTGGCTTACTCTTGAAGCCTGGTTCCCATTATGAGACCTGCCAGAGTAAAACTAAGGCTGTGACTGAATGAAGTATTTAAGGTTGAGTACAAGGCTCAGTGCAGGATGAATTCAATAGATAATCAATAGGGGCTATACTATACTTGTTTGACTTGCTAAGTTTGTGAGTTTGCTTTTGTTCCAGATTGTCTGTTCTTGATAAAGAGCATGAATTTTATGAAACCTGTTTTGTCTGCGAAAAGTGCTTCTAGTAAGTTGCAGGTAAGTGTACAAGTATGGACAAAATTCTACTTTAAACCAGTCATTTTGAGCTCCAAAGTTAGTTTTGAAACACCTGTATTTACTTTTCACCTAAGGTAAATATCTCAGGAAATACATATACTTGAACTCAGGATTACATTATGTTTTTTTTTTGTTTGTTTGTTTTTTTCTTAATCTGATAGTTTTCAGTGTGGTATCAAAGTAAAGATGAGAATTCTAATGGCTTAAAATTTCAGATCTTGGGTAGAAAAAACATGAGCCACCTTTTCTGCTCATTTGCACTGGTCCTGTGTTTCATTCAACCTTAAGAAATTAAGGGCCAGGTATGCATACATGAAACACCCGTTAAACTTGCAATGTTTTCAAAAGCATAGTATGCTTGTTCTAAAACATGAAAATGCAAGATATTAAAAGTAGGAAACTTCTGCTAGTTGGCAAAGTATTTCTGCAATGTCATGCTCTTAACACCCTTTAACTGTTGTGCTCTTAACACTGTCACGGCCTTGGAATACCTTGTTCACAGTGAGCGTGTTCTCTGTTAATAGTATTTTTAAAAGTCTTTATTATTAATTGTCCCAAAGTTGTTTAACTCCCTTCAGTTTCACAGGAGGTCTCAGAGGTGGATTTGGCTCTGAGGTTTTGCCCCTTGCAGGAATAGAGCCCCCAGCATGTTCTTAGGGGGGACCTCGTGTTTTGTACAATGGGACACCTGCCCGGTGGAAATTCCAGGTTGTATTGGAACAGACATGTGAAAGGGCTTGGATTAGATATAGATATTATTTCCAAGAGCTATCAATTGCAACCATTTATTTAGTCAGAAGGAAAGTAGAAGTTAAATTCATTGTATGTTACAGAAAAATCTTGAGAACAAATACAATTTTAGTTTAAATCTGTTGTTATTTTTCCAAGTTGGACTATATTTCAGGTAAACTATGTGTTTCAGTCAACTCACTTTTGAGATTCATTTATGTGAATTACTTAAAAGCGTATGTATATATATATTAGGCTGGAAGGACATGTGGCAAATACCTGTATGTTGTCAGTATCTGCACTTTTTTGGGTCCTGGATATATGTCACTGTATTCACATCCAAGTTATTGCAACATGGCAGAAAATTAATAAAAGCTGTTCTTTAGAAAAATAAACATTTGACCAATTCATGTGCCAGCAGTCAGTTTGCACTGGGTTATTTCCTTTTTCACTTATTATTTTATGCATAGGAATACTGCATGGTTCCAAAAGTAGAGACATTATTTGTTTTGCATCCTTCTCCCTTTTAATGTATCTTGCTGGTTTTGCAAGATGATTTATAGCTCTGAACCTAGCAAATGCTGAAAATGTGTTAAAATAAGACTGTAAAGGTTTGTGTGGGGGCGGATGGATTCTGGGTCAGACTTACCTGCTCATTATTGGCACGTGTGTTTAAATGCATATTAGCTACCAGCAAATAAAATTCCTTAGCTTTTAAGAGGCTTTGCAACCCAATACTTCAAGACTCCGGTGAAAATAGTATTTGCATTATACTCATCAAACTGAAGGTAAAATAAAAAAAGTGTGCAGGAGTATATTCTAAGCAACATCTGTATTTAAACTGGCTCTGCTTGGCTGGAAGATTAAAATCAAAGGTGGAGCTCGAGAGCCCTCTTGAATACATTTGTGTTGCAGGTGAGAATAAATTAATTTTTCATGTGTTTCGTTCTGGAAAAGTAATCCCTATATTCAGACCAGCTCCCCACCCTCACCTCTTTTTTTTATGCCCAATGCAGAGCTGTTTTTCTGTCTGCCATTTAAGATATTTCTTTTCCCTTTATGTTCTCATTACACATTTCTAGCCCAGAGTCCTGTCTGAAAACATCTCATTCCAGATGTTGTTTTGAAATAAGGGTAACCATGGCATCTGTGGAAAACTTAAAAACTTTTGTGCACTCTTAACGTAAGACACAGTAGTTAGATTGTCTGAAATGAAATGAAGTGTTATACAAGGCTAGTTCAAGTAAGGTCTTTGACTCAGTTAACTAAGCTTATGACAATAAGCTGATTGACTGTTGCTTTCAAAAAGGCAAAGAATAAATCAAAAATCTAACAACAGTACAATAGTGAATTTAAACATTTGGCTTTTCTATCCTCCTGACTTGAAATGGCTCAGATTTCCAAGATTCAGAGAATACAGCTTTTTTCTTAAGCATTTTCTTTTAAGCATTTTTTCCTGTATCAGTTCTAACAAAAAAAGAACTAGGGTCTCTCTGGCACTAACTGACATGACTCTGCTGATTCTGATGTCCCCCAGCTGATTCCTTGACCCTTTCAAAATAATTATAGTAGATATAATTAATTTTTCCAGCAGCAAATTTCCTTCGCAATTAATAAAATGATAGGAGGCAGAAAGTCTTTGGATGATGCAAGAAGCAGGGCATGAGATTCAGGTTCTGCCCTAGATAGACAGCACAACAGATGTTACAGACTTTTCTACCCATCGTCTGGGCTTTGGTTATGTTTTTCTGGGAACCTTTGCTCCAGCCCACATTTTGCAGCACACATTGTTTTTATATAAAAACCTCTTTCCCAGCTTGCTCGGAGATTCACATGGGCCTGCTGTCACAAAAGCAAGAGGGCAGGGAATGCGGAGGGAGAGAGCAAGCAAGGTAAGGCAGGCAAATGTGCAAATGCCTAAATAAATGCAGTCTCTCCTCTGGCAATTTTTTTTTTTCACATTTTGCCCATGGGCTCATGTTTGAGACATTACAGTCTGTTGCCATAACACTTGTCCTAGTACCAAAGGGCCAGATAACAGGCTCTTGCACAAAGCCAAGTTAACAAAAATACATTCTGGCAATGGCTGAGGAAGAGGATGACCTTTTGCTTTTTTCCTGCTTCAGGCAGGCAGAGACCAAGGAAAGTGAGGATAGAGATATTTCAAAACTGTGTGCAGACATGCAGTCAGATCAATCTGAATCCAATGTGCATGAAAAGCCAGCCCTTCCCAGCTGCAGTTTCTTCTAGATGGTTTTTCACCCTGCCTGCCAGCCCCTCTAGACTGTAATTCTTAATGTTTTCCAGGGTATCAGTGGTGCAGTGAGGAGAAACCACAGACCACAAAAGCAGCACTTGGCTCCGGTGGAGATCGCTGTTCTCTGAAGAATGTGAGTTGATATTTTCTAGTCATGTCTTTTCTCATGCTTCCTAGTGACACAAGCAGGCAAAGCCATCTTCCACACTGCTCGTTATGTTGGTGCAGCAGGTACACTAGATACAAAGCACTGACATTTATTTTTTGTTTTCTTTCCTTTCCAAATGCCTCTGTTTTTCAGGACACATAGAAACTTGTCCAGAAAACATGATTATGAACGGAACTCCTATCATCCAGTACTGCCCACATGTTTTGTTGTCTCATAGTAAAGCTGTTAAATCTGCAGAGAAGAATAGTGCAATATCCTCAGTGAAACCACAGAAAAATAAAACCAATTTTCTCAAAGACAGGAGCCCTTCAACTTGGAGTCACACATCATGGATTTTCAAAGTGGCACCTAGAGATGAAGAGAATGTGGTAGAATCGGGTTTGGAGAATGCTCGTTGACTTCTTTCTTATACAAAGAGGTTTTGCAAATAAGCTCTGGTACACAGGAAGGTTGTTATGGCAGACTCATGCCTTATGAGAGATCGATCAGTCCTTTAATAATGTAAGGCAAAGCTCAGCAACAGTGGTATGGGGTAAAGTCACTCTAGCTTTTAGCAACATTTGTCCTACTTAGCTGAGATGAGACCTTTTAGTATCACTGATCCGTGACTCTGGAAGGTATGGAAGATTAGCAAGTAGTGTCAGAAGGGGTTCATGCTGTTATCAGAGCTCTGGAGAGCAAATTTAATGTGTCCTGGATTTACAATGCCAAGAAGCAATCCAAGCACTGCTGTAAGGGCTTGAGTTGCTGGTTTATGGCCACATCCACCCTGTCTCCTGACCCATCCTGTTGCATGAGAGAGACATTTCAGCCTCAGGAAAGGATTTATACCCTCTGCAGTTCTATAGTCTGCTTCAGTGAGAGTTGACTGCTCAGTTGTGAGACGTACTCCATTCCCCAGATGCCAGTTTGAGCTACCTGCCAACTCTTAAAGCAAATGATCTAAACTTCCTTTCTGCAGTAAGATGCTGAGTAGTTTTGTATGGATTGGGATCGCAACTGTTATTAGAATATTTTGGAGTTATGCAAGCAAGTGGATTGTGGCAGCTGACAGGCATTTAAGCGCTTCAACTGTGTTTAAAAAGGAAAAGGGTAGACTCCAGAGAGGCCAGTCTGCTCTTGCAGGGAAGTCAGAAGAATGCATATGGACTGTTTCCAAAGGGGAAGAGGCTGTGTGGTTTTGCAGGTGACTGAGTGTTTTTTGGGTCTTGGGTTGGTTTCAGCTGTTTATGTTTTCTGTCAGATTGCAATAGAAAGTTGGCTCCTGTGCTCCTGCCTCATGTCCAGAACACTGTCTTGCTGCAGGCTTTGCAATTTTGGGCTGCATACTGTGGTCATTACCAAGAAACTGAAGCAGTAAGGGGAGATTCAGATTTTCAGCACCACTTTGCCAGTGGATCTTTAACTGACAAGATCTGGTTTTAGGTAATTTCTTTCAAAGATATGTACAATTTAATTTATTTCTTTTTACATATTCTGTTTTATGTGAAGGAGTGAGTTCCTCCACACAAGCCACCATTTGGTAAGTAATGACCATGTGTTTATTGCTCTAGGAACTGTTTTATTGGTTGTATACGCAGCCTGTGTGCCAGAAGGACATAGAGCATATTAAGAGTCATATCATACCTGCAGTGATGTCCCCTCTCGGGTGAAGTAAACACATCACAAAAACAGGTAGAGAGAAAGTGAAAAGTTATGATATCTCACTGAGAAGAACCTTCTACAGACATCTAGAATACATTGCTTATTCTGGATATGGTCAGAGCTTTACGGGAGGAGAAAAAAAAATCCTTCCTGATTAAAAAATAATGTTGTAATATGAGACTGTTAGGGTTTTGCTCTCACATCTCAAGAGACAGTGACATCTCTGGTGGTGTAGAGCTGCCACCACCTCCTTCCTGAATCAGAGAGAAAGACTTTGCTGAATCTCATGTCTTTCATAGTATGAATACAATTCATACTTGCATAGCTTTTGAGCTCTCACAGTACCACTGCTCAAAAATGCATGATAGTATAGTGACAGCTTTATATTTTGAGGCAAATAACTCTATTGCAGGTAGAAACCAGTGCAGCTGTGCTGATCTGAATGTACCGAGAGTGGCCTAGGAGTCACTGATTTCATCAGCATCAATCAGTAGAGTGCAACAGCACAGCAGGGAGCCTCATACATTTGTATGCTGTTGACACAGAGCAGGAACACTGCAGGCTCATAAACTCTGACAAAAACAGTGGAATGCTGTGCTCCTGAGAAATATGAATTAATCCATTTAGGAATTTCTGTAATGGGAAATATAGCAGTAAACTACACCAAGTTGCCTACCTTGACGAATAACTTTCTTCTCACGTTGTTGCAGTTTTCATTTGCTGCAGCTTTGCAGTGGACCATGCTGGTGATCACGCGTGGAGGATCAGGTGGGCTGTCTTCTGTTTCTGATGTGCATGGCAGTTGCGTTCTAGAACAGCAGTCAAAATCCTCTTGGCCCCAATTGGTAGAAATCTCAAAGGAATCGGGGCATTTCTCATCTGGACTTGACCCATCATCACTGTTTTTGGCATTGCAAAGTATAAGTGATCTTGAAATAGAGCGAAACTTTCTTGATTTCCTGTTCCCAGCGTTGCCTTTGCGATCCATCTTCAGAGAGCTGGTGATGCTGCTCTTTTTCCTATCGTTCTCCCATTTGTGTGGCATGATACTTCCAATAACTTTCTCTGCTTCTCTGGAGCTAAATATCCTCGAGGAAAGGAAATATAAAAAGTGAGTTGTAATATACCCCACTTTCCCCCACTTAATAACCTACGCTACTGAAAAGCCCTAATGAATAAATCGAATCAACAGAGCCTTTCAGTCTACTAACAGCCACGTGATATCTCATGACTTGCTAATTCTGTTTCTGTGCTGTGCTCTACTAAATTCTCCTTCACCTTTTCATTCTTTTCCCCTGCTCCCCAAGCACAATGGAGTGCTTTTAATAAATGTTTTTGATGCTTCCATTGTGCTTCTTCCTTTTGGCTTCTGCTGAATTTGCATGTTGAATTCGCAAATTGAAACTTAAAAGCATTATTCTATCCTACTAGCATTATTTGGAAAGAGGAGGCTCCTTCTGAAGTTTGATTCATGAAACCACTATAATTCAAACAAGATTAATCAAATTGTTGAGGTTAAGTTCTTTGCCTGGCACATCTGATTTGTAAGTGGTTTAGCAAAAGCAGATCTTAGCCATGAGAGAGTAGAGAATGTCAGGCTGCTATAAAACTCCTACCTTTGCAGACCAGAACTCACTTAAGACTGTGCATTTAACAGCAACAGAGAGATCCATTGAAGCACTTTAGATGTGAATATCTGATTAGGGATTGAACTGTATGAAAGAATACAGCTCCAATATATCAATCAAAAAAGTGGTCCATTAAAGATATGGTTTGTTTTAGCATATGATTCAGCATACCAAATTAAGAGAAAATGAAAGACTATACAAGAAAAATATGGTAAAAGTTAGAGCTTTTGTAAAATGAGTAGTGAGTATGTTAAAACAACAGAGGAACTTTATTAAAAATGTTTCCACTTTCTTTCAGAACAAGTAGCTTTATAGAAATATTTTGTTAGACATATGTCACTCCTAGAAAAAAATCAACAGGAGGAAGGCTAAATGAATTGCTTTGACTTTCTCACTTAGTTTTGATTATCATTTTCATTACAGAAGCTTTTGTATTCTCTTACAGAATTTTCTTACAGTAGGACAATACTTAATATATGCTGTCATTCTAGGAAAAAAAAATCTTATTGAAACTGAAGGATTTGTAAAATTCACAGCAGCCTGTACGTGTTATACACCAGATTGGAAACCAGTGTAACTTGAAAAGAGATTTTTTGAGTATAGCACTGAGAGGAAAAATAAAGGTTACAGTGTGCTATGGATTTTCTTCTTTTCTGTGTCTATGCAGAATTAGGTAGGTGTATGTGCACTTTTTATATAAAATACCACCAGTGATATGAAAGTGTTAGAAGGCAGATTTTCTAAGCACTTCTCACAGTCACAACAGGCTTGTGAGTCCTGACTAAGCCAGATCTGTCATATAATAAATCCTCAGGATTATATTTTTCTCTTCTCTCCCTCTATGCACCCCCTCACCCCTCCCTCCCCCCAGATAACCACAGAAATCAACCAAACTCTGAAAGAAAAACAAAAACAGATGATGAATGGTTTGCAGTGAGTACCTTTCTGAAAGGACTTTATAGCATTCCTTGAGAAGTGCACAGTTCAGCATGCATCTGAGTTTGTCTGGATTTGTAAAATAAAGATTTTGCATATAGCTTTTTCAGGTGGAGCAAACAGGGCCCTTTATCTGCCAAGGAGAAGCATGTTAATTTATGCAGTCATTTTTGGTGATAGTCCTATAAAAGTTCAAAGATAACTTATTTTTTGTCATACCTGTCCTAATAGTGCTCTTTAGTGTTTCTCTTCCTCAAGAGAATCCCTAACGCTTCCCCAAACTCATGTCCTGAGCACTGGAACTCCTTGGGTTTCCCAGCAGAGCACTATTCCATTGCAGAATTAAAATTTAAAAGTTCTGCGAGAACATGTCAAGTTCAGCAGAACTGGTGGGTGCTCTGCTCTTCTCCTGTGTGTCTTTGGGAGCGTCTCCTCTCCGTCACTGTGGGTTCTCAACACTGCATGATCTATGTCCCTCTTTTTTTTTTTTTTTTCCCCTTACCTTTTTTTTGGTTTTCTGAGTAGCCTCTTTTCTTATGAATAGCAATGGGATTTGCAGCCATGGGCGAATGCAGCTGCGGTAGCGAAGGAGGACTGCCCACCAGCGCAGCCATGCTGCCTTCATGTGACACCGAGTGTGCACTGAGTGAAAGGACATCTAAGCCTACGTGTAAGAGTACGGAAGCGGGAGGGGATGGTGAAAGGGATGACATGGAGCTCGGCTTTACCACATGGACTTTGTGGTTGACTTTGGGTCATATTTCTCTAGCATTAATCCCCATTTCTGCACAACTGAGAAGCTCCTTCTCAGAACCTCTACTCTGTAAATTATTTTGAAGTAGAGTTGAAAAGTGCTATGAATTACATCAGAATAATAATTCTGAGAGATGAAATAAGGAGCAGTTGCTGATGAAATTTAGTCTTAAGTCTGCAATTGGTCATATGCTTTTCTGTTGCTTGCTTTGTTTTGGTTAAAGGCTGACTGACACTCATCCTTTCAAATATGTTAGGGCTTTCAAAGTTTGGGGTTTTTCTGTTTTGTTAAAATGGATCATTTTAAGTGTTTTGGTTAACCCAAAACTTAAGAATATTTTATTATGCACCCACCTAATTTCAGTTTTTGAGTTGGGAAGTCCTTTATTAGAGTCCCCCAGTGCATTAAGAAGTTAATCTTGTAAAGCTTGATGTTGATTTTCATGTACATGTCAAGGTATTTTAGAGGAAGGAAAACATGAAAACTGCCCTATTAGAACAGAATGCTTTTGAAAAAGCAATATAATGGATAGGACAAGGAGAACTTCACACCTTGCTGTTATATTGGAGTATGGAGCAAGTACCTCCCCCCAGCATCTTGATAGGAAGCAGCAGAGCTAATGTGTCCCAGGTCTGTGCAATATCTATCACTGGAAAGTCTGCATGGGGACTGTTGCTTCTTCTGTGGTTCTGGAAATCTCTGTTAGATATTGGCAGTAGCAATGTCAGAAATTAGCCTGAATTGTACATTCAGACCTAAACAACCTCGCCCGTGGGGGAAAATAAGAAAAAAAGCATTTTACATTCAGGGATTTCAGTGTTGTACAAAAATAACTGCACTTTTATCTCCCCTAAGAAAGAGAATTAAATAGAGCCATTAAGCACATGGATAAACAGAATAGGTAGTTTAGTGGTTGAACTACAGTCCTCTGGAGGTTAGCATAATAGAATGAAGGACAGAGAGAGATGCAGCACCACTTTCTCACTCTACCTGAAGCTGCTGAGCTTAAGAGGGAGCATTGCCATCATTACTAAATGCTCCAAAAGGAGCCTCTCCAGCTAATGGTAGGCATCTGGAATGCAGGAAACGCATAGAAGCACCTGTTGAAAGAGTGAAAGAAACACAGCTCTAAGTGCACCCTGCCATCCCGCCCTTCCTGCAGTGCCAGAACTTCTGCGTTATGCAGAGAGAACACATTTTCTACCCTGCTCCATCAGCTGCTTTCTGCTTCCCTCCATCCCCAGAGCTCAGTTACCTCTCAGAGACTCAAGTTTAACCCTGAATGACTTACCTAGTATCTCAAAGCAAGCAATGGCTGAGCTGAAAATACACTGAGTAGACCTGATGACTTCCAGTTAAATACTTGCTCTAAGTATTAGGTCACAGCCCAGGTCTCAACTAAAGCTGTATCCTTTCCAGAACTTCTGATTCAGCGTTGCGTAAGTGACAGAAATACAGGAGGCAACAAAAAAACAGTCCATAAGCTTTCCAATATAAATATCCTGAAATGTTATTTTACACAGAAAATAGCATCACAAATGCCAGAGAAGTTTTATGATTCATTGCCATCTTCCACTAAATTTAATTCAAGGTATTGTGGGCATGGACAATTACTTCAGAGTCAATCCTCCAAGCCATTCATCTTTCTCCTCGGTGCACTCGCTACTTGTCATTTTCCCTCGCCAGTCCTGTACCTCCAGCGCGCCTGATGCAAGTTGTCTGTGGTTTATAATGCAAACCAAATGTTCCTTCTCTTTTCCTTTTTTTTTCCCCCAAGCTTTATTTTTCCAGCTTTAAGTTTAAAAAGCCCTAACTCAATCTGTCCTCTGCAAACAAAACGCATAATTTGTGCTGTGCCCATTTGCTTCAGATTTTTGGTTGGATATTAAACTGAGCATTTACAAGATGTAAATAATTTGATGTAGCTCCCAGATTGAATGGTAATATTGTGCTGTTAAACAGACAGTAGGAGAGTCAGATCTGTTCTTTGCTTGCAAGAACAAGATGAGCTTTATATTACAGAGTGCTAACAGCATGATATCTTGCATCCCTTTTTAATCCAGATCTTGTGATCTTTGTCAGATTCATTCCTGAGCAATATTATTACACTGAACTATTGCAGAAGTCTAAAATTTCCACCAATAAGAACTAGAGATGTGGAAGTTTTCTAATACAGAGCAAAGCACTTTTGGAGAGCTGAATTTACTGTTAAAAAGAAAAAGAAAAAAGCAAAAACTCTCCACCTACTGTAAAATAAAAATTCAAAAGGAGGAACTTACAACAGCGAGGCAGACAAACCTGACTTCTGCAGAAGGCTGTTCCTCTTCATAGGCCTGGCAAAAAAAGACAGAGTGAATAATTGAAAACACACCCTCACGATCCCACGTGACTCAGTTTCAGTAATTCTGCTCAGTACATTGGAACGGAGCTATTGTTTCCTAATTGAAGAAAATGTCAGCAAGGATAGATAAACAAAAGCAATGGGATGCAGTACTGGGGGAACTGTTTCCAGCAAGTTTCCAGCTACCCAAGGAAGACGAGACCATTTAAGGAGTCAATGTCATTTGCTTTTACCAATGGCTCTCTGGTCCTAGGAGTGATGGGGCTTGGGCATGTTAGGCTTACTGTGAGGGGGAGGAAAATCGGTGCTAATCAAGTGCAGGATTTCCTGCTGGAGGCCGAGACGGCCAGTGAGCTTCTCGTAATTTCAGATACTTTAGGCGTTAAGCTCATAAGATTTTCATAGGCTACTTGTGCTCCAGAAGCAAAAAATAAAGGAGCTGCATTTGAATCCCATGCCCTTGCATTTTTCACCGTGAACAGATATGGTCTCTCTCTCTCTGACATACTAATTCTCATAGGGTCACCTCCTTATGGGCTAGATTGTAACTTTATGATCCAAGGCATGGTAAATTGTTATGGAGCATCCCAGGGAATGGGAACTATGCCTTGGATTCACAGTTTCCTCTGTTATATTTTTTCTTTTTCTGCCAAGTAAGGGGTTCACAGTAGAATGCTCTCATGGCAACTTTTTGCATCCAGCACTGCATCATTGACCATGACTGGTGGGAGGCGTCAGCCACCTTTCTGCCCCATCCCTAGGCGCGGTCGGCTCGTTTTCATCTAACGCATGGACGCTGCTCTCCGTTCTGCTCACACACTGACACAATCTGGCTTCCCACTTCTCTCAATGAGAAGTGCGAGAAACCCACTTTCTCTCAGTGAATTTCTGTACTGCTTTATCCCTGCACAAGACAGGGATTTTGTAAATTAAAAGAAAAAAAAAGTTCTAAAACAGAATAATTCTCTCTGAAACAATTAATGTTATCTTATTGAAATAAGGAGAGGCCTCTTTGGAATTTTCTCACAACCTATAAATCGTTATGTTTTTCTGGAAAATGTAAACAGAAAATGGAATTTTACACCAGACCCCTTCTGGTCATGGAAATGGTCAACAAGAGAGTGCTTAGACACCTGCTACCTTCTGTGTGTTCTGTGGCTCTAAGATACCGATTTTACTGGTCTGTCGCTAAACACACAAAAGAGAAAGAAAGTATAAAATGGGTTTAAAATATTTTTCTGACGTGGACTCATGTTTATTGATCCCCTGTGACCTCTAGAGAAAATCTGCATTGTGAAGACAAACATCTGCCCCATGAGAATGACATACTTGGAGAATAAGCAAAGCTCGCTCTGCTGTGTACATCAGCTACAGTAGCGCTGAACTCCTATGTTTCTGATAATATAATTATATAATCGTGGCTAATTTATGTTTTAACTGCTTAGAAAATGAAGAGAATCCAGTTTTGTTTTCCCAGCCAATAAGATCTCAGGATATCAGTTAAGCAATGGATATCTAATGTGAAGGATACAGTTTTGACCTGGATGACACTAAACATGGAACATTACCATACTATTTTCCATTCTGATTTTGTAAGTGAACCGTGCTTTGGCACTGAGCAGTGAACACTGGATATCAAGTAGCTTTCCTGGAAAGGAGAATTAGGGAGGTGATTTTGTGTTTTCTGAAACAATTCTTCGCAGTTCATTTGAGTAGAGAGGACAGTGACCTGGTATATAAGTTGGGGTTTATAGTGCTGCTACTGTAAAATAAAATATCAGTGAGAAGAAGTAGTCATACTGTTTACCACTGACTTATACGGTAACACACACGCTTTTGTTTAGCAGTAGAGAATTCATTTACACAAAAATCTTAACAGCCCTGAGTTTCGATCCAAACTGATTGAGTCAGAAGCCTAAAAGCATTAGAAAGTGTGGTTATTTTTCCTCTTATTTCTTCCCATTGTCACATGTTATTGCACTTCCTGACTGTGGGCTATATTCTGTAGTCCTTAAGCCTTTGGGAATTTTGTTCATGTAGAATCTGGACTTCAGCCAAGGCCAGCAGCAGAAACCTAAATATCATAAGGAGGGACTGTTTTTTATGATGTTTCACTCTTTTTTTTTTTTTTCATCTTCTCTGTACAGTAATTGTCAGTGCTCAGTGGTGAACAGAAAAGCATTTTTTTATAAGCCATAAGGAAAAAGGGGAGATAGAAAACCTCTGCTGTGCCTACCGTGTGGCAGTAATGGTATGCTTTGATATTGGATCTTGTGGTCAATCTTCATTACTTAGCTCAAAGACATCATACCAGAAAAAAGGGCACTGATCACTGATCAGAGGCTGGAATTTTTTATGGAAAGATTGAGATGGTGTGGACTCTCCTTTACAGAAAGCAGCTGCCTTTAAAGAGGTTCATGAAATAATAGGCAATATAAGGAAAATCAGCTGGGTTCCCCTACTGTATTTTTGTGAAAGGAACCAGAAAAGAGGAATGTAGCAGAAACAAGGCGAGTTCAAACAAATAAAAGGAAATACAATCTGCACCATAATTAATGTGTGGAACAAGAAGAGAGCAGAAATCAAGAGCCCTTTGAAGCTGGCTATTTAGTCTTTAATTTCAATGGGACACAGATTTCCCCCCAAGAGGTAAGTAGATGAAAACAGTATCTGCAGTTAGAGGGAATAACACACTGAAGGGGCAGCAACTCTAGCTTCAGAATAAAAGTCACACTCTGCCATTCACAGGTAGGGTGATAATCTGTCCTGGGATGGGGTCGGACTCTCCCCTTAATGGAAACCTTTTTCTGAGGTGTGGAGTTAGTCCCTACTGGAGATGGGGAATAGACATAGAGTGGTCATTGGACTAATTTTTTTATAATAGTTCTTTTCTCTTTTGCCAGACTAAAAGCAGGATGTATCTGGAACCAGAGCAGATACAGGAAATGGTCCCTCTGCCCTCAGAATGATTTTCCAAACCAAGAGGTGGGTTCTGGAGCACAAATATACAACTATTCAGTGCTAAATGTTTTGCCTGTTGCTACTAGCAATAACCTTTCCCAAAAAAGGAGCATATAAACTTAAACACAACATTAGTAGTGGGCAAAGCAGATCCAAGTAATGGTGGAACTTAACTCCAGTTCTGATCTCCACCCAACTCCAAGTACTCCATGTGTTCATAACAGAGTCAGCCAGTAGTTTGAGATGTTCTCATTTTTGTCCTGTCCTTACAGTACTCATCAAACCAATGAAGTAGTTGTGCCTCAAACACAGTGACGATTTTCACAGGTTCCCATATTCCAGGCAACAAGTTATGTTGCAGAGGACAGCCATCCCCCTCTTCGCTGCTAAGCCAGGATTGGATTAGTCATCTGTGTTTTGGGTTTTGCAGCTTTCATGCTGCCCTTCCATCCATCAAAACATAGCAACGTAGGAACTGGCACACTGAGTCACAGTATAAACACAATTCCTCCTCCTCTTCCAGCCTCCAGCCAATAGCCAACACTTCAAAGGAATTACCTTGCAAAAAAAGCAATTAAGAGAACTTGCTTTCAAGAAGTTTCCTCCTAGCACCTTCTTGGTTAGAATAGGCTGGCACTGACGTTTTGTGTGTGTTCCAAAGTTGTTGAGGTTTTTCACATTATCATTGGATGGTCTTGTTTTTAGCAGAAGCTGTAAATTGACCATAATGGATAAGTATTGCCTTACGTCAAATTAGGTAAATCTCTTTCCAGTTCTTTTTGTCACTTAGTACCTAGCTTCTGCAAGGAAGAATGAAGATTTTTTTTTTTCTTCTGAAGATAAAATAAATCCCGTGTAATGTAACTGTAATGCATCCTTTTCTGTCTCCCATCAAGTTTTTGATTTCAAGGGTATGCAGAGGCAATGAGTTTCATGTGTTACATGAAAATGTACTTGCTTCTAATTGTTTTTAATTTCTTGCATCTAAAATTTGTTCAGTGGTGCTAAGAAAAATATCCTGATTTTCAAGCCTTTGTAATTGATCTCTGTATCACCCTCTATGCCCTACTTTCAACTATTCTTCCGCCTCTTCCCATCTCTCAATTTTATGCTTCTTTTCATATGCTTGTATCCCCTCCTTTTTCTTTAGGTCCCTTTTTAAAAATCTACTTCCTTTTGTAATTTTTTTGCCTGACTTTTTTATGATGGTATCTATGAGGTCTCCAGCCTTTTAGACAGTTTTTCAGTGAATTGTCTTCCTATGAGTTAATGCAAGTTTCTAGAGCCTGTTTTCCCAAATATGTTGTTTGTGTTGCATGCTGCGCGCTCACACATATGTTGGGTACAAAAAAGTAGCATACATGATCTGTGTAAATGCTGTATTAGGAGCGTGTGTGATTGAAAAAATATGGCATTGGCAGTGTGAAGAGCATTGCTGTATGTAGCCATGTTATGGTACCTGAAGGACAGCAGGAATGATGAAACAAAATGTTTCTGGTTGTTTATTATTGTAATATTTTTTGTGCTATGCCTATAGACCATGTGGAAGTGATTATTCTGGGCTTAGAGAAACAGTATAGAATATTTGTGTCTGAACTATGAAGTTGCTAAATATGAGGATACTGAAGGCAAGGTCCATCAGTTTTCCAAAGCAATTGACTAATACAAAGTTTAATACTGCAGCACCAGAGTAGTATTAAAAAAAAAATAAAGCGAACATTCTATGCTGTCATTCTGATTTTAGACAAATATTTTTAAAAGTTATGACTTTACCTCTTTATTCCACATTTCCAGTTGCATAATGTTCCTTTTTCAACTGTCTTTGCATTCCTCTTGATTTATATTGCCCTGAACTGTAGGCTGAAATAAGGGGCCCTTTAGGTTGAATGAAAGGGGAATTATCAATTGCCAAAACTAAGATTTATCAGGGGAAAAAAATAAAGGGCAAAAGAAAAATTAACTTGCTCTATATACAAAATCACATGAAAATTTTCTATGTATTTTTATGACCTTAGTATAAAAGAGGCATTTAGACCTGCTGGTTTTACATTTTACTGCGAGTTCAGGTTTCATTCTATCATCTTCCTTGCTGCTGCATAGTCCTTTACTTGTTGAACAGATGCATACTAATGTGTAGAAGTACTGAAAAGGTGAATACATTTAGTCCATTTAATTAGTGGCAGAATTTATTCTGTATTTTAGATTCTCAGACACCACCTCATAAGGCCTGATCTTGGTCTCGCTGAAGTCAGTGGCATGGTAACCTTCAGCATCTCACAGGTGGCTTTCATGATTCCATCTTGGTTGCTGGGTTTGGATTATTTATTTATTCATTTAGCATTGCCAGTACTTGGTGAGGAATTAGGCAATGTTTTCCTCCTACATGTCTTTGCCTGAATAAGATAAATCTTCTGCATTTACAGGAACAGTTGTCACTTCAGCTGCAAGGCTTTATTTAGTAGCAGCTACTTCTGAGGATCTGTCACTCCAGGTGCCTGGCTGAGGCAAAGCTACTTAATTCAGCTGCTGCTTTTCTGCACTAAACGAGTCTTGAAGGCCCTTCACACTTCTCCTGCTTTACTTTTATCTCAAGTATGTGACAAGCAGAATGTAATTGTATGGATGGGTTTATTTGTGGTTTTGAAGATAACAGCGTAAATCTCCAGTGGCAGCTGTCTTGCCACATTGCAGTAGCTTCTAAACTAGCCTGATTCATCGTGTTTGTCAGGTATGTAGCTCACTAGCAGACTGTGCTGGTCCCAAAAAACTTGCTCTATGATCAGATAGATTGTTCTACTCATTAGTTACTGTTCCTTTTAAATACTACTATGTCCTGATACTCATTTGCCTTTATTGTTATATTTGTCCAAATAAGTCTTTGTAGTACTGTTATGGTATAATAAGGGCCTCTGATCACTTCCCCAGCATTTTTTTGAAGATCAGTGCGAGGGAGAAGGGTGTCATAAAACTTTATTGTATGAGCTGATACTTGATAGGTTTTGTGTTTTTGTGATGACTTCAGCTTAAGCATTGAAAAATGACTGTTATTTCTACCATGCTTGTCCAAGGCTACCGGACAGTAATCAGCTGAGCTCCATAGCATTAGGAAATGGAAGGGATACCTTAGTCCATACAGCTTGCAGAAGAAGGTACAACATGGATCACAGGTCCTATATTTATATGATAACTCATGGAAAAGATTAGGTTGTGCCAGAGCTTGTTTACCTCCTGACCACAAGGCTGTTTCATGAGTAGACTGGTAAGGATGCCTAGGTATTAACAAAATGCTGATATGTCTGGGAGTATGTAAAAACAGCCTGTTAAGTCTTACACAATGTTATGTGCTCTAGTCAGTATGCTCCAGCAACGTGACAGCAGGCCCTAGGGACCAAGCCTGCTTTATAATCTTTTTTTGCTATTCTTGGCCAAAACAAAAAAGCCCAAATGCAGCAGTTCATAAAAACTGGGCAGAGAGAAAAAGAAAAGAAAAAAAGAAAAAAAAAAAAAAAAAAGGTGTTAAGGACATCAGTTTAGGTTCACCGTTAATTTTGGGTGGTGGCTTACCTGTAGGTGACCATTGTCTGCCACATCTACTGCACACCACCCAGCACACACTATGCTACAAGGCAGTAGCAATCTGCCCTAGCCCATTTTTGGACAGAGCACTGTTCTGCAAGCCTGGAGGTCTTCCAGTTGTGACAGCAACCTTATGTAACTTTATTTCCCTCCCTCTGAATCACCTTTTCATCAGGGAGAATGAACTGATGGCTCTCTCTTATTTTGGATGTGTAGGGATTTCTGTGATGAAAAGTACTATAAGACAGTGTTTTAATGGAACAGAGAACAAAGTTAACTGCTCCTAGAAAGCAGCAGGCATTTGCTTGTGTCATTAAGTCTGTCCTCCATCAACACATCCCATATTATGCAGAATACATTACATACCAAGCATATTCCATACATTAATTCTGGAAATATTGCAGCAGAAAAACGTGCAAGTTATTTTATACTCTAGGTTTGATGCTGTACTATAGCCAGAGTAATACCATTATTTATACAAATACTAGGCAAATGAAAGCAGCAGATCATATCCTTGGTGATCCCTTACAGCAAAGAGCTGTAAAAGTGATGAAAAGAGGCCGCGGTCTCCAGGCTCAGTCCCCCAGCATAAATTTCAGCAGTTTGACAGCCCTGCAGCTTTATGTCATCTGCTCCCAGCCCGGGGCAGCAGCATCAATGGGGAACGTGTTGGCCCCACCTCTGCTGTGACAACCCCAGCCCTGGGGTGGCAAGAGGAGCTCCTGCACTGAGGGCCTCTCCGAGGGCTCCTCACGGAGGGGTCTGCTCAGCGCTGAGCACAGCGAGCTGCACAGCCAGCATGGGCTATACATCATCAACAGATATATGTTATGCCAGCCCATGTATTTTTTTTCCTGTAGGCTTATGCTGTATGAATCAGTTCCTAATGAGGCTCCTAATAAAAGGCACTCTTAAGCGAACACTGCATTAATAATGCTGGCAAGTTTCCGCGTCTACAGATGTTATTTATAGCCTATGACTAAACAAATATGTATTCCCTTTGAGGCTGAGATTTTGGACCGATTTACTGATTTCCTGTATAGACTAGTTCGTACAGAGATTCAAACAAATAGTGCGTTTGGACATCTTGCTTGGCACTGTGCTCTGAGCTGGTGATGGATAATTGTATTAATGTTTAATTTTAAAATGGTTTGGAAATATGTGTGTTTACAGGGGTTAGATACTCCCCCTATTCAGTTCTCATAGAGAAATTTGTTATTTTGCATTGCTTCTTTCAGTGAAAATTAAATATTGAAAGTATATAGCTTGCAGTTACACAGCAGAGTTAAAATGAACAAGAAAAGTTGGGAACAATTTGGGAAGAAAATGGATATAGGAAAAGAAGGAAGAAAAAAAAAAAACTTGTATTCTCTACATACTGTTTCGAAATTGGTTCCGTTCTTTTATTTATGAAGATTAATTACCAGTGAGAAAGATTTAGTAGTTTAGAAATGCATTTGAGTAAAGAATCATTTAATTAATACTTCTGTTTCTTTTCTATCTCTTAGAGTATTACGTTTAGAGAGGCCTTCAGAACTGAAGAAAGCCCCACTCTCGCAAAAGTTCCTGATATTTTCTGCTTTTATCGATGCTTTTCCTGGAGAAATCTTGCCCAACAAAGCAAAAGTGTCCTACATTAAGGTACGTGCATGCACAGCATCTCTGCCTTAAGTCATACGACTACTAATCAAACAACAAAAATTGCTTCAAATTCCCCTTATCATCTTAAAAACAGGCATCTATGACACTCAATACATGGGCAAAAGCATAAAGTTTATACTGTAAACACCCCGGTTTTATATTTTGTGTGTTTACTGTTCTCATTTAGTTTCTCAAATGCAAACAGTTTGAAGATTGTAAATATTTACATACAAAAGCTACTGACAGTATGATGCCCAAATAATATGATATAAAAATATCACTTACCATTGCCAGGTATCTTCTTATTTAAATTCATTATCATGACTTCATGAACATGAAATATACAGCAGAGTCACTTCCCAGTGTGTTAAGTACTTGACAAAATAATAAATGCACTGTAACTCCCCAATGTTTGGATATTTGACTGTAACTCCTAAGCATGCAAAGTGACTATTCAGTGTAACATTTTTTCCTCAGCAGAAAATGCCTTTGCTATTTGCCAGCAAATCTTTAATGCTTTAGATTGGGTATTTCCAACTACCGCCCTACTTGCTAGGCAGATGTGTATAAAAGAGATGTTATTTCACTGAATCAACCACTGAGATCGTAACCCTTTTCCTGTACCACAAACAGAAATGTAAAACCTCAGACTTTCCTTTTGGACTTCTATTGACTTGTGTCTGTTATAAGGAAGCAAAACACAACTAGTCCAAGGCCTAATATATGGAAAAAAGTGTTAAAATGTTTTAGATCATCTCATTGCTTCTCATTCCTGCCACTCATTGGTTAACTGCCTGTTTCTGTGTTTATGTAGTTGCGTGGTACAAATACAACACCTAAACTTCATGCCCAAAGTTGAAATGATTCATTTATTACTTCTTGCTTAAAAAAAAAAAAAAAGAAAGAAAACATAGTGTGTTCATTTAACCCAAGTGAGTGAAAACGCCTTTCATAAGGTCTGCAAGGGCTCCGGAAGGTTTTTCTGCAGTGAATAAAACTTGTGTAATGGAGGGAAGAGTTTTGTCCAAGGATGGCACAAATCAAGCTAAAGCAAACAGAAAGGAACTTGGGACCCTCTTGCTGTGTGAAAAGAAGATAAAAGTGATAATAGTAAAGGAGTGAAGTGTTGTTCGTGTCAGATCACTTTTGAGAGGGATTCGTTCTCCTGGGGAAAGGAGTGGAGAGAGAAGGGCAGAGGAGGGAGGAGAATTGGTCATCAGTGCTAGTGCTCCGATCTCTGAAATTATGCAGCCAGACACTGTTTATTTATGTCTTTTTGTGAGATAATTACCCGAAATAGATAATACATAGGGCTGTCCATCTTCTCAGAGCAAATATAATAATTAAATGGATGTACCATGTTGACTGTTAACATTGGCTGTATAGGTCCAGTCACTTTTTCAAATATTCAGGGAAATTCAATGGATGCCCCTTGTTCTCCTGCCTGTGTCCCAGCCCATAATATGAGCTCCCTGAGCACAACTGTGTCAGGACACTACTATTCTACCTTCATTCATCATCCTCACCAGATGGGTATTAGATGTAATCAAATTCTATCCTAACAGCTTGTTTCAGGACCACAGCTGGAATCAGCGTGTCTAGACTAGCACTGATTTATTCCTGGCTCTCAGACCTATGAGCAAGCTACTATTCCATATGCTTCTTGTTAGAGAGGCAATATTGACATTTCACAGCGTAACTTTAATTTTTCTTTCTTTTTTTTTTCTCTCTCACTATTTTATTGTAATTAGAATTTATTATGCCTGTGTGGGAAATTGTATATCCTGCCCCTGTTCTGAACAATCCCACTGGCCAATTCTGCTAGAACAGAGCAAACTTCCACATCAACAAAATAAACTTCACAAAGGAAACGGTTAAATTTTCTGACTGGCTTCATTCTGTCACAGAAAATGCTAAACACATTTGTAAGTTGCATAAAACTGCATCAGTTCATATTTTCCCCTCCCGGTTTCACAGCCCAGCACTGCAAAAGGACCTTGTGACATCTAAGCTCACAAGAGTTTGGTAATAAAAATAAAGACCCTCAGCAGAAAACAACACTGTCTCACTCCACACCCTCCCGCTGCTGGGCAAATGATTTTCCCATTTTCCTCACTTATCCTCAGACTAAACAATATTAAATGTACAAATCTGACAGCTATTTATAGCAAGCACATCTACCCTAGGAACCGCAGAGGCTGGTGTGTATCATTGCCCGTAACCCACAGGACAGCTTTCAACCTGGCACGTCTCGTAATTAGGAGAGAAACCTCATGCCTTAGTTAAGATTAAATATAAGCATTGTATGCTACAGCCCTAAGCTGGGTGGTGTGGGCTGTGTGCCTGTGTCCTCCGCTGTAAATTAACATCAGATTTTAATTTTTCTGGTTTGCCATGAATAGCAATTGATAATGTCAGAGCACTGTGCCCTTCTGTCGCCAGGCTGCAGGGCAGGACAAGTGTCCCATGCGTGCGTGCCCCAGGGGAGGCCAAGCCATGGTGCCCCGTGGCCTGGATGTCCTGGCGGCCAGAACGGCGGAGCAGCCCCTGCACCTCGTACGGGGAAGAAGGGCCCTAAAGCCATGCGGGGAGCAGCTGACTTGGAGGTATGTGGATGTGCGGAGAGAGGGTGGGGAAAAAGGAGGGAAGGCCTCAGTCCGGGTGCCAGAGGGTCACAGGGGATGCTTGGATGGAGGGTGCTGGGTGTAGGCACCATGGGGCTGAGCTGGATGGGATGTGGGGCTGAGGCAGGAGAGAGCAGCAAGGAGGCTGATGGGGACAAAACTCTCCTCCTCTTTCTCTGGAGCGCTAGGGAAATGGCGTTCAGGCCTCGTGCACCAAAGGAGGCCAATGGCAGCCTATACGTCACTTTGTAGCCACACTTCTAAACCCTTTTTAATTCCCATTTCTGTTTACTTCTGTTTCCTTTCGGAGATAATGAAAGCCGGATAAGCTAATTTTGTAATGGAGAAGACATTATTGATTTATTTTATGGCATTATTATTATTTCCAGTATTATTCTCCAAACTATGAGAGCCTAACAACTTGTGTGCTTTTTTTTGACCGCTGCTGTGCACTGAGCAGAAGTTTCCATTAAGCTGTCCACAGTAACGCCTAGGTCTTTTTCATGAGCGGTTAATTTGCAAACCATCAGTGTATATGAATAGTTCAAATTGTTTCTCTCAGTGTGTGCATTACCTCACTTTTACCTACACTGAATTTCAGCCGCCATCTTGTTGCCCAGTCCCTCCCTTTAGGGCTTTTTTTATTATTATTATAGCTTTTCTAAACACTTTTGTATAATTTTTCAATTCTGCTGTCTTTTTTGTTGCATGCTTGCTTTCCAGATGAGTGGTAAATGCATTAAATAATCTCCACTTTGGTGTAGGTCTCGGGATTTCCCTGTGTTACCACCCTTCCCTGACAAATAAAACCTTTTTCTCATGTATTTTATTCATTTTTAAGCACTTTTTGAGTCATAGTAATATTTATGTTAGTTCACAGCTATTCTTACCCTTAAGCACCTTATGCCATTTGGAACATACAGCCAGGTTGTAATGCTAAGTCATCTTTCCCACTATTCTAAAGTCTTCATCACAGAACTTAATGGAAATGGGTTGTTACAACTGTATATGTATATGGACAAGTGGAGCCAGAGTAGCTATGCGTGATGTTAGCAGTTACCTGGCGCATCAAAATGGTGTGAGGGAGGAAATCATAACCTCGATGCACAAGGAAGGAGACCCCTCAGTCTCCACGAGCAGCACAGGAGAACTCAGCAAGAGCCACCAGCCGTGCTGGGCCCTTGGCACCAGCTGGAGAAGGGGTGCAGCGAGGAGGAGCAGCATCACACCCAGCGAGTAAATCATTGAGTGAGCCGCTCTGTGTCCAGTTCTCACATCCACCTGTTATAAACAAAGTGGAAAGAGTTGCAAAAATGTTTAAAGGATGTTTGAGGCGCTTGTTTTACAGTGAGAGACCAAAGAAACTTTTTTTTTTTTTTCCCCCCAGCAGATAGCTGTGAAGTGACTGCATTGCGGAAAACTAGTGTGTGTCATCGGATGCATTCAAATGAGAAATATAATTTTTTAAAAAATTAACAAGGTAATTAGAACTTCTTGAGTTTTTATTCTCCTCTGTACATTTTAGCACAGCAGCAATGTGCTGCTTTGGGCAGAGTGGATAATCTTACCACAGCAGTTTATGTTCCTGTCACCAATTTGGGAAGCTACATTTGAGTTCAGTTCTTTATTGGCAGGATGGGCTTTTTTCCAAAAGCCTGAACATTTGGGTGGTCAATTCATATTTTGCATTACTGTTCTTCTGTACTGTAAGAATGTAATGTAGTAAGTGCCCAAGTCAGGTAAAGTAGATTCACCTCACTAATGGTTTATTTTCTTTGCCCAATTGAAACTATTAATAATAACTTCTTAGGTGTTGCCCTGCTTGTGCTCAATGTACAAACATTACATAGTCTAATGAATTCTGAGATGTAAAGCCAGGACATGTTTTATTCCATTACTACCTGATTTATCATACCAAGATCTTTTTGCAGTATAAGGAATTTTCTGATGCAAACTATTACTAACTGTTGCAATGATTTTTTATTATTATTTTAATATTAAAGGCAGTCTTTCAAATGAACTTTTTTAACACTGTTCAGTAAGGAAGAAAAGTGTGAGCATGGGAAAAATTCATAGACTGATATTGAAAAATATAACTAGTACTGTTTTTTGACTAATTTGGAAGGAAGATTATTGTTTTTTTTCTACAAGGAAAATTACCTCTGTTCATATTTAGAAGCTTGGATTCTTTGCAGGGGCAAATAGTTCGGCAAATTTAAATACATTTCGAAGAGTTTTAGTTTATGTTCTCCTTTTGCTCTACTATTTAGTTTTAATGTGTGGGTTTCAGAGCTCTTGGGAGCTCCTTACATTGTCCCTCAGTGCAGTTTCACCTCTGTCATCCCACACCAAAGAAGGATGTCGTCCCAGCCAAGGATGCTGTTACGTTGCAGGCTAAAGAACTCCAGCTGATGAATGCTCTCTTCATAACAGCTACACAGGAGAATTGTCCTTGCTTAATTACACTGATCATTTGGAAAAATTGCCCTACCCCAGCATATTAATGTTTTGCCCATGGATGGACTTCAAACATGTTTGAAAAATTGTCATCGTCCATTTATAATAATTCTGAATTAACATCTTTATTTACAATATGAACCTTGTGTTACTGCAGAAAACCTAAAAATCACTATAGGTTGTATTAGCTAACCAAAAACCTTCCCTGCTGGCTCAATTATGTTTAACACTTAACCTCTGAAACCAAACAGCTAATGGTTTTGTGGTGTAACAGGCCAAATGTGTGGTATAAATCAACTTTGCCTCAATTCTTTCTGTGATGAATGAATGTTCTGTTCTCAGAAATAATTGCTTATATGAAAAGGTTGTATACATCAACTAAACAGTGCAAATAGTTATACCCCTAATCCTTGTTAAGATAATTTCATAGGAAGCAGGAATTTGTGTTGGTGTTTCAGAATGCTGCATAAAGCCCAGGGTTCAGTGGAAGCCATTCACTAGTCCCAAAGTGTGATACTGTTTAAAATCATTTAGCACTCCAGGACAAAATTCCCGAACTGCCTACCATGGCACAATCAGTTGATATATCCAGTTAGATATTAATTAGCATGGGACAGAGGAAGATACGATACACTTCTGGAAATTTCAAAATTTTCAGTGAGCAGTGAGAATAATAAGCTAAGGCACATGATACATTTGTGGCAAAATGAGGAATAGACTGTATTAGCTAGGGCAGTGGAGGGAGTTTTCACCTCTTTTGAAACAGTGAGCAGAGACACAAAGTTGAAACACAGTGGATTTTTGTCCGAGTTAGTCTCTTTACCCATTACCACTACTACTATGATCACCATCAAAGGCAGGGCCATAAAAGCAAGAGAGCTGCTGCCCTGCACCTGAGCTGCAGTAACTTACTATGTACAAAGACATATATATTGCAAATGAGTCCACCTCACTTTGTGTAATAATTGTGGTTTGAGATATCTTTTACCTTCATAGTGAGGATAATCAGAAATTTGTTATGCTCTGCAGCTCTGTGTCCATCTTTGCTCATGTTTTGTCATGCTTGTCTCAGGGCTTACCAAGGATGTTACAGAGACCACTCTCTTCAGGACCTTTCTAGAGCAGGTTCAACTGAGGTGTCTGCCACATTTTCACAGTTAGATATTCACCTTTTCCTAATGGATTTTACCTTGCCTCATTAGGCAAGAAGGTGGGAGCCACTTCTGTCTACCTTTTGGCTTCCCGTTCAGTAGTAGAGTCTGAATGCTGATAAATTCCACAGTACCTGTTCAGGATGCCTAACAACCATTTTGCTAGTATCATAGGAACTGAAAAAGAGAAAACCCTGCCAAAACTAATAACACTTGTTAGATTCCAGGTCAGAAATATTTCATTGGCCAAGAAGAGTTCTGTACAATATGGTGGGTTTTGCCAGAATTTCTGATTTGATCCAAAGCTTGTGTTTCAGCGAGAAGATTTTGAAAAGCTCTATGCTTTCTGCAGTAAATTCAGGTAAACAAACAAAAACAGTAAAATAAATCAGGGCTTTATCACAAAATTTATCTCACTGAGTTTAAAGTTGCTTTTCTTGCCATAAGGAATTATTCATCACACAGTAAAGAATTATTGCACTGGCTCAGGAAGAATCCCAACTCTGGGAAACTGCCCACCTTCTCTGTGTGGCTTTGATAGAACCTGAGGTCAACTGGGTTTGTGGACAGAATTGTGTGGGGAAGTGTGATGGAGAAGAAGAAAGGGGTTGTAGTGAAGGAGTCACTGTAGCCAAACTGTTATTCTGGGTCAGCATATGATGCTCTGAAGCCTTTTATAATTGGACTTCAGTGTGAGCATCCTCAACACAATTCAAAATTGCACTGGAAGAAGTGGTTAGTTCATGCAGTGTTAGAATCTAGGTGAAGAAAGTGCAGGCTTTTATTCTCTTGCACACCCTTATCTGCTTTGCCACCATCCAAAGCTGACTTAAAAGGTTTCAGAAGAAACCGATTAATATTTTTCCAAAATGAAAGATTGCTCTTCTGCATGCACTGAACTACATATGTATTATTCCATGTTATTGCTGTGTCAACTTCGAAGTGTCTCACATGTGTATAAGCATTGAGGATATATATATGCCAAAATATGCCTCTTTTCGTGGTCATTTAAACTCCCTGTAAGGCTTTAATACATCTTGGGTGTTCTGGCTAAACCGATGCTGCAAAAATTGTCAGCAAAAAGACCGGAAAAGCTAATGAACCTTAAACTTTTCCCCAAACAACTGCTCAGTTGTTTCTTCAGGATATGGAAGAGGCAGAAAGCCCAAACAGGAGGAGTGGTAGGAAACCAAGGAGGAAGGACAGACTGCTGTCTGATGTTGATTTCACAAATTGCTGTGTTTAATCTTTTAGATGCCCTATAACAATAATCTGTGCTGAATAGTGTTTTAGGAGTTTTAAGAGTTTTCTTAAATATATTTTATAAAAGAAAGATAACGCAAGCCTTAATTCAGTATTTTGCTTATTTACTAGCTCCTTGCTTTCATTATTTTTTTAGGAATACAATGTTTTTATAAATATGACAGGTTACATTTTCAGAAACAGGAACGTAGCCCCAGATCTTTGGGGGGGCTGTGGCACCTTAGCTCCTCACAGTTATAACATGAACAGGCTGCAGAAACACCTCTTCAGTTTCTCGGGACTGGTGTCAATTTTGGAAATGGGTTTTATGCTAGAAACTAGTTAGGTATTTTTAAATGCTATACCATGTAATTAAAAAACTAAATATGTATATAAAAATAAACATTGCTCTCTATAATTTTTCTCCCCGCTGTGGGTTTGTCAGACCCACTATGGTTTGCGGGCTCTTCTCCTAGCAACTCCTATTAACGTCAGAATTGCTTGAGCAGCTGCATCTTTGTACCCCACACGGAGAGTTTGCTCGTCGGTGCTGTTGTGTGTGTGGATTTCATTTGCCTCCATCTCTGGTTATTTGCACCAGCTCTGCTTGAGTTTCCTGTCATCTCGTGACTACTTTCAAAATAGCTTTAGGCTATTACTTGCTGAACATCTCCTCTGTAATTGTTTGCATTTGGAAAAAAGATGGAGATAGGGTCCCTGCCCCAAGGAGCCTATAATTAAAACAAGGCCAGCATTGTAGAAATATGTATACTAGCTGGCCTGTGACTGGATGGTCTGTTTAGTTTTGTTTTGACTTACCGTATGAAGCAGCATTTAACAGATGTTGGAAATAAGCTCTGTGAGGGTCTTGTATGTATATAGAACAGAAATGCTTGTGCGTGAATTAATTTCATCCACAAATGTGAGTATTAATGTCATCAGGCATTTTATAATGTTTGTGCCTCTTCCACTATAAGTAGTCCACTTTCCACTGCTAAAAGATAGAGATCCTGCCAGAGGAACTGTGTTTTGACAGTGCTTCCTAGCGGACAAATGATTATTTCTTTCTCTAGCATAAAAAATGTTGCATTATATGAGCCTAAGGGAGGAAAAAATTAAGAAATCCAAGTGCCAATTGCTTCATCCCCTCCCCTCCATATGTACAAATAAAATGGGAGTCTTTCTTTCCCTTTGTCTTTGTGGCAAGGCGTCCCTGTCACTAGAAGCAAGGCTATAACTATTATGCAAATCCTACAGCTGGCATATTGTTGCTGCTCATATTCCTGCAGGAATAACACACATCCAGCAAAGTGATGGGTCTTTTCACTCCTTTCGTCTGGAGAAATGCAGTACTGGAGATTAGATTCCCTTTTATTGCCTGCAGGATGAAGCCAAACAGCGTGAAGAAGGGAGCTAGTAGGGAGTGCCTTGTCCTTCCATACACTGTATAGGGGTAAGGAGGGGAAGATAAGGCTGTGAATGGAGGCCAGAGCTGGGACAAAGCTAAAATGGAACAGAAACAGAGATTTTCTAATTTCCACTTGAATGTGATGTATTTCTCATGTCATGTGATGCATATTTTTATTCCACGTCCCCCTTAGTTTAATTTTTATGCATTACAAAGTCCAAGCAAGAGCTCGGTCTTAAAAGAAATCCCCTTCCTCATTTTAGAACAGATGCACAATATTAACTTAAGGTGAATGGGCACAGATGTTATCAAAATCACTCTCTCACCTTCCAACTTCACCAAATTTTCCGGTGCTTAAATATTTTCTTTCACTTCTATGTGGAATTTCCTATTGTAACATTCTCTGCATTTTTTTTTTCCAGACGTCTTACTCAGTTACTAATTCTCCTTATGGTCTCCTCCTCTGATCAGTGGCTGGGCCAAAACTACTTCTCATGCCAATCCCTGACAGGAAAGCAGTCTCTGAAGATACTGATGTGATTAGTGAGGGGCCAGGGACTCGTGCTAAGTGCCAGCAGAGCACTTTATAACCATTGAAAATCAGAAACTTTTGGCTAGGAGACATAGGAGAGGAGAAGAGAGGTGATGTGAAATATAAGTTGGGGGAGCATGCAGAGGAGAGGGAAAATGAAAAGGCAGATGTAAAGCTGGATTTTCATTTTCCGGCATTACTTCTGTATTAGCTAAGCTATGAAGGATACCTGTCTTTGCTGATTCTTTGAATTATCCATACCTCTTTTTGCCTTCAACGCTGTGCTGCTTATGTCTGCGCAGTGTAGTATATACACATGCAAGTTCTGGCTGTTCCTTAGACTTAGGAGAAGTTGTATTAGTGAGCACTGAATCTGAACTAATTCCGCACTGTCCCTCAGCAAGGACTAATAGCTCAGGATCAACTTTATGCTAGCAGCTTTGAGCTGCCTGAAATGGAGGCAAAGTGAGTTTTATCTGACCACAATGTACTTCGTGGGCATCTTCTTACTGGGTCTAATTTGGATGATGCATTAAAAGCTTATTATCTTACTTTTCATTGATATATCTCCAAGTGCTTTGCTAAAGAGGCAAGTATTGCTGTCCATATTTCACAGAGTGCAAAACTGTGACAAGTAAAATATAGTGCCTGCCCAGAGCTACAAAAGGGTCAGGCCTGGAGCATGGTTCAGTCCTCCATTACCCTATCCATTAAATCACACTGTGTCTCTAAGTGGCAGTATTAGGACTATTCGGATTCTGAGCTGATAGGCAATCCCATCATTCTTTATATTAAGTCTTGTGTTTTACCAAGAAATATCCACAATGATCAAACTAGGAACATTGAAATGCACTCATACAGCCTGAGTGTGCTGAGTTTATTTTATGCAAAATCTAAGAAAAATTTTGTAAATCATATTGTGAAAACATGCAGAATATTAATCATTACAAGTCAAAGTATTTCTATAAATTACATGCATCATTTGCCAAATATGTCAGGCTTTGTTTCTTTACATGGAAAATGAAAGAAAATGTTATAGTTACCTCCAGATATGTTTTGCCTACTACATATTAAT
Organism: Tinamus guttatus; assembly: GCF_059628265.1. NCBI lineage: Eukaryota > Metazoa > Chordata > Aves > Tinamiformes > Tinamidae > Tinamus > Tinamus guttatus. Next base: position 8,485,382 of record NW_028288538.1, on the reverse strand, counting down.
AACTATTCTGATTAATTTAAAGACATTGATTGTATAAAGTGTTACATATTTTTCTATCTACCTTGGTTGCTTGACTTAAGTTTTATTTTTCACAAACAGGATAAAGTATTAATTACATTTCCTATACCAGAATTCAAGCCCAATTTAACATGGTTAACTTTTGTGGCATCGTATCAGAGATTCATTTGGGTTTAAATATTTCAGGCTGTTTTACATATGCATCAATAATAATTTTCTGCTTAAAAAAAATGGTGCCATCTTGTGGACAATATTAAGAACTGCTAAAAAACATTTTGAAAGAAAGAAATAAAGAGTAACAGATCAGTATCTGCATTTAACACTGTGAATCAGCTGAATTACAGACATGTATTATGTGCCATAAGAAGTTATTCACAAATTACTTTATTACTATTTATTATTATTTTGATTACTCTCTATTAGTAATTACTGTATTACTTGGAGTTATTTATACAGTTCTGTTTATTTTCCAACGACAAAGTAATCCAGCGTTTTTCCAACCATCTCATTTATTTCTCTCAACTGTAGAATGATCAGAGAAACACCCAAGAGGTTCCAAGCCACATTTAACCAGCACCTGTGTGTGCACTCCTTTCGGTATCTGCTCATCTCTGGTTTTGTTCTGAGCCTATACAAAACTTGTTTTGCTTCTCTCACATGCGGGCACTCTCACACACACACTTCTATACGCAACATTAGCCAGCTCCAGCCAAGCTCTCTGCCCACACAGTTCTCATTCCTGCCTGAATCCACAGCCTTTGTTTCAGCAGTGGTTTTGGTTTAAGGTCTCCTTGTTTCTTACAATTAACCCAGTGGAAAAAGGCTGTCAAATTAGCTAGATTAAAAATAGCAGAACCCCATCGACAGCAGAAATATCAAGGCTCACACACCGACAGCGTGAAGCAAAACTGTGTTCAGTGACTTCTCCCCATTAAAGCTGCATTTCATAGAAGTGTAATCTGTCCCCTGCTCTGAGACCCTGTATGTCAAGTGTTAGTTGGGTTATTCTGCAGTCTGCTGAATTCATTTTTATTGAGTAAAGGCAAATACTTTTGAAGTCTTGCCACTGGCTTTGAAACAGGTAGTCTATCTGGGAAGGAGTCGGAAGTCATTATATGTTTGCATCAGTCCCTTGCTTTGTGAAAGTTTACTGTTGTTGTATCAGTAAAACCTTGTTTTAAGTTTTGAGTTTATAAACATTTAAGTTCTTTGGAATCTCTTGTGAGAATAGAGATTTGTGTAGTATTTTACTCAGAAGTTCCCCTACTTGATGTTCACAAACTCTGCTGTTCCTTTACAGTGCCAGTACAATAAGAAATGGAGCAGAAATGTAATTTAGTAAAGAGATACAATAGAATGCTGTTCTCTAAGAAGATCCCTTGTGATGCAGTTCCAGCTTTCATATAAAGACACGTAGCTCTACAAAGTAATGATAATCATTTTCCCTGTATTTGCGTCTCCTGCTTGATTGATTTTGATGTTTAAGAAAATGCAAGTTCCAACTGAAACTTTTTCCATGCTTGGGTCATTTATAATAATTTTCTTTCATGTGGATTCTCTGGTATGTACACGGATTACAATCTTTTTCTTACTGGACAAACTTATAGGGGCTCTCATTCTTCTTCTACCTTGGCATGTATTTTCATGAAACTTGTCCGACTTTCCGTCAGACTTGGTTGAAAAGATTATGGAGTGAAAAGTTCTGAGAGTGGAAGACAAAAGGAGCCTGGTTATGCAAGCTTTGTGACTACGGAAAAGATTGCATCACTGTGGACAAGTGTTTGAAGTACTGAACACTTACAAGTTTAGACTGCATGGACAAGGGTTAAAAAATAAATATATCTTTATTTTAATTCTCATGAATCTGAACCCAATTTTGAAATATTGAGAACTCGGTTGTATTTTTTTTAACTGGTACCATTGTGCTAGATACCACAGAGCAAGCTCAACAACCACGGTTCTCTCGAATGACCTTTAAATGTCAAAGTATCCCATGATAGCTGGCATGCTTCTGCTTTTTAGTGTACACTCATGCTTTTAAAAAAGGAGATATGAGTTTGGTTTTGGAAGAATTGGCTCAATACCTCAGAAGGCCATAAATTTGCAAATTTATTGCAAAGATATTATATTTATTGCATTATGACATCTTTTGGCATCAGTGTATGTGAAAGAGGGAAAATGATTACTCCTAGATGCATGGGTTTTTACTGTTGTGCCTGGTTCCTCTAATTTACTAGGCAATCTTTGTCCACTATACAACCTTAGTGAGTTAATGAGATTGTTATATTACTAACTGTTTTAAGATCAGCATCTCTAGAATTAAAATCTGAACAGAAGAAAACGGAAATCAATCTCATCAGGTTCTAATCTGGGATTTTTCTATTCTCTGTGTCTTCATGAAGCTCACTATTCTTTCTGATCCCTCCTGAGAGGGGGTTGGATCTATCAATCATAGTACTTTCCTCATCAACAGGATTCCCTGTAACTATTATCCAGTAATTCTTATCTTCTTCAGCTTTATGGGAGTTCAGATAGGTGTGACAAACTACTTCATATTCCATCCCAAAATAAGATCTGAAAAGTGAAGAAGAGAAATAGGGTGAGGAAGTGAGGGAGGAATTATTATACGCCAAAATTCAGCAAGTGTCTATTATCTGCAAGTCACTCAAAGCTTTTTAATCTCTTTCTGAGCAAAATTGTGCCTACTTAACCATTTCTACCTCAACTTACCAGATCTTGTTTCATCCTCAAATACCTGATACAACTTCTTACTGGAATCTTGCTTAGAACTTAATGGGAAACAATCGGTACACTCCATAACAATGCTTAGTCAATACTAATTCAATGCATGTATATTAACTTGATTCGTTGGTATAGCTTTGGTTTATTGTGAGATTCATTTGGACAAAAGCAGCATCTGGTTTGATCTACTGTGTTTTTATTTCTCTTTAGTTCTCTTACTAATTACACTACTTAGCATACTAGTTTTTCTTCAAAAATAACTTTAATTGCTCAAGATATTCAAAAAGAGAAGCAAGAGACTAGGGAAGGTTGGAAACATGATGTGACATAAATTAGAAAGCAGAGAGATGAATGAAACTGAGCTGATTGTCTGCATGATCAGGACGGCACACACTACAGTCCAAGAATATAATGGAAGAAAGGAAAATGTACATTCTGCATTCTTTTTCATTTCCTCAGTTTGTAGCTAAAGCAACGATGGTGTTCCTTACAGTTATTCTTGATGCATTGAGTTGGCACATCATTATGCACGTCCCTGTCCATTGTAAACTATTCTTACCTTATCCAAAAGTTCCTTGGAACAGCCAAACTTCGATTAGTATGGCAATGAGTAATAATAATATTAGAGTTTGCCTGAGGAAAAAGCAAAAGCAAGAAGAAAAAAGTGTCAGTCTTTACGTGTCATGTTAACCATTCTTACTCAAATTAAATGCTTTTATTTACATATAATCAGCAGCCTTAATGTAACTCAGCACTATTCCGTATTGCTCTGAGGCTGCTGTGCGTTCATAGTGTGATATTTTACACCTTATTAGTTCTCAACAAAACTCTCCTGACAGCTCAGGCTAGCCAAATACTTAGCCCTTGGATCAGACACATTCTCCTATCCAATATATTCCATTCCACTCCCTTGTGCTGGGCACTAGAAGGAGGGGAAAAAAAAATGAAGCAAGCAGTGGAGAGTCTTTCCAGTGGTCTGCGCCATCAAGGTCATTCCTCTTACATTGAATATTTGCCAGATGAGACATCCATATGGTTTTGTGAAACAGTCTAGAACTTTATATTTTACCAATTTACAATTTTTAACTATAGCAGAAATAATATTTAGTAAAACCAATTAGTACCACTGTGAGGAAAAAAAAATACTATCTTAGACAATTACTTAATCTCAAATGTGTATTTTAGAGAATTGGTTCATTTATATGAGTCACAAATCAAGGTTGCAAAGGATCAGTTATAATTTTGATATTTTGCTACATACGCAGCACTATAAAGAGCCTAGTGGCAATGTAGAACAGGAAAATTCTACATCTGTTTAATGCATTTACAAAAAGTAAGCAGCCACTTACTCCAATGCCTTATTCTTTTGAGAGTTTTACATTTAATGTAAAGAAGACTTAAGCAATCGTAGTTCCTATCAGTGGAAATAAAATTCTGAGTGCTTAGAATTCCTGAAATGCAGATTTCAGGTGCTGTATCCTCAAAATGTGACATCCAAAGTATATGTTCACCTTGAAAATTCTGGTCAGAAAAATGTGCGTCAATGTCAAAATGAGCACCAGAGCCTAGCAGCTCTATATATCCAGCTTCCCTATTTAAACAGATTGTTCCTTCTCTCTCCTCCTTCCTAAAATTATAGTTTGGATTTTACATAGGGAAAGATGTGAATAAAATGAACACAAGTTTATTTAAAAAGTCAGCCTGTGGTTTTAATTAAACCTTCCTAACATTCCCTGGTTTTAATTTCTTACAGGAACTGGAAATCCTTCATACTCAAGACGCAGTTGTGGATCCAGGAATGTTGCCTGCCAGTGAGTCAAGTAGGAAAGTTCATCTGTCAAAAATACTTGCTGAAGGTAAGATTTTTTAGCAAATCTCAGAAATGATTTATGGTCGCTTGCTAGATATAACTGTAAAAGGAAACATAAAGAAAAGTTTAAGTATAAAAATATAGGTGATTTTTAAAAATCAGCACAAAATTTTTTCTCTCTTGTGAAAAATCAGTCTTTCAAAATTAGGGTATACATTCAAAAACTAACTTGGCTTTGAAATTGTTGATAAACTCATGAGGTAGTTTTCTCAAAGTAAACCAGTGATAACTGAATTTAGATTCCAAAGATGCTTTCTCATCATAGTGGTAGATGATAGATAAAAATTTACTATACTTGTGATTTATTTCAAGTGCATACATACTAATATAATAATATACATATATATAATATGTTGTTTTATATATATACACACATTACATAGCAATATACATATATGTATATATATATATAACATAATAGTATTTCCTTTTCTTCTAACTTATGAAGAGAAACATAGGAAATAACAACTAAATGCATCCCCTCAGTATATGTTACCATTTACATTTATAAATTTATTGACTTACCATTTGATCAGAAAACCCCCCTGTTGCCCCGAGAACAAATTTTTGCCCAAATCTAATGGGTTCACCCATTTCACCTCCATCAACACTGCCAGAACAAAAAAAGAAAAAAAAAAGGGGGGAATTTGAATATATCACTTTCTAGATAATTTTTGTGTTTAGGTCTTGTGACACCATTTCATACTAAGTTTATTTTTTAGAATACATAAAATATATTAACTGAAAAGATGCTTCTTAGATCATTTACTGGTTAAAATATGTAACAAAATAGAAATTTGAACTGTATTCATTACTATTTAAGATATATTAACTAGTGTACAGATTGGAAAGAAAACATCCTATGGAAAATTAATTGAAATTCAGTACAGAGTTCCTCTGAAAAATATACTTAACATATACATCTGAAAAATCACAAACTAAAAGCAGAACAGTGATTCCCTGTAACTTAATGTATGTGGTTATTAATATATGTAATAGATATTTAGTAATTTGGTTCCCTAGATGAACATGTATGGTAGTTCATGCCTACTTCCAGAATTCTTTCTGCGTTTTACAATACAGAATTACCAAATTATATGACTGTGTGTTCTGGGTATATTCAGAGTCAAAACCTGTGCAGCCTAGGAATTGCAAAACCTGTGCAGCCTAGGAATTGTGTAATCAGGTAATGAGGAATTTCATGGCATTTTGGTTGCAGTTCTACAAGGCCTAAATTGTGCTCTTATCAAAATTCTTTATTAGGGTTAACTGTGTTTTACTGAATCAGGGTCAGCTTGAGCACTATTATTATTGTTAAATACATGCATTCTGTTGTTGAGTAGGACCCTGTTCTTCTGTTTTTGCTTCCCAAATAGCTAGAATTAAAGATGTCTTTCAGATACTTTTTTTTTTAAGAGAGCAAAAGCACTGTACACTTTATGTTCAGCAAAAGCAGATGCCAATTTTTTTGCAAAGTCCTCATTTGCAGTAGTCAAACATTTTTAAGGAATTACGGGAACTACATATTTCAGTAATATATATGTAGTCTTCATTTCTAAGCGAGGATGGGTCATGTTTTGTGTTCTACAGCTGAAATATAACTGTATTAAAAACAGCCTCGGAGCTTACCAAAACATCTAGTGAACTGGATGCTGCTTTCACACCAGTTCTGAACTGGTGTCAGTGCAACTTCCTTGGGGTTATGCACAGTAATATGCAGAAGAGAACCAGCGTTAAGGCGTAACTTGGGTTAAAGAGTCTGTCTTTGATGGATTAATCTCACCCAAATTCATTTGCATATTAGCAAATTCCATATTTCTCAAAATAAAGCATGGATATCTAACATAATAATTAAGAACTACTCTAAATAAGGTACCAAACCTTAAGATACAAAAAGTATTTCGACCAATAGGGTCCGTGCTTTTGGCTGCACTAACTCCACAGGGAGCTTGCAGCGATGCGGCCGAAAACATGGACATCTCGTCCAGATCCACGGCCAAGGCCAGCCTGCCGCACACGCCGGGGTAATTCTCCATCACGGATTTGTTGTTATCTGGGCTCAGAAGCATCACGGTGTCTCCAAAATGAACAAATCCATCCTTAGACAGAGACAGCTTCACCTAATTGAAAATACACACAATTTAACATGGAACTACTTGAACTTAAAATCCTAAGTAGTTGAGTGTTTTTGATGCATGGACTGCTGTGGAGCCACACCAGACTGCTAGCTGCTGCTTTATGAGGTTACCTTCCTTAAGAGGTTATCCTGGAGTTTACCGCACTTCTGTATGAGGAGTTCTCCGCGCTCCCTCCTCCGCCGGAAATCCTCCAGGAGCTCCTGCTCGCCAACGAGAGCGGGTAGACGCGTTAGCCCGCGCCCGCAGGCTCAGGTTCGCTGGGGCGCGGAGGGGAAGGGCCATGCGGGGAGGGCGGCTCGGGTTCGCTGGGCTCGGCTCGGCTCGGCTCGGCTCGCCGGGCGGGGGCCGGGGCCGCCGCGCACCTCTGCCAGCGCCGCGTCCTCGCTCCAGTTGCCGATGCGCACCCCGGCGCTGTAGGCGGCCATCGCTGCCCTGGCCGCCCGGAGTTGACGGTCGCCATGGAGACCGCTCCAGCGGGCGATTGGACGCACCTGTGCAGCGCGCACCAATGAGCGGGGCGAGCAGGGCGGAGGGGGCGGGACTCTCCTCGAAGGCGGGAGGGGAGCGAGGCGCGGGCCGCCATGGCGGCCTGTGGGAAGTGACGCCGTTGCTAAACGGCGAGCACATGAGGGGAGCGCTTTAGTTGCGGGTGTTTCCGTTAATGATTTATTTATTTTTTGATGCTAGGCTAAGTGAGTGTGGTCTACATTTACTTTTTAGATAGTCTAAGCCAGCTTTTTGCAGGGAGGATGTTGATCCTTGCACAGAGCATTTAATCCATTTATAACACGCGTGTTTATCTTGCAAGCCCAATGTTGCAGGCAGGTTTAGTACGCTGGGCCATTCATAAAACTTCAAGTGATTTTTGTATGAGCAGTTGGGTAGCATGTTATCATCAGCCAGAGTTTTGACAGTTATTTTACATGAAAGCTGGCAGTTTTGGTTTTGTGCCAAAAGTTATTAGGCAAAAAAGCTATTCAGAATGACTCGAAGCCTTAGAAGAAAAAATCCATTTTTGTTCTAATAGCTCCACATAGTGGCTAGTTGATGTAAGTGAATTTTTCCTGCGCTCAGCTGTATTGGAAGAGATGGGGAAACGTAAGCATCCCATTTCTCAAGTGTTTAATTTAGAAATAGGCAGGAAATGCTGCTTTTGTGGCCTAATCTCAGCATGGTTTGAAAGTATCAGATGTGACCTGAAGCCTGAAGGGTTTGCAGTCCACAAGCATTAATTAATTTTCTGTGTTCCTAGTACTTTCTGTTGAGCACTTCAGCCAAACAACTTGAACCAAGCCATGGTCGTGTCTTTCAGAGAACTGCAGATATAATTATGTTGACTTGCTAATGCTTTGTATTATGTTATGTGCTTGTATGCAAATGCTAATGTGGATTTATCCAATTCAGTTACAACTGCATAATATATTAGAACTTTCAAGATTTACTTCACTTATCGGACTATGCACTTTCTAGGTAGTTTCAAATCTTCAAATCTTTTTTTTTTTCATTTTAAAATGAAGCCACTTTTTAATAAGTATATACTAACAGATGAACATTATAAAAGTATATATTGTCATGAGCCATATTGTTAAGAACCACCCCCGCACTCTGTTCTGGTTGAACCACCCTGCAAATGGCTACATAAATGGTGACTAAAATGCATCTTCTCAGTCTATGTTACCATTTACATTTGCAACTTTATTGACTTAACCATTTGATCAGGCACTCCCCCACTGCCCTTAGACCAATTTTTTTTTCCATATCTAATGCGTTTCCCCTTTTCACCTTCATTATTGCTGTTAGAATTAAAAAAAAAAAAGGAAGAAATTCAAATATATCACTAATATGTAGGATAAGCAGTATTCTTCCATAGCTTTTGCAGCCTGCTGCATTGTCATTCTGTTGTGGATCACTCTGTTACTTATACAGTCTGATACAAATACTACACGTAAAAATGTGTTTATACCCATCATTTATTTATTTACAGAAACTTCTTTTTGCATCTCATAGTAGGGCTATGCAGTGACTATCCTTGTCACTTGGAAAACTTTCATTTCTGATCACATAGTATCCCCTAAAAACAGCAACAAAAAAGCTTTTAATAAATATGTGTATATAAGGTGAGAATCTTTATTGTGGGGAATGCTTACACACAAATTCAAATCAGCTCAGTTTCTTTCAGATCTGATACAAACTACCCTTACTTTTAAGAAGTTGTTTGTGTTGCTAGATGGTACGAACAAAAGCTGTGTTTGTGAAGGAACAGGTGAAGGTTTTGTCTGATAACTTATTCCAGCATGCAAATGTACCAACTTATACCTATGTTGATTAGTGGAAACCTGAATGTTTCCCTATTTTGCTTTCAGTCTTAGTTTCATAGTCATCATTTGCAGTGTACTTGAGAAGACAGATCATGTTGCATAATGGTAAAGAGGTGATACTTGACTCCTCCCCTGCTATTCTAGAGTCACAGTTCTTTTTTTCCTTTTTTTATGAAAAGAAGAAAGGGGAGGGGAAAAAAAAGAGAGAACATGATGGTTGAGAAGATCTGAAATAGCATATAGAGCTGTGCACAGTAGGTCTAGACTATTAACTTACATAGAATATGGCTGGACTGGTTAGGCCTTAAATTTCAGGTACATGTGAGGAAGAACATCTTTTTAAATACTTTTAATTTATGCATGTGTTCATGTGTACCTACCTTTTTTCCTGTTTTGTTTTTCCCTTTGAAGAAAAATTGTTAATGCACCAATTTGATTAACAATATAGAATAAATAATACTGCAGAGAAGTAAAACTTATATTCTCCAGGAGCATTTGTCTCCTTTCATTTTACTATTCCACACTAGCATTATTCTGACACAGGTTATAAATCACAATATAGCTATCCTTTTTCTTTGCTGTTAATTAGTCTTCTGGCTATTAAAATGATTAATCTGATTTTTAATAGTATAACTGCACTTTCTTTTTCTGACCTATTCCCTGAGCAGTCATCTGTTCATAGCACAAAAAGAATTAAGTAGTTTAAGTGATAAGATTTAAGGACTGCTGTTCTCTCAGATACTTGCACTGGTATTTTCCATTTGGGTTATGAATTTGGGCATGGAGTTTTTGTGTAATGCGTGTTTGAGAGGAGCAAACAACCTGTTGCCTGGTAATTTCTGAAATGACTTCAGTCTATCTCTTATAAGAAAGTGGTGCAAGATGCTTATGTCCAGTATTGGCAGTATATTCATGTATGTAAGCAGTACACCTGTCGAAGCAACAAGTTTAAATTTTCTCAATATAGATATAGCTGAAGACCTGCATTGCTTTGTTCCTTTTTTGGCGCTTTATGATCAAAATATACTGTGTGATAGAGAAGGAAGGAAAGAGGAAATAATTTCCAATATTTGTAAAATTGCTGTTTACTTAGTAGGTGAAATATGAGCTAAGTTATCCAGATCTTTGTGGTATTTTAATTCTAAAAATCTGTAATTTAGACCTGTAAAAATGGTGTCCTTTTGAGAAATTATTTTAAAAAGCAAATGTTTTCACTTCAGATTGAGTTATTTCATTATAACTGATCATCCTAGCTATTTGAAATTTTTCACTTCTTTGCCTGGCTGAATCTTTTTTCAGAAAGTAGGCCTGAAAAACTCCTCGAGCTCTGAATCTCTCAGAAAAAAAAGTTTGTAATTTTGAAAGCAGTAACTTACTTTAATATTTCCATATTCTTTTTGTATGGTTACAAGGACCATTGCTGTGCTCTGCAGAAAGATGGGCTTTACCGCTGTAAAGCTAACCTGGCTAATGCAAACAGAATTACATCCATCAGCGTGGGCCAAATAGCTTTGGTGAGGACTACTGTGTTTATTAGCCCAAGCAGAAATGTATCTTAACACAGCTATACTGCTTTTTATGCTCTAATTTCTGTCTTTGTGCAGCCCTGCGTACTACATATATCTACCCTCGAGCAATTTAAAAATTCTTACTTTCCAATCTGTGCAGGGAGTGTCCAAGGCATCCTTAGCAGAACGATGCTCTTGATAGAGACCGATGGTACTACTAGGTGGTTTAAAGTTTCTGTTTAGTTTGTGGTCATTAATATACTTGGTTTGATCTTGTGCAGCTCATTTTAAGCACTATTGTGCCTGGGCTCTACTGAAAGAGATTTTTTGTGAAGTGATCTTCTGCCCTACTTAAATAGATTGAATACATTGTGCTTACTGAACTACAAAATTCTGTCATCGCCCACAGTCCCGGGACCAAATGGCTGTGGCTGAGGCGTGGTCCTATTTATAAAGGCTGGAAATCAGGTCATTGTCTCTTTTGTTTACTAATGTGTATAAACTTTGGTTTCCATGAGTACTCATGCTTGAGATTTTGAAATTTGCTTTTGTGTTAGCATTTTTTTTTTGCCTATAAAAAGCAATAGTATGAATGCCAGCAGAAAGAAAGCCCTAACATCCACAATTTTAGCTCTCTCTGATTTTTGACTTTTGGGGTTTGCTCAAACATAGTCACGTGAATGCGAACTATGACTCTTGAAACAGAAAAACAATGTTTTTTGCATGACCTCTTGTGAACCTGGGCTGTTGTGTTTCTTCCCACTTCAGTGCTAACAATAGATACTGCTTAGGGTTGCCTCTGCTTCCCTGTTTAGTCTTGTCTACAGCATGATCTTTATCTTCTGCTATGAATTGCGTGAATCTTTGCACTGCTGTGTTGCTTCTCACCATTTGGATTTTATGTCTCTGTGATACTAATGTTAAGCCTGAAAACAAGCTATTCCTTTAGCCTTTCCACAGTGGAAATATCTGCTTCACTTTGGAAGCAAAGTAGTGACATTTACAGCTAGCACTGGAGGTGTGTGTCAGTACATCCTCAAACCTTTGCTAAATTTTCCTGTTGGAAATGGTGTCCTACTGAGCCCACATTGGAAGGTTTAAAGATAAAGAAGTATTTTAGTGATCAAAATACTTCACTTTGGTTCAGAGGAATCTGTATGTGACTTAAAATGAGCTATTAAAAAGAAAGGGAACAGAAAATGACCTATGTATTTATACCACAAACATGAATTAGTTAAATATTTCTGGCGTAGCAAAAAGGAACATGATGAGAATCTTTTGTCCTAAGGGGAAAAGAACATGTGTATTGTAATTGTTTTTAAAATTTTTCTGCCACCATTCTGCTATTTATGGTTTTGATTTGGATGACCTTATTCTGGCAGTGTATTTATATAGACATTGCAAGCTACAAAAGATATTTTATACATCTGAAGACTCTGGCAACTGCTCTAATTTGAGACTTTGAATATTTCTGTATTTCCTTGTCACTACTGATTAGTAAATTAGCATTTCTTAGTTGGTGGCTTTTCTCTGAACTGCGTGAAAGAAATGTCATGTCATTATAATGTCGAGGACTCAACGAACAGAGATAGCATAAATGAAGTGATAAATTCACTATACACAAATGTTAAAATGATCCTTTAAATGTACGATGCATTTGCTAGTCCAAAATCAAAGGTAGATCAGGAACATCCCAACTATTCCTGGGGAATGACCAAAATCCTCCAATTACAAAACAAGAGAAAGAAAAAAATCATTTTGGAAGGAAGTGAGAAGGAAAGCCCTTCCTGACACCAGGATGTCTTGCTGCAGAAAGGTGTGGATCCTTTGTTTCTCGAATGACAGCTCTGGGCAGAAATACCTTCCTTCGTGAAATAACTTTAAGTATGAATGTGTGCCCTCCTGTTTACTCTTTTCAAGGGAGCTGCAATGATACAGCATGAGGCAGTTTCCTCCCACGTTTCTGCACCTGCAAGGAGGAGAGCTGAGCAGAAGCAATGGCAGGAAGGGAGACGGGATTGCTGCTGGTGGGGAGAGCTTGCAGCGCTCTCGTACAAGAGGTTGCTGCCCTTACTGGTTTGTGTATGTGCTGTACATATAGAAAAGCAGGCAGCTTCCACAAGGGGGTGTCTCTATTCCCTCCTTAGCAAAAGGAGCTGCTGGAAGCACTGCTGAATTGTACTGCATTATATACAAAGAACTTTTGACTAATGTTCCCTTTGGCATAAAATATACTTAAAATGTATTATTTGTGTTCATCAAGGCAAGTGATAATGGAGCTTTCCCTCCTCTTGCAACAATGTCCTTGACAGCATAAGGTATTAATAATATATACAGAGCTAATTAGAAGGTAGCGATATGTTAATAAGATCATTAGACTACATGTATTGTCACTGTTTAAACTTCCAGGAACCTACCTAGGAGGAGGCAGATATATGAAAAATGTACAGTCGCATCCTAAACCATGTGGTCTCTTCATGTGTAATGTTTCTGATCCTAAGATAATTTGTTGTTTGATCTTGGTAGGAATTACTGAAGAGCATGTAATACTAAATAAATACAACAAGATAAAAGTGCTTTTTTAAAGCTCTCTTTAGCTAGCGCTTTTGTATAGAAAGTGAAAGCCTGATAATCATTGAACAACCTTAACAATAATAGCTATAGGAAACAAGAAATGAAAGGTAGAACAAAATTAGTGATACAATAGCTAATGGGCTGTGTTCAGTAAAATAAATGGCTGATAGATTTAGTTCTTATTTGCAGGATACTCTAGTGATGTTAATGAACCTGTATTTTTATAGATGATAATCATATAAGGCGATGCAGTTAGCTCTATTTTGCGTTTTTTAACATAACGAGCTATTCTCTGTCTTACAGATGTCATGTGGGGATGTAAGTCTCTATGGAGAACAATCACTACATCTACAAACTACTACTTAATCTCTGTTGATCCTAGCAGCTGTCTTTGGCAAAACTTACAGCAACCGTATTTTCTTGTAGAAGTTTAATTACTATCACCTCATGTTATAACTTTGGAAAACTGAGTTTATATTCAGAGAGGAAAAAGGTGAATTAACCTTGTGAAACAAGCGAGATCTGAACACTGACTGTAAGGAGAGAGAAAAGTTTCATTCTTAATAACTGGATGGAAGAGTAAGTGACATTCTTCTGATTGTTTCAGACTCAGGGCATGAAGAAAGAAAGAATCATATCTGACCATGTGGTTCTGGTTGATAAGGAATGCAACAGCATTATCAACCCAGAGAAGGAAACTTTGGAATATTTTCAACCCAGAGAAGGAAACTTTGGAATATTTTTTTTTTCCTTCTTCCATTTTCTTCCATTTTCTGCTCCTCCCAAATTCCATTTTATTTACCTCTTGCTACCTCTGAAGTTGTTTTCTTTACTAATTTTGTTTCTTTTTCCAAATTCCCTCATTTCACAGAATCAGTGAAAGTTACTTGGTCCCTAAAGCACTGATAAGCACTTCACATGGAGCTTTACTGCTGCATGTATTTTTGTTGTTATGATTTCCAAGTACTTACTGAACATAATATTGAACATAATATTGCTGTGACTTTTATTGATTAACTTTTGCAACCACTGTCCTCTTTTCCTCTTATACTTACTCATTATGTCCTGTCTAAAATATAGACCACCACCAGTGTGAAGGACACTGCATTACATACATTACATATGTTCCTTTTATAAATATATCTCCTTTGGGAGAGCCCTTATTTATACCAATATTTTTGTGCCTTCAGTCTTCTGCTGGCTGCATCTCACATACTATGAAGTATGAAGTGGCCAAGAATGACAATGAATTGTGGAATTTAGGAGTGGTCTTTTGCACATCCCAGCTGGGTAAAGTTGGGGTTTTTTCATTTGTTTGTTTGTTTTGTTTTGTTTTTTTCCTCTTAAAAAGGTTACATACTTTGCTACTTTTAGTAAAAGTCTTTCTACCAGACAGCCCGGACTGACTTGCATGATAAGCTGTTCCCCTCTCACTGCCATATCAAAAAAGTTTTTGATATCAAGTTAGCTTGCTGGAAACAGGTGCAATCTCCTAGTGGTCTTACTGTACTTCTCAGCAACAAGATCCTGTTCTCCTGTATTGTCCTAATCCTCAGCTCTTAGCAGAGTAGTATTTTGAATAGTATATTTGTGTATTTTCTGAACAATATCCTGCGGAGCATTTTTGACCTCAGCTGTCTAGACAGTGCAAAGGTCTAGAGACAAAGCAGGGATTGGCAGCAGTGATAGAGATGTTGTACAGAACATGAAGGGTGAAGACAGGAAGTTTGCAATGGGAAGATGAAACCTGTAAATCAGACTCAAAGGGTGAAATATGATGAGAGTCAGGCAAAGTAAATGATATTTCCAGCAACATTGTAGATACAGTGGAGAACAAGGCAAGGATTTAAGGAGGGAAGAGGAGGCAGTGAGACAAAAAAAAAAAAAAAGATATTTCTCTATGTTGTAAGGAGAAGTAATGACTTGATGATTTTTTTTAGGAAAGCAGATGTTCCAAAACACTCTAGCCCATGGAATTTGATTCGTGATTATTACTAGAGATTTGCTGAGGCAGGAATAGAAAAAAAAAATAGTGCCAGTCAGTATAAGCAAATGAGCATTATAGAACCATAATGTAATTAATGTCAAATATGTCATCATGGCTTCATCCCTGAATGGAATTTAGGATGGATGTCAGCTTTCTCAATGAATAAAATGCTATTTCACTCTAATTAGACACCTTTTTTACTGAGGAGAGTGGCTAAATTAACAATACCTTCTCCTTCAGTATCATGATGGAGAATAGATCACCCAAGCAGCCATCTGCAGTGGTTTTAATTTTTTGTTGTATGATCAAGTGAAAAACAAGTCCATTGAGTAGCTAGGAATGCAGATATTCAACATGCTATTGTCCTCAATGGATAACTGATAGTTTAGTTTGGCATTGGTTCTGGGCATATATTTCCCACCATTGTTAATACAAAGGCAGTTCCTGGTGCAAGTTCTAATACGGAGAAAACTGTGCCTGTGAATATTTTTACTCTGTCTTTTAGTCCTGATCTAAGCTTGTGTAGCATGAGTGGTTTCACAGTCTCACATCTGTTTGCATCACCTTTTGCTTCAAGGAAGTTGGCAAAGTGCTTAATGAAACAGGTCTGAAGTTTTTATTTCATGTCTCAAATCAGTCTGATATGGTAGCACTATATTTACAATAAGAAAGTGAGCCATCAAAAGTGATGACTTATTCATTTCATTCAGTGACCTTTCGAAACTGCAGTAATACATAATCTACATTTTATAGTTTCTTTTGTGTGTAATGTTTTAAACAAGATCTCATATTTTGTTAAGCACCTAGAGTCTTAGGCTCTACTGAAGTGTCCATGAACTCACATGCAATAAAACAATCCTAACCAAATGAGAAGTTAGCATATATACACCTTTTAAATCCTGTAAATTTATAGAATATATATTTATTTCCAGCCTCCAAAAGGTAAAACTGAGCTAGTTCATGTGCTTTCTATATGCACTTTTCAGTTCTTCCATTGACCATATATTTACTGACAATTAATTCACATTATGGTTATGTTAATTCAATATTTATATTCTGTAGAGTTTTGTACTCAAGAGTATAGCATCTTGAGCCTTTTTCTTGTTGTGAACAGAAATTCCACTTGTCATCCTGTGAGAAAATAGTAGATCTGAATATTCAGGAAAGTAAAAACAAAGTAGAAGACATATAGACTATGAATTGTATTAAGCCTTTCTGGTTTTCTTTTTAAAATTTCATTTGGAATGTCACATTTGGAATGTGACATTTGGAATGTGACATTCCAAATTTCATTTGGAATGTACACACAAAAGTGTGTATTCTCAAAGTTGCAAGGAAGGGACTACAAATAATTTTTAGACTTTTTTTTGTTAGTTTCAAGATGCAAACTTTAATGACAGTTTGATAAGCATGCACAGTATCAAATCAAGAGTTTTAAAACTCTTGATCTTGTTTAGTTACTGAGCTTTCCCTGCAGTAATTCACTAACAGGACTTTCCATTTTTTAGATTGTTTTATTACAGAACTGTTTAGCATTCTAGACTGTTCTTAATTATTTAAAAAAAAATTACTTCAAGCAATATCTTCCTTTCAGTCTTTTAGGTACATGTGTAGTAACTTTGCCCATTTTACTAAGTGTTTCTCTCTTGATCATTTGTGGTCCTACATGTATTTTGTTTATTTTTCTTCCAGCTTTACTTTGGAATCATGTTATTGTGGACTAACTACTTCATGAGATAGACGGTGCGCCCATTATCCTGTTAGTGATTTTAATTGTACAAAATTTAGCTAAAACAGGTGTAAGGGGAGGATGCTTGGGCCAAGTTTTACTATGCGGTTATAATTAAAAAGGGTTATAATTAAAAAGTGTGGTTTAACTCCAACTATCAATGTCATGGTGCCGTTCAGTTCATTGTGATTGTTTTAAAATCTTTGCATGGTCACTAGTTGGTATCTGGGTCCAGAGTAAAAGTAAAATACAGTGAAAATGATACCACTTTATTTTGTGGTCTTTGTAAAATTAGTTCCTCAGAACAGCCTTGTGCCAGAGAGAAAATTTGGCCATTGCAGCAAGCACTGGCAATACTGGCAGTGTGCTCCAAGGCCAGACATTGCAGTCTGAACTGGTGACTGCTGTTTTGATGATGTCAGGCTACTTGTGTGGGACATATTTAATCTGGGGACCAGGCTAAATCTAGTCCAAAGTGAAACCATAGAAAGCAGATTCTGTAGGCATAAAGGCCAGGGAACAAATTGCTTTGATCTACCGATCCATTCCTATTGTGCCAAATTACATGCTGATGTAGACATGGACTATTTCCACAAACTGGCGTTTCTTCAATGCTATTTTTATCTTTTATTCTGAGAATTACTCCAAATCTCCGTTTTGCTGATTTCTGGTAGAAAAGCAACAGCTGCATCTGCTTCTGCAAGCCGGTTTGGCTATGTGCTTTCTCTTTATCAGGAAACCTCCAGTAGAATGATTTCTAAGTCTCCCAGCCAGCCATAGATTTGGGAAATACACACCCGACCTGCCCTAAAATTCTTGTTTTAAGTGTTTTGAGGTTTCAAGGTTGGAAAGATTAACATCACAACGACACAATGAAACTATGTCATCCTTGAGGTTCCCATACATATCACTCATTCCCATTCCCATCATTCCATTCTCCGTCCCATTTTATGTTGCAAAAGTTATTCATTTAAATAGACAGAAGAGAACAAAATATTGCTAGGCAAAAATCAATCTGTCTGCACAGAAGCTATTTTTAAAGCTGTTTAGAATAGTACACACTTTTTCCTGAAATGTATTCAAAGATCATTGCTCATACGGCACAACAGTGTGTGCACACATAATTCCTGCTGAACACTCCAGACTTCAGAGGCAACAGGAGCAGCTTGAGAGCTAAAGAATATTAAAATGATCAACGTTATCAAATATGAACTCTTGAAAACATCCATAGAAATGGCATGTCACTAGCAGATTAATATTAAAACTCTGGTATATAGTAGGAGATGATGCTTAAATCTGGGGGTGAGGAGAAACAGCACAGATTCTCTGTCCAGGAAGGAGCTGACTATGTTATATTTGCTGGTAAGCATGGCATACATTCTACTGAAACCTGTGGGGGCAGTGTTAATGATTTACATGTCTGAGAGTTTGCCCTGGTGGCATAAATAGCAAGAATTTCATTTTTTTTTTAAAAAAAAGGCTGTATTACTAAATCTGATCACAGGACAAATTCCATTTCTACCCAAGTGATCAATGCATTCAGATTTTATTAAACAGTAACATTCCCAAATCAGGTAAGTGCAACAACACTTCTATTTTTTGAGGCAAAAGGAATCATGTGGAGATGTCATTGTGACTGGGTCTCAAAAGGGTGACATTCTCTCTCACTTCTCAAGAAAATTAAATTGCTATTTTTAATCTGATTCCCCAAATTAATCTGGGAGTATGATCTGTTTATGTCAGAACAATGGCACTGGCATGAGCAGAAGTACTGATTTCAAAATTAATTCCCCTCTGTCTGCAGGTACTATTAGAAGTGCTTAGAATATGCAATCTATTTTCATTAAAAATAATAATCTAGTATCTGCTTACATTTATCTCCCTGTGTATCTCTGAATTGACAATTCACAGCTGTTTCCTGGCAATGCTATATTAACATTAACATTCTGTCTTTTCTTTTTGGCTACTGCAGAAATACATGGATTAGTCAAAGCTCTCAGGATGACCGATGACAGCAGCATAAATAAGATGAAATGCCTGGAATGAAGGCCTGGGAATGGGGGAATCAGCAGAGCACTCAGTGACACCTGAGGATGCATGGGACAGCCAAAGGTCTGACAAATTTGGTGCACTTTGAGTTTCACTTGGGGGATCTTTTTAAAAATTCGGTGTTTGTACACATTTTGTAAAACACTTAGTGTTAATGAGAATTGCTGTGGAGAAGCAAAGTCTGCCTGTCCATGTTTTCCAATTTGCCGTCTCTGTAAAAAACAAAATTGAATTTACGTTTCTAATCTTTCAGAGTTTATATTTTATTATGCAGTGATACAGGTATTTTAAACCTCTGAAACATGCTTCTTCTTAACAACTGCAGACATTTATAACTTTTTTTAAAAACTTTGTTTGGATTCTCCCACCTGTTACTGCTAGTTATATAATCTAAAAAACTATGCTTGTATTGAGCTCTGGGCGTGAGTTAGTAATTTGAATTTCCAATAGCGTGCTTTGTGCTTAGATACCTGTTAGTGCATGGTAGAGCTGACCTCTACATGCCAGGATGTGTATTTAAAAAGAGAGCAGCCAGAAAAAACTAACCATTGCTTAATGTCATATACACATGGTGACTACTGGGAAATTAATCATCTCTTTTAGTCCTCTCATAATTAGGTTTGCAGCCTTTGGGGGAGAGCTATGGATAGGAAGATAGAGATGAAACATTTCTAGGCGAAGAAACAACAAAAACAGCCTTGAAACTTTTTCAAAAATATTGACAGAGGAAAATAGCCATTAATTTATTATCTTAATTAATATCTAAATATAGATGCTGACCTGGCCTCTTTTTGCAGTCTAAACACTCTCTTTGCTGTATTTTGTCTGGTGATAAGAATTGGAGGCCAGTGCAGCTGCTAGACAGGCTTTCTCATGCCACTGTTTCCTGGTGAGTGCTAGTTTGAATAGTTAAATTTGAAAGCTACCAAAAATGTTACCACCGTTTCCAAGATGCATGTCCACATGCAAGGGGAAAAAACAGTTCAGTAAAAACTACTGCTGTCCTTAATTTAGACCCTTAAAGCTGGACATGAGGAAAAGACACAGTGGATCTGTTAGTTTTTTTTATTATTATTCACCCAGGGAAGTTTCAAAGAATTTGTGCAAGCTAAGGCTGCCGAGCCCAGGCTGCAGTGCAGAGCAGCAGGGTTTGCCTGGTTCCAGCCGACCAGGGTCAGCAGCCTTGCAAGCTTGCCAGACAGTATTTTCCTTTCCCAAATTAGAAGTTAAGTGTGCCAGTAGTAGGTTTCCTGGTTATTTGTGAACTGTAAGTTGAGGGAGAGCCAGGTGCCGTGGCCTCATCCAGAGTCAAGATAGCGCTAATCAGTGAGCCCCTAGTATCTCACTGCTGGCGAGTTCCGCAGGAGCTGGGAAGCCCAGGTTGCCCTAGGCGCTTTCAACTGGCTGTTATGCTCTTTGGCCAGAGTTCCCCAGAAGTCAGACTCTATAAAATAGCATTTGGGTTTTAAAAAAAGGTTTTGCTTTTCCAAAATCTACCTGAATAAAGCAAAAAATGTGGGAGTGTGTAATATAAAGGGAAAATGTATGCCTCAGTCAAAAGCACTTTCTCACTGTGAGACATCCTTCAATGTCTGAAAAGAGAAACAAGTTAATTCTGATACTCCTGTGCTATTGGATTGGTTAGCAAAGTTTCTCTTTCAGTTCTTGGTATCTGTAAGTCATTCAATACTGGTGGGTCAGATATCTTGAGTGGAGTGAGTGTCAGACACACACATTTGTTTTCTGCATGCATAAAACGATGGCTCGAAACATTTGAGGGTTCAAAACGAAGGTTACAAACTGTACTGCTGTAGCCTGCTTCTAATATTAGCACAGAATGAACAGCTCACTTCCTGGAGGCACCGGCAAGCTTTGTTTGCAGATCTTTTTTTCAGTGGTATCAGACATGTGGAATAAATTATCATAAATTGCTTGTGATTAAATGTGAAGTACTAGAAGGATTTGCAATGGTTTATCCTTTTATTTCAGGGGCCTGTGAAGAGTGAATTAAGCTGAGGACTAATATGTAACTGGTTTTCATTAAAAGTAATGCTCTTGTATCATATTATTGTTTTGTTTAATTATGGAGCATAATTTTAGAAATCGTAAGCTTTAAGAGTAAGGCAGTTGCTAATATGCACTGGGCTAGACTAGCTGTTAGACCATATAATCCACGAGAACCAAAAAGTGACATGAGAAGTGTTACTGTTTGCTCAGATATATCACATTATACTACATCTTTCTATATACTAATGTATTACATAGCTATGGCCAAGAACAGAACATCCCCCTAAATTCTGCTGAAAGGTAGTTTTTGTGTATTTTTATTTCAGTAAAGCTTTGGGAGAGAGTTTTACCTTCTCTGTAGCTAAAATAGATGACTTTTTGGCATCCTCAAGTATTTCCTCAGATAAATGGGAGTCTACAGTTAAAAAAACAACAACAACATGAAGTGAGATTTGTTAGTATGCAGATGCATTGGTCTCTTTCTGGGAAGCCATGTTCCTTAATACTTTTAAAAGGTATATCTTATAGAAAGATGAAATGAGATAGAAAGCAGAGCAGTGTTCATAAATGTAACATCTGAGTTGGTTTTCTCTTCCTTCCTTCTCCTTTTAGCTATCTAGCAAAGGAGTGGTGCTCCCTGCTGCTTGGTGTGTAAATACAGCTGCATCGCAAGGGAGGCAGTGATAGCTGCTTTCAGGATGGTGGTGTCCTCCTTTGGTGGCAGAGAAGAAAGTTCTGAATGGCAGGAAAGTTCTCTGTGACCATGCAGCAGTCCAAACCTTTTGGTAAGCATGTTCTATCCACATAGACTGTAAAGATGCTGGGCTGCGTGGGTTAACTGTATGGCAACAAGAGCTTAGAGTGAAATCGCTAAGCTTGTGGTTCCATGAAGCAAGGTGAGTTAATTTGGCAGCTCACTGCTGCCAAAAGGGGGTAATAGTGCTCCTTCGCTCACAGCTATCCATACCCAGTGCTGCTTCTGTGTCTGGTCTAAGCTTCAGGAAGTCGCTTCACCTGTTCACTCAGCATGAAAATGACAGAATTTTCTGGAATTAGTAAGTTGAATTGTTTCATGCAAATAATTGTGTAGTGCCAGGTCTGGTGCAAGGTGCAGGGTAGGGACCCCTGGAGAGAAGGGAGAAATGGCAAAGGCGAGAATGAGAATAGGACCTTCCCGCTTCTGTTGGTTTTGCTCAGATGCTGGAACTGTTCTTATTTACTTATTTATTCTTATTGAGTAGCAAAACAGAAGGGTTAATTCAGATATCTGGAAAATATTCTGTTGTTAAAGGGAAAACAAAAGCTAATGATAGAGCATTCCCAGGTGCTTTGAATTGGTCTATGCGCCCCTTGCTTGCCCTGATTATAATTAACATTCTTTTTAAGCAGGTACCTAAGCTAAGCAAGTGTTTTTTTTTTTTTTTTTTGTTAAACTCAATGTCATCAATGTCATTTCTGTTTGTATCACATGACACCTTTGAATCACTGACTCATATGTTGTAGGATTAGAAAGCTGGCTTAAAAAATGAGGAGAATGTGTGCCCTCACCCTTTTTTGCAGGGAGGCAGGGCAGCACTGGGACTGCAAGGATCTTTTACTTGGGGTCTGGTTGGTCTGATTTCCTTGTATATGTCTTATTTTTCCATCTGGAAGTTTTTTTTTTTTTTTTGCAAGAAGAGTTTGACTCTTTTCTACATCTGTGCAGGATTTATGATGTTCAGCAGATTAGGCAAAGACACCACACAATTTGGAGATTCCAGATACATTCATGTCACACGCTCAGACCAAACACATAGTGTATTTGCAGCAAGTCAGATATTTCTTGGGCTGCATCACGGAAACCTGCTGGAAATCTAAAATGAATATTCTCAGTAATTCCAACATGATCCAGAAGCACTGAGCTTATGTGTGGTATAATAAGCATGTAGTTTTCACTGTCCGTGAAAAAATCCTGCCAAATCCTGTTGTAGAGAGTTCTGGGAAAGTGCCATGCAGGAATGGGGGAGAGTGGAAACAAAACTGGCAGTATCAGCATGTGCAATGAGCTTGGCCCAAACGTAAAACATAAAACAAGCCTCCTGTGGTAAGCAGAATCCTCCAGGGGCATGTCAAAGACGGCAAACATCAGTTCATCAGAGAGCAACTTTTCCTGGAAGGTAGGGGTTTTCTTATTTTTTGTTTTTTTTCTCCACATATTTTCCCCAACTGGCGCATCCCACCTGTCTCAGCAAGTACCACATTCTCAAGCACTGGTGTACAGATTAGTGTGTGTGAAACCTTGGGAAACATAATACTGTTTAAAGTTCTTGCTGCACACAGTATCATTTCCATGGCTCTTCACACATCCTTTCCTCCAGCATCCATCCTGTCTTATTGTTGAAGATGCTTTGTAATCAGTGGCAATCTCCTTTAGTACTAACGAGCTACACACAACAGGCAAAGGAAATATTATTCAAAGGCCTTGAGATGCTTAGGACTATGACTCAGATTGAAGACAGGGTGCTAGGAATTGCTTTATTTGATACCTGTTGCCATCCTAAGTGCAGCGTCGTTAAGAATGAAAGACTAACGTACTCAATTTTTGTTTTTAAGGGCAAGGTGTGTAGATCATACCAGTATTAAACACAGTAATACAAAGTTTTCCATATTCTGGATGGAAACCTGGCAAAGGCTAAGGAAACTGAAGTTTATATATTGCAGATTATATTACAGATATACTTAGCTCCAGTGCCATTACATGTGATGGCTCACATGGAATGGGTAGTCCTATCCAGTGCCTTTCCAGTCCTGTGTACAGGGTTCAGTACATAGAACTAACTTTAAGTGCAAGTACTCTGATTTAGCATGGGTCTGTACAAATAATTCACCCTATCTGAAAAAAGAAAAGAAAAAAGACTAATAATGTGGTTGCTAAATGATAGCAGAGCAGAGATGGAAGCCTTGACTGTAGATGTAGAAATTACTAGTGTAATGTTGTATGAGAAGAATAATCATAGTAAATTGATAATTGTAATCCTCTGACCTGGCACTGATTTGCAAGACTGTTCAGGCTGGTGGTCCTGAATGCTTGGCAGAGAAATCCCTGGAGCTTAAAAACCAGTCCTTTAGTCAGGATCCACGTGGTTAAGTTTTAGGTTATCTAAAGGACTTCTTTATTTGGTTCAGTCTTGGGTTAATTTTATAATGAAAGAGAGAAGAGCTTATTAACAAAGCAATATTTTTCTACTCTAGTTTTTCAGCTAGCGGTTCTTGTGAGAGGTAAATCACTTACATGAGGGTACTAATACCTATTGTAGAGCTTATAACCCGTGGCAAATTTCTGAAATAAATAAAATTAGGTTTCATATGACTGCCAGCAGAACTGAGGCTTGTTAATATGTGTTACTGTGCTGTTACTGCCTGTGAGGAAGAGTTACTGAACAATTTTAAAGCAGGACCAGTGCACTCGGTTACTTTTGCTGCTCACATGCACAGATGATCCAAATGAAACACTGAGAATGCTGCATTTCAGAGGAGTCCAACAGGAAGGATCAAGCAGGGAAGTCCTGAATTGCACTTGACCTTCAGTGTTTCTGAAGTACATAAGGTAGACAGGGTAGATTCTGAACACAAATGACATCCTGATCCTTTTATTGAAGCCCACTATATAGCAGGAAGGCAGGGAGATACTTTTACTTTTTGTGACTGCCTAAGGATCTGAGCATGCTCTGTCAAAGCAGGATACAGAGCAGACTGCAGCTCTGTTCTGTGTCTGTTAAGGAAACGAGCCCCACCTCAGCTAAAATGGGCAAAACATCCTTGGTAAACAGTGCACTGGGCAGAGCTTTCACAATTAGCAATTGCTCCATGAAACTCAGGCTGGCCACTGCCCAGCTGCCATTGAACTTTTATCCTCCCACAACGTTTTGTTTAGAAACTATTTTTATTTTTAAATAATAATGCTCACTAGCAAAGCCCATCCTGGAGGACAGGAACGGCTCTGACAATTATCCTGACTCTTGCTTATATTGGGAATGGCAAATGCCATCCCGTCTAATAGGAACTGGCCTTTAAATGCTGAAAAGACAATGACTAGTACGTAATGTCCTATGATGTCTTCGTTAATGAAAGGGAAACAAATTGCTGCTACAATGCTGTGTTGTTAAACTCTGTCCTGCATGAAAGCTTCCTTCCAGTTGTTGTCGCGCTGCGTTCTTCATGGTGGAAAGTGAATATGTTGGAAAGCTGTTGCTCAGGGGACAGGCTGAAGCTTCTGAAATCATCTCTGCCCTCAAATTGGATTCCAGTTGTGTGCCAGAGACATAAAGTGAGTGTTTCATTTTTTTCCAGTTTCCCTTCATTGATCTAATTTTGTAATCTGACTTAAAAAGTAGCCCTCTGCTACTTCCACTGGGGGCTTAGAGCAGCTCCTGGGGGCAGCAGGTGGGTGTTAGCAAAATAACTCTGTGTTCTGTGACAAACCTGGAGTTCAATTTAGCTGGGAATTTGCCCAGAATTATTTGAAGCAATATTAATCTGTGAAGGTTCCCCAAGTCAGTTACCTCCTGGTACTTGATACCTCATACCTTTGGTACTGGGATGCTCAGCAATTAGCAACCACAGGCTTCCTAACCCAGGTACCAGCTAATTACACTCTAAGTGTGGTTATAGTGTAGCTAGGTCCTCCTCTTCTTGAAAATAGAACCAAAAGCACCATATATCAATAAGAAAAGATGTAGAGAATATGCAAGGGTAGAATTTACTGTTGTTTCATAATCCAATTAGTTCAGATACGCTGAATCAATGGGGCTATTCCAGCAGTGAGAATGAAGTCTGCTCATGTGGGTACGTGCTTTGAATCCCAAGCTCTGCCAATTGCTGCCGGCAGGACTGAAGAGCCGCCTGTCCCAGCTCGTTGCCTGCTCTCGCGCGAGATGTCACCGTGGTGGTGGTAGTGGCAGGGGTGGTGGCTGGGCAGCGTGCCCGGGCTCTCGCGGCAGAGCACAGCAACGTGAAGTGCAGGCCGCTTTCCCGGGAGCTGCGCTTGCTGAGGCCTCTGATTCCCAGTCCCTGCTGCATTTCAGCTCCAGCGGCTGGAAAGGTCGCTCTCCCACTATCACTGTTCAACAACAAATGTAAGCAGAGCCTCCAGACTAATCGCATGGGGTTAAACTCTGCTCTGAGAAGCAGTGAGCGATGTAGATCTGTCAAAATCATCACTTACATCCAAGGTCAGCAAAGTTAATTAGTCAATATATATTTATACACATATACACACATGCTTTTAAATAAGCTGTTGCTAGATCACTATGATCTTACAGTGAGTGTTTGATTTCCGTGTGGTGCTCAGTTCAAGCTGGTTTTGTCAGCAGCTTGTCAAATCATTCACTGATATTTTTTTCACACCAGAGGGAATGGTAGCACAACACAGTTTGGGGCAAATCATGCAATTTATTACACAAAAGGTATGAGAGATATTGCTCTGAAGAATATATAAATGTAAGATATAAAGGCAATCTTTTTTTTTTTTTTTTTTTTTTTTTGCCTCCAGGATGGTATAATAAGAAAATTTTGAATGAATGCAGTTCCATGTTTGTGGGAAGAGGCATCTTAATCTGTGGGAAATGTACCAAAATTATTTCAAAAAATAATTTAAGTGCTATTTTGGGAGCGCAGTCTCCAAATTCCTACCCTTTGGGTGTATAGCAGGCGTATGTCTGGTTTTGCTGGATAAAAAATGATGCCAAGAGATAACTGTTTGGAATTATTTTGATGGCAGCCAGCAAATATATCTCATCGCTATGGTTGCAAAAACAAACACCCACCAAAGAGCTATATCTGACAAGGAGAAAATAATGAAGGGAAATGGAATAATATGCTGCCTGTATTAAATTCCTCACGTTCTGT
This sequence comes from Tinamus guttatus, assembly GCF_059628265.1. NCBI lineage: Eukaryota > Metazoa > Chordata > Aves > Tinamiformes > Tinamidae > Tinamus > Tinamus guttatus. The sequence goes on along the minus strand of NW_028288538.1, from coordinate 8,458,556 downwards.
AACACAATCAGTAGTTAGAGGGGTGAACTCTGACCTTGATGTGGGTACACTGTTTGAGTTCTTGCCACAGCCAGCCACATTATTACTTAAAAATAGAAAGAGATAGCAAATATATCTTTCTATTCAAAGCTATACCATCTCATGCTTTTGGTGATATGTGAGGAGGTTGTAATCACATCGTTGGATTTGAACGCAACATACAGTTCTTCATTTAATTGAGTTCAAACTGAAAATAACTTGATTTTCACCTCTGGTTTGGTTGTAGTTGATAACAGACCCTTGATAAAACTGCCTTGCTCTTAAGGCTTCTGGCAGTTCTAATATTTGGGGATCAGTCCGCAGTTAGTGCAAGTAATATAGTACTGTACTGCTAACATAAATTATGTAATTTTCTATAGATTTTATTAATATCTTTTATTTCCAAACATTTTGAAATAAATATAGTAATATTGACAAAAAAAAAGAGGTTATATAGCCATAAAAGGAAGAAACACATTTTAACACAGGAGTGGGTAGAGCTTACATTGGAACGGCTGCTGTCCTTCCTTGTTGACAGGGTTCATATGCTGACACTGAACTGTCAGAGTTTAGAGCCAGACTTAGTGTGAAATCGGTGCTATTTCATCTGAATATTGTTGATTTTCAAGAGCCGTTCAGCATCGCCTATGCTGCTTAGCATAGGAATCTTGCAGAGAAGACAAGTCAGAGGAAGAAATAGTACAGCTGTCACAAAATAAGCTATCAGCTTCCATGAATCCAAGGTCTAAGATGAAGATGATGAAGCAAAGCAGTTTTGCAGATAAAAACGTTGCTCTCTCAATCTCTTATTTGTGTTTTCTCCTTACGATTGAGCTCAGCTCCTTCCTCATTTTGCCATGAGTGTTTCTGTAGAGACAAGCTGTACCAGCAATTGTAATCTCCTCCTCCTACTACTCTCATTCTTCTGGAAAGATCCATTTACTCATAATGATTCAAAATACTGTGCACACCCATGGGACATACATCCCATATGTCCCATCGTCTGCTAAGAAGTTGCAGCAGTGGAATAAGATGTTACCTTCAAGCTGCTGCACACTTGTAAATTCTTCCCTTGGAAAACATGTGAGTATTCCTTCTGCATTCCTCATTTGTTTGGATAAACGGAGTTAGGAAGATTGAATAACATATGAATCCATGACAGTAGTGGAGTTGATCAAGCCCCTGATAATATGCTTATAATACCACCCTGCATTCCATGCAGAGGAAAACAGTGCCTTTTGCTTGTTGAACTTTCACTGAAACCAAGTGATCTGTGTGTATTTGAAAATGGACTGCAGAATTAAGTAATATGCTGATGCACTTCCCAAATCTTTTCAGCATCAGGTTAGTTAAAATTAGAGTTCCATATTTATATTAGAGTTTATGGATAGCCATAAACATTACAGTAAACATTTCCTAGCTGGGAAAGAGCTGAGAATCTAGTTCTACCTTACCTCCTTTAATTTATTTTGCACCATAAATTATGTTGAAGTATACAGAAAAGAACAATTTCTAAATAGTTTCTCTACTTTGCCTGTATATTTTGGAAACGTAAATCACATAAAAGTATTTCCCCCCTGTCGGCATTAAGAGTGACATCATATGAAGGGAATGAACACAATGCCAAAAGTGTCCTGCTGGTTTGTATTAGCTTCCCTGGTCAGGCACATCCTGTGTAGCGCTAGTTAAGCTTTACCAGCTTGAAAATAGACAGTTAGATGAAGGGTTCATTGTGGAAAGGAGCTTCCCTATACCCAGCAAGTAGGGAATTAGGATGTATTTTTAAAGGTGGATGCATAGTTGTTTCTCTTAAGACACAAACAGCGGTCACTGCTGTTTTGGTATAAATTTATCCCTTCTCCTGAAAAACAGAAACAAACAAAGCCAAAAAAAAAAAAAAAGAGAGATAAAAGAGATGAAAATTTTAAAATGACCCCATTCTTGCAGACCAATGGGGCACACTAGCATGCGTTAAAAGAGTACCCTGTTCAATCCCAGGGTTGGATGTTCCTTGCAAGGTTTGCTTCTATAGCACTTTGCTGGTGGTTCCCTGCTGCTGCTGATTCCATGTTATGAGCAATAACAATCTTAGTTGGAAAAGAATGATTTGCAAGGATTTGAAAACCTCTGTGTTGAGGAGCGGGCGGCGGGGGGGGACAGAGCATTTCTTCCATATATACCAATTTAGCTTCTATTATTATTAGGAACAGCTGTGGTCTGTGTTTGTGAAGCGTCTGTGGATGAAATGAAAGGCAACTTCAATATTTTGTCCTTGTCTCTTCATTCTTCCTTCCCTGAAGCCCAGAGCTACGCAGTGCCTTCTGAAATAGACACATGCTACAATAGTGGCTAGACTGGTTTTGTTTTCATTTCATGCAGTATTGGTTGACTTATCCTGGATACAGTGAAAAGAAGTTTCTATTAATGTCCGTTGTAGACTCTCTTCTTGAATTCACGTTTCCTGCATAACTTATTTCTTCTTTGAAATTTACTTCTTTTCTAATTCTGTTGGCACGAGTTTGAGCAAAACGGTGTGTGTAAGGGTGACAGAGACAACAGCATTTTAATGGCAATTGTTGGTTATATTTCTATAGTCATCATTTAAATTGAGCAGATCTCCAGCTATTGGTGATAGTACAGGTACTAGTTTCTGTGTAGTTAATCAATGGGTGCTTTGGAAAGTAAGGTCCAAAGGAAGATTCGGGAACAGGAAAAAAAAATATTGCATTTGAACTGGGTATTTACTGAAAGATCTCAACCCGCTGGTAGGAGGGATACTGAGCAGATGGGTTGGCAGCAACACAGACAGCTGTTTTTGTCTGGCATACAGGTGTTTAACTTGGCTGCTCGCAGATTAGCTACTGGATGCCAGATTTTTTGAGGGGATCACCTTGTTTAACAGAAAGTGACTCTTGTCCATCCCCACAGCAGGTTCAGTGAATGAGCCAGCGCAGCTATTTTCACCTCCTCTCTACTCACCTCTTTGACACTGTCCAAAAACTCCACCCGTCTTCTGCCTGAGTTGAATTTAGATGGGAGAGAAAACGGTCTTTGGAGTTATGTCAGTGTGGTTTTGCCTCTCCTTGTGGAACCAGAAGAGGGAAAAGATTAGACATTGGGGGTGTTCAGTATTCATTTTTTGGACCAGAAGCTGCTATAATGTCCTGTCATTCTTCAGGACAATCTCTTGGTTTGTTTCCAATAGGCAGATGAATGTTAGCCAAGCCGTATGTTGAGATTCAGCGGTGGGAAATTTGGGGGTTTTGTCCAGAGGTTAGACCGTAGAAATAGCTGCACAACATCAGCGAATTCAGTCTGCTGTTTTACTGAGTTCTAGTGACCTGTAAAATAAAAACATTTTGTGCAAAGGTGACAGATGTCATCAGAGACTCTCCAATAATGGCATCAGATACAAATTAATGCTGTCTACCAGAACAGAGTGTGAAATTCAGACCTGGTATAAATGGGTTAAACAACTTTGTCTAGAACTGAATGTTACTGGTGTTTACTGCTCTGGTGCCAAGCATGGTTACAGCTAGAGTGATCTGAGATTGCTGTTGTAGCCAAAGTTCTCCCATTGCCTTCTTGACTGATATTGCAGGCTGACTGCCCCGTTCAGAGCACATACTTGATTGCTTTGCAACATCCAGCTTTCCTGTGAGTAAGACACTGAGCATCCTCACTTAAATTCAGATATAAGCATCTAGCTATTGTAAAAGGACAATAATGAAATGTTTAATCTTTAACCAAAAAAATATGAACATCTGTAGAATGTAATATTTGGGGGTTTATTTTGGTTTTGTCCTACAATAAAGGCTGCTTTTCATTAAGGTATAAACACTCAAAATGCTATTAAAATGTTGTTCTTAATGTTGTGCTTTGAATGCAAACTGTGCAGTCAACTTGCGGAATAGTACATTGGAAATATAATTGCTACCATCAGGATGCTCTTGGTCTGAAGAGTTTTTTGGAAGTACCTGTATTTTGCATAAAGAAACCAAGCGAGGACTCTGAGATGTCAGCTTCTTCTTAGCAATGACATTTGCTAGCATGGGATTGTGCGTATGAATGAGTAAATAAATATGCAAGTATACAAAAAAACTTTTTAAAATATATGTTATGTTAATTCTATGGTAAAGTTGTCAGACATCACAATTTATTATAATGTTTCAGGACTGCAGTAACAGTGACTATAAAGTACTGCATTTCTGTGTATACTTGTTTTTTTAAAAAGTTTTTTTTTTCTCTCTGAAAGGAAGACGTGTCAGATAACTGTAGGAAAAGGAATGTGTTTATATTTGGGATGAGCAATCCTCTTATGCTATTTCCAAGTCTGTTTAAGTGCAGCATGTTTTCATTATGTTCCAGAGAGATGGCAAAAAAGGGGAAAAAAAAAAGTGAAAACGCAGACAGAGCCAAGTAAGAGTGGAGTAAAAAATGAATCAAATGAAGCCTGTGTGTGAAGGAGCAAAATGGGAAAAAGAAAATTTTAATGCAAATAAGTGCCTGTGCCAGTCTAGTTTTTAGAGACTACTCTATTTCAACGGAAGTTTAGTTAGTAGAAAACCAGCATTATTAAAACTAAGAAAAGAGGACCATTCTTTGAAAGATATATGAGTTTAACTGATGGAAGAAACAGGTCCATGAACTAGAGTAAGTTTTATGAATACTAAATATAGTTCAGAGATTTGAACTGCTGTTTTACCTCTTACAGATCTTGGTCTCGTCTCTACTCTTCAAAATCACCATAGTTCCCCAATCATAAAATGTGTAACTAAGTGAGTCTCTCCTAAAACTGCAATGCTGAATTTAATTTTTATTTAAAAATATTCTGCACGTTTATGCTCCTTTTCACATGATATTACCGTTTAATGACCTTTTGCAAGAAACTTTATGGCATCTCTTGACCTTTTATGTGTGACAGTACAAAAGTGTTTGCATAGTCATCTATGATAGCTCTGAGGCATTTCAGCATCTTTACAATGGCAACATAGTTGTAAACGAAATAGAGGGGGTTGGTTCTATGAAATAAGCAGTGCTTAGTCTCGAGTTAGCCAGCGAACTTACATGACATGCTTTGTTAATGTCATGTTACAACTGTTCCTTACAGGTGTGCTGGATGTGAGGCTGCTAGATGAGAGCCTGCAACATGGACCAGTCATTTGGTTACTGAATGAAACCTAGATAGGCGATAAAGGTACTACACGAGTTTATTTGGTATTTTTGTGCGAGTGTATTGATTTTGTTTAATGAGTGGTTATTAGAAATGAACATTTGGAAAATAGTAAAGCGGGTTTGGATGAATGGTCTCCCAGTGGAAGGACAATCACCTTCTTCCAGCCTCCAGCCTGAAGTTGCACAGGTGCCAGGAATTACCAAATTGGTGGTGGGGGATGGGGTCAAGGAATTAAAGGTTAACTGTCCTTAGAAAGGCAAGTTGTAAGAGGGCTAACACCTTCCTTCTGTAACTTGCACTAGAGACCTGTTGCAGTGAAGCCCTTCTGAAAGAAACAGCATGCTGGAAAATACAGAAGTCTGGAGTGGGAGAGCACGAGCGGCTTCTTGGCATGGTCCAGTATTTTGGGGCACCTTGCAAGAGTCTGTCACAACGAGAGTTTGTAGTCTCAGCTTGAGGTAAATCATAGAAGCTGGTCCTGGGGAGTCATTTTGTTGAATGTGTCTAAATCAGCTTTTGCCATCCCACTAGTTAACAGGCAGCTTAAGAAAGAACTGAGGGTACAGCCTTTGCTGTGGGGCTGTTCTGCAAGAGATGGTATCTGCTCCAGTTCTCCCTCTCCTGGGGTAGTGCAGTTCGCCATAGCCCCCTCATTATTGCTATTTACAGTCATAGATTAAAAACATCTAGCATTAGATAGAAACATAATGCTGACCATAGACATTGCACTTAGGAAATTTGTGTACTTAATATTGGCTAAGCTCTGTGTTTTGTAGCTCTTATTTTAACTCCCACTACCATATTTTCTTGTAGTATGATTTTTGTCTGATGTGTTTGTAGGTTCATAAACGCATTGTTGCCCTGAGCCCTCTTTGTGAAATCCTATCTATCACAGCCCCTTCTTGTGTCTCTTTTACACTCTTTTTTCTTTTCCCTACTTCTTTCAAATAAACCTCTTTTTTTTTTCCTCCATGTTGCTCACTTAAAACAGTCTGCTTTCTTTGAATGAATTTCTTCAGGGCATAAAAACTCAAGCCTAGGTAGCTTATTTAGTAATAATAGTTTAGAAAGTGGAGTAAGGAGTTTAGGAGTTTGGCAGGCTAATTTACTGAATTTCTGTGGCAAATCACAGCTTGGACTAGACCTTGACCAAGCCTGAGCAAACCAATTTAGAATAGTGTGGGATATGGCTGCTAAGAATATGTACTTGGGTGGATTTTCTGTAGCTCCTTAGAAGTTGGTCTCTGGTTTAAAGAGTTCACATTTCTTCAGTTGTGAAAATCAAAATAAATGATCCTGCATTTACCTTGCTCCTCCACATGTCAAACATTTCAAATTGAATGTTGTACTGTAATGACTCAGTCAGAGAAACTTAATGCACTTTGCTCGTGTGGATTTTTTCTTCTGTGAACTGGTTAAGTGTTATTAACCGCATTGTACAGCGGGAAAACAGAGTGAAAACAAAAGATTAGGAAACTATCAAAAATGAACTTTAAAAAAAGATAAATGCGAAAATTCAGGAATCATCTTTTGAATGTGGATGGTCATTTGGAAATTTAGGAAAATTAGCGATCAGCAAAATATCTTCTGAATCTTGTGTATCAGTTTTATTTGCACATTGAATGTATTTCAAAGTGCAAATAAATGTATAATTTTACTTTGGTAACAGTCAGATCTACGAAGAGTAATACAATGCTAAATCTGCTGCACTAGTAAACGCTGTGCTCCAGCAGTTTATTTAATAGTGAGGTTATTTATAGCACGCTCCTTCATGTGATGTTGTTGCCAGCAACACAGATGTCCCTTGAACGCACTCTATTTTAAATAAAGGTGAAAGGCTAAGGAAAATAGAAAAAGAACCCACCTTTTAATATTTGAATTCAACAATAACAAGCTGGGTGTGGCCACTCCGAAGCTGTGGCTTGTCGGATGCTTGGGAGAGGGAAGGGTGGGAAAGCTCTCTGCTTACCAGTTCCACAGTCTGCTTAGTGAAAACACATCTGACACTGGCCCGAAAGATACAGGGAGAAGGGGTGGTGCTTTCACTTAGTGCAGTGAGGAAAGTGTCTTGCTCGGGTTGGGAATGTAGCCATGAACAAGCAGTCCTTCTGGTGTTAATGTACTTAATGTTTGCAAAGTTGTGAATGAAAAGTTAAGAATTGTTGTTGGTATGTTGAAAAAAGCTTGTTTTCTGCAGGCTGTGGGTTGTCTCCCCGCCTCGCCCCCCCCTTCAAGGAGCCTGTGAGGCTCTTTGCATGCAGCTTATCCTGAAAGCTGCTGCTTCATACTCAATTTGCTTTGCTTAAATTGGACGCTGTGATGTTTGCAATGTTTATGAACAAGACTTACAGGCTATTTACAGAAAATGCTGTCTTTCCCATTTGAGGGTGGTTTGATACTGAATGAAATTCACAGCAATGTGGATAGGTCAAAGACAGCAAAAAAACATATTTTACACATGGATAATTCTTCCTGGAACAGCGTGCGGTTTTTGTTTGTTCATTTTCAAAATCAAAAGTAATGAGCTGAAATTTCTGTGAAGAGAAACTTTACGGCTTCAATGATATGTTTTTACCTGAAACCAACTCAGTAGTAGCTTGAGACAGCCTAAATCTAGAAAATATCACATATAGATTCTCCTGGAATAGACTTCCAGTAACCCACAGTCACTCAGAACTGTCTGTCTAGCACCTAAATTGTCCAGGATCAGGCACTTAGTTTTTTGAATTCTCCTTTTATTAGGATTTATTCATATAGTTCTTACTCAAGAGGATTTACAAAGAAAAAATATTAATATTCTGTAAAATCACAGCCAATGTACTTTGCTATTGCAGAAAACTCTTCTAAATAACTCTACTTCTGCTCTGTCTTACCTGTCTATAAAGAATTTTATTTTGAGAAAAAGGAGTATTTTTCAGTGGTTGAGTCTTTGCCATCAAACAAACTGTTCGTGCCTCTGAAATTGCTGCAGGGAGGTTGTAGTGAGCCTTGTATCTAGACAGATTTTGTCTGGACTCATTCAGTACATGAGAAAAAGATTTCATCTCATTTATTTACCAGATGACACCACAAAGCCATTCCATTTATTTTTCCTGACATGTTGTTCAATACTGCAGTGTTATATCCCTGGACTTTGGAAAAAATAGGAGGACTGAGCAGAATTCTGTCATTTTCACAGTAAGAAAGCTAGGAGATTATCAAAGAGAAAGTTAACTATCAAATATTGACTGAGGAACCCTGTACAGCAACATCCAGCACCGCTGAAGTAAATTACCTTGTTTAAGACTTCCTGGCTAGATACTGTGTAGCTATTTTTTTTGGATTAGGTATAGACCTTGCACAGAATTGCATGATTTTTTGTTAGGTATATACCTTACTGCTAGAAAAAAAAAATGTCCTGTACAATAGTCTCTTCATTTGGGCTGCCAATTTGAGAAAATAAGCAATGCTGCGGATTGACACAAATAACTGTATTCTCTTATAATCAAAGCAGGAAAAGATTAAACTCATTTCTGAAGATAGGCAACTCTAAGTAACCTTCAGATAAATTAAACATTACAAACAATACAATTTTCTTGTTCCTTTAACTCCTGACAGGGAGAAAAATCCTGCTGCTGCTTTAGAGAAGCTTAGATCTGCTGGGTTGGTATCTCCACTGGGATGTGCCTGGGTTCTGGCTGGATGCTGAGTGCTGGGATTTAAAAACCTATGGATAATATTGGCAGGATAGGCAGGAGCCAGGCTTTGCTGGACCAAGAAGGGAAACTCAGTATTAGCTGAATTATGGAGGTCAGATAAAAGGAGAATAAGCTGCACTTCCAAGTCATTGAAAAGGTGAAAAAAAGCTTGACTTGCTCTTGTTTTTTGGCTCTTGCTCTCTTTAATCTGGCACTGAAGTAACAGTTAAGAATCAAACAAAACTTTTTTTTGATGGGAAAGTTCAGGGAATGCAGTGATGCCAGAGGACCTTGCTAAGATGAGAGTAAAGAAACAGCAAGCAGGAGCATGCACGGGCCATGCTTCTTGTGATGCTAACTCCCTGATTCAGGGGGACAGCTCCTATTCTTGTCAAGGAGTAAGTGCAAAAAAAGTCACGGTTCCCTGAATTTACAGCTAGGAAATTAAAAGTATTTTCAAAGGAGGCTCATCTGAACTAGAGCTGTTGCCCACATGGGGTTGAGTTGGATGAGTGGTGTGGGATTACGGCTCTTCTCTTACATCACTTGCAATTTTCTGTGAACCATGATATCTGCAGATTAAAATTAATTTCTGCAAATAAGTGTGCCAGTAAAATGCGATCACTTGAATGGACCTAGGAAACTGCCACAAAGGGGTTAATCCCATGAAGTGGAGATGGATTAATCTGCGATAACGGAAATCCAGACTGTCCTCACGGGCCGTGGGTTAGCCGTGAGTCACCGCAGATCAAGGACACCCGATGGGGCTCGGGAGACCTGGCCTTAGTTTCCTGCTGTGCCACAGCTTCACTTTCAGACCCCAGATAAATTTAATTTCTTTTGGCCATTTCCAGCATGGTGCTGGTGATCTCATTCCTACCCTTTGCCTGTTTTTTCATTTCAGACAAAATGTTCTTAAGAAGTGGCAGCCTGTCACTGCAGCACCTAGCACCATACGGCCAGATTAGATGTGGGATCTCTTGCACACTGTCATCTGGCAAATACAATAATTCAGAACATAAATAATGTTTTACAATTGCCCTTTTCTCCAGTTTCCAAGGAAAGAACATGCCATATTGTTTTAAAGAACAGCTCTTATCTGGTGATATTAAAAATGTTCTGAAATGCTCTCTAGTCACTCTAGAAGTCAGAGGAAGTAGTAAAATACTTTAAGTGAGTTTGTGCAATTTCAACAGCCCTTCAGGCCTGAGCTTGAAAACCTTCTTTCTGAAATGAGTTTCTTTGAACAACTAAGGTGTGAAATTAACTTCTTAAAGTGATTATGGGGCTTTCAGGGAACTCAAGTTTTTATTTATTTTATTTTATTTTTTTTAAAAAAAACAGCTGCAGGTTTTGTTCTGGTATTTATCAGCACCTTTTCTCTTGTCTGTGCCTTTCTGGCTTAAATTCACAATTTAGAAGTAGAGGAAAAAAAAAAACTGCTTTCGCAGGAGCATTAGTTCAAGATGATTTATTGCAATTCAGAATGACAGCAAAGACTCTCCAAACTGTCCAAGCACAGGGAGCTGTTCCTGTCAAATACTTACGGGATGACTGGACACATGCTCAAACCAAGACCTTTGTTTAGTAAATACTGAATATTCCCTAGTCCTTTCTATCCTGTTGTCATTTCCTTTGTACAGCTTACAGCTGTAATTTCAAGCCAGTGTGTAAAAGCCCTTGGTTGGGCAGTTTCCTAAGAAGTGTGTTTAACCATGTGGCAGAGGTCTTTTCCTTCTCAGCAAAGTTCTTGGAGTTTTGTAGCCTGCAAACCAAACTAGCTTATATCATTTTTTTCTTTTTTTAATAAAAGGCATAACTTGTAGTTGAATTCATTATCCATTTAAATTGTATGAATATACTGTAACGTATCTATAAAGTAGGGAACCTGGCTGCTCCTCTAGTCATAGCCTGTGGTTTGGGGAAACTGCAGGCTCTGGAATGGAGATAGCGTTGCATTACGTTAGCTGGTTCCTCACAGTTCAAAAGGCGGTAACTCAAAATCGAGCTACTGGTTCAGACAGCAAAATGCCCAACAGTAAAGTTGTTTTTCCATGTAGGTCTAGGTATTTCCCCAGCCCTACAAAAGAAAGTGGATGGAGGGGACGGTGGCTAGTTCATGAGTGGTTTCAGGGCCCTGTGTTGGGGCAGGGACAGGAATAGGAAAAGTGGGGAAAGCCTAGTAATGCCAATTGTACACTGAGCTGTGGGAAGCAAAGTTAGGAGGATTGTTGATCCTGGTCTTCTAGGGATTTGTCGCACAGTAATATCTGTCTGATTTTCCTGGGAGGAGGAAAGGCAGCAGTACTGCACAGTCATCTTGTCACTATGAGTTGTGGGTAGGACACACAGGATTCAGACTGAAATTTCCAGAAGGTTTCCTGACATTTCCTGAAAGGTTTCCCCCTTCTGGAGTGGACGAGCAAGTAATCACCAGCAGTGTTAACATCTGTGTCAGGGCAGGGTGGACGTTGCATCTCTAAGTTGGGAAAAATGCTGAAACCACGAGCCCCGTTCGAGTGTGCCACCGAGCCGCTCTTGCCTGGCAACATGCTTGTTTGTGCTAGAATTCCTACTTGATTCTCTGGACAGACAGCTTCCCACTGAAGCCTAGCAACCTGGGGCAGCTTTATCAGCTTGCACTGTGACATGCAACGAATTCTTATCCTGGGGCCATGAGTAATGTCAGGTGGTCACTCAGGCAAGGGTTGATGCCCCTATTCTGGCCTAGCAAAGAGAACGTTCAAGACACAGTATGTTTTATTAATTGGCAATAATATTCCACATGAAAGGGGTGATCCTCCCAGAGATGGTTTTTTGTGTGTTAAGACAACTGAGCAGCACAAACCTTCAGGAATATGTAGGTCAGGACCTCCGTCTAAAATACAAATGATCCAAATGACAGGTCAGTAGAAGAACCTTATCACACCAAGGGAAACAATACATCTGCCGTGTCCAGGGTATTAAACCAATGATTAGCTCATTCAGTTTCAAATTAACCTCATTAGATTTTGTAAATGTAAAACCTCTTTTGAAAAATGACTTCAAACTGACTTAAACTTACTCTAGAGAAATAGTTGGAATTTGACTTCTTTCTAATAGCTTCTAATAGTTCCCTTCTACTTCAACACATAATGATGTAGCCAATAAACACAATAATCTTTGTCTTCTGCCAAAATACTTCATAAAATGTTATCCATCTTCTGAGGGTGGGAGGTGGTTCTGTTTATTTAAAAATGAAGTGAATGAAGAATAAAATAAAGTTTATATAGAACATGTATTTCATGAATAGACAGTCTCAGAGTCCATGTTATGAATTAAATACTCTTTTATTGGTCCTTGTTGCAAAATGGTTCTTGCCAATTCATTTACACCACGAGTTAGCTTGCAGAAGTGAAACTGCTCCATGAGGGCTCCGGGCCTGGACCGCAGTCTGCAGCTCCCCCATCCTATCCACGCGTGGGAATTTTAGCACAGTGTTCCCCGAGGTGCTGCAATTAGGTCAGCAGCTCTTTGGGGAGCTCAAGTGCAGACACGGCTCGGGGGGATTTGGACAGCTTTGGCGCTGCTTAGAGCAGACACCGTCCAGGATGCAGAAAAGGAATATATATTTATTTTCCCTGGGCAGACTGTGCAGCAGGAGCAGACCCACATAATGGCTTATCTGCTGCATAGTTCCCCAAGGCAGTCACTGGCCTGGAGGCGAGGGTGGGTGAGTCAGCTGCCTCTGTCCTTAGGGTACCCATGTCCTGTACGCTCTGAGCAATGGAACTGTAAAATTTTTTTACATTCGGCTTCATGGAGGTGACAGTACTTAATTGCCCTCTTCAGAATAAAATGTTGTCAGTGTAGAAGAAGAGTAACAGCACATATTTTGTGGTAGTTATTTTTCTTAAGATGGAGCTCTGTGTGTGTTATCTCCCCTACCCACCTGCTCCAGCTGCACTAGCAGAGCTGTGTTTAATTTGCAAGGTTCAAGGTTAGCCTGAGGCTGGGCTCAGACCATGGTCAAGAAATGTAAACATGTATGGGGCATGTGATACGAACACGATTGGGAAGAATGACATATGGTGTTCTTCTTCCTCCCTCATCTTTGCCAGTGACCGTTCAGTGATATTTTTACAATGAATCCTCTAGGAGGGAACAGAGGATAGCACTGAGGCAAAACTGTGGCATAGCAAGGCTCAAGCTCAGGTGCTGGTTTATCCCTCAGTCTGAAATCCTTAACCAGGCAAAGCCTGGGACCGGTGTTGCAGACATTGTTTGTGCCTGTCTCCTATGAGTCATTGTAAGTCAGGGAAGAGACATCATCTCAGACCTTTTGGAAAAGCATCCAGGCTGCCTTAACCTGTTTAGAGTGGCTCTTGAGGTATGTCTGCATTGCATAGTGGAGATACCTGTTCTCACTCTGAGCAAACTGTTTCCAGAGCCAGAAATAATACAGCTATGTCAGTGTGGTGCTTTGCATAAGACTAATTAGCATGTGCTGATCTGTCTGTGTGGCTGTGCTCAGGGCTACGCAGCCATGTTGCCTTGTTCAAGCAGACTCAGGTAATGCTCAGATGGGTCTGCCATGTGCAGCACAAAGCCTTGCTGTCATCACTCATTCTTAGGATCTTTCCTCCGTTTCTGCAAATGTTTCAGTTTTTGGTTGCCTTTCATTTGCACAGCAGACCAGCTCCCATCCTGCCCTCCAGAGAAGTCAGGCTCCGCTGTTGCAGCCCGTGCTGAACCCTCACCATGCAGTGGAAGAGCTGGAGATCTCCAGCAAGTCAGTGTCTGGTGAGAAGGACTGCTCTTTTACAGTCAGGTATGGTCCAGAGTTCCTGTTCTTGCTGTAGAGGCCCTATAATTCTGAAAACTCACTAAGCCCACTGTCATGCAGGACTGCCCTAGAAGCTGCAGTTCAAATGCTCTGAGTGTTTTTGGGGGATGACTTTAGTCCTGTTCCTCCAGGTGCCCAGTGAACCTAAAAGAACTCTTCTGGCTTACCATTTTGCATCTATAGCATCTACTGTCCACTACCAGTTAGAATTTCTTATGGGCTGTTGAAAGGCCAAAGATATATACATCAGACCTGAAAGAAGTAAGATTTACACATGGCCTGATTTTTGGAACACTGAATTCGGTTGTACTGCAGTAGCCAATTTCTGTGGCTGATTGGCCTAATTAAGTGCTCAGTTCCATAGTGATGTCTTCTACCCAGCAGGTGACTGGCTGGAAGGCACCCCATACACATGAGTTTTCCTTTGAAGAAGGAAATGAGTCTGCAAAATCTAAAATTTGAAATTGGGATTGCATTTTTTTGAAATGGTCTCTTGCCTGAAAAGCCACTGTTCAAAACATCTTTTAACTCCTTCCTGACTCCCTGGGTGTGATGGGGACACTTGGCATATGTTTTCCTCCCAGTTTTCTCCAGTCCATTTGGGTTTTACCTGGGCTCACCTTGGTGCGTGTGGGTTTAGGGTTGACCAATGGCCGCAGACATCAAGGTTAAAAATTTGTTTTTAGTGAAACAATGTCTGAGGTAAAGCTCACTTTTTGTCTTAATTTTTCTTCCATTTCTTTTCTTTTAACACTTCTCCTGGCTATCGTTGTCTACCAGAGCAGTCCTACCTGTTACCTGTAGACCATGCTTTTTGTTATAACATCCTGTGTATATAAACTTACATCATGAAAATGGAGCAGAGCTTTCAGCCTTTATCTTGCACACATAACCTCCAGTGCACGCAGCAAAGAGAAATGTAATACAGGGTATAGAGAATGAGCAGCTTGTCAGGTTAAACCAATTACAGCTCTGGAGCCTTAAGGATGATGTGTTAATGGGACTTTCAGACGAGTGTCTTGGCCTCTGGCTGCTCATGGGGATGCTGGGTGGTATAACAATAGAATTTTCACATGGCCAGAATTTCATTACATCATTTGTTAGTATATAGAATATCATGGGGGAGTTTTCCTTTATTTAACACAGTAATAATGAACAGCTGGCTGCATTACAGTCCTCTGTGTCAGCAAGGATACAGTCAAAATATATTAGTCTAGTTTAAAACATTCGAATTACAGTTTCGTAGGTTGACCAGTATGCACTGTGAATGAGCAAAACAAGGAAAAAACAATTCAATAGTGGAAATAAAATGTCAAGCATAATGGGAGCCTGAACACTATGCAGAAAAAAACGTTAGCATGAAAAGTGTTAGATGAATTTAACCTACTTAAGGGGCATAGATTGTAAATGTATCTAGTTTCCAAGACTGCTCTGGTCACCCAAAATGACTTTTAGCCAAGAGTTATACATGATACACTGTTTATATCAGGGGTTTGATAAAATTATGATTTAACTTGCTTGAAAATTCCAGTGTTAACAATAATGTCAGCTATTAGCTCCTTTCCTGCCCCTGCAAGCACAGAAGGGACCCTTGATCACTCCTTGCTACCAGCACTGCCTGTCTATTAAGGATGTGCCTCTACCTCCTTCCTTCCCTTCTCCTACAACCATGTCGTTGTGCCATGAGGACAGCAGTCCTTTTCTGCCAATTTTGATGTGCTTCATTTGGAGGTCTAGAGCAAGCTCTCCGCTGACACTGTGTAATGCATAGCAGAAGCTGCCTATATGAAAGCATGCATGGTTACAGCCTCTGCAGGGCCTAAAGAACTGATACATTGGCCACTTCTTTCTCATTCATGTTTGTGGCCTTCATCAAGTCACTTAATTTTTCTGAATCTCAGTTCACCAGCTACAGAATTCAGTTTAAGCAGGATTTACTTATGCGTTCTGTCGCAGGGGTGTTGTTCAGTAATCTGTTCTATAGATTGATGTAAGAACTATGCACAAATACTCACTTTTCTCATGGCATTCTCAGTGAAGTTTACTAAGTATACGATTTTAGACAGGTTAATAATGGGGAGAAGGGGACTTGGTTGTCACTAAATATATTTGTGATATATTGCCCTTTGACTTTTCCACAGTGTTTTGCAAATGTAGTTTTGCAAGCTGAAAGGAGCACTGTGTTCCCACAGTTGCTATAAAAGATCAACCTGTGATATTAAAACACAGCTTTGACAGGAAGATTTCTGTCATGGTTGGCCTGCCTTTTTTTTTTTTTCTTGATTTTTATGTATTCATATTTATACCTTGGTGTTTGCATTTTTCTCATAAACATTTGAATGACACTGTCTTTAGCTTTTCTTGCTGTTACGCACAACTGGACATACTCAATATGTCCAGTTTTCCACTAATCGCTGCCTTTGGGCACTAATGGTTTGCATCACTTTTTTCAGCGCAGCCTCCAGTTCACCAGTCATTCTGTCTGGGAGGTGCCCAGAATTAGGCAAAGGTTTTCAGATTTGGCCTTATTGACCATTGGAGGAGCAACCTATTGGAATGTTGTTAGACAATTAAATGTAACTTAAACTCACTCAAATTTCCACATAAAAGGAGATTCAAAATTGCTTTCTAGAGGAAAAAAAAAAAAAGGGGGGGGGGAAAAGAAAATGTTGCAACCGTTGCCTTGTGGTATCCCTTTCAGAGAAGGGTACGTAACAAGATGGCCTGACTGGGCATTGCCATTAGAAGAAATCCTTCCCTAGGCCCTAGCTGAAATGAATCAGAATTAATTATATGGGGCTTCTGAAACAAATATTCAGGGGCTGATGTTGCCTCATCTTACAGCCATCGATGGAGAGATTGAGGATTGGAGGTTCTCAGGGTAGATGAAGTTTCCTCAGTGCAGGCTCCAGGCTACGCTGGTCTATAAGTGAAAAATGTGCTTCTGGAAATACACTGTACAATAAATGTGAAGGTCCTGCCGACCTTCAGCAAGAAAACCACGTTCATGCCTTTCAAGTGAGAGCTAACCTGAAACACAGCTGTGGTTCTGAAGCACCGTTCCTAGTGGAGATGTGTTTAACACAACATGACCAGAGTCTGTGTGAAGGAAAGTGTCTTCCACTTGTGGCTTACAGCTGATGAGCTGGACAGTAGGAAATGGAGATGATGCTTCTTAACAGACGAGGGAAGAAAATGTTAAATTTGCAGTGCTGGGGCCCTGAATTGGAATTGGAGGGAGCTGGAATGAGAGAGATGTAGTATTTCATGTTGGCTCAAACATTTCAAATAACAAGCAGACGGAGAAAACAAATATAATAAAAATTCTATTGTCTTCAGAATAATGGAGAAAGAGATTTATTACGGTTTTCATGTGACAGCAAATGCTGTAATTAAAACTGCATTATAGTAACAATTGTGACAATAGCTATTTTTAAGATATTCAAACTTGACAAACCCCTTTTTCAAATTTTCTTGCTTCCCACAACAAGTGACTAAATATATATATATATATTCACAAGTCTTTAATAAGCTTTACTAAGCTTTAAAAATCTGTAGAAAGCTAAATCTGATTCCAGGCTGCATCATTTAACAAAAACAGGTTAAGGAGCACTGACATTGGCTTCAGTTGAAATAGTAGCTCATATATACCAATTTCTGTGCCTACTTTTTGTATTTAAAGAATAGTTTTATCTGTCCTAAACATCCCTGTGTGTTCCAGCACTGGAAAGCTAACATGCATTTCTTAGTAATTCCCTTTCGATTCAGTGTTGCCATTAAATAAAGACTTTGATGTAACATATCACTTGAGCAAGTCAGTGACTCTTCAGCATCTGCTTAAGTGAATATTTTGTTGGGTAGGGCTGCTATTAAACAGCAGCCTTGCTTTACAGGGCGGAGATGCAGGGCCATAATGGACAGTTCAGTCGGGGGCATCCTGGTGCTCAGCAGGAGCTCCAGTACCAGCCGGGCTCGCGTGGCTGCTGAGGGGCTGTGCAGGAGGTACAGGCTGCAATGCAAACACTCAGCTTTGCAAGTAGAACTGTCAATAAACCCTTCTGAGCCTTCAGTCTTAACAATTTCATTGTATTTTTATTTTCCTAGGCTTCCAAAATGTAATTTGTTTGTGAGAGAGACACCATAAGCACTAACTGTAGCCACTCATTTTATTGTTTGTAAACGTTGCACGTTTCGTGGCTGAAGAGCAGCACCAAATCTGTACACAGGATATTGAGTTTAGTGCCGTTAAGGGAAAATGATCCATCTTCCCCATGCAGAAGGCCTTGCGTCACGGGAGGGATGGAAACAAAGCGCTCCGAGGGACTGGGATAGGCAAACTTCCCTCCTTTCACAGGAAATGGGTGAAGCCTTGCTTGAAATTATTATTCAGACGTTTTGTGCTGTGAAGGAAATGTCTCCTGATAGCACAAGCTATTGGTTTCCTGTTGTGAACTAACAGTTTTGGCATAACCAAGAATGGACAGGAAGGGCAAATGATTGGGGGTCAGCTGAAAAAACTTGTCTTAATGAAAAGACCAGCCCAAGCAAGTGGGGAGAAATTCGACCTGAAGAAAAAAAAAAAAAGGGATTAGAAAAGAGGGGAGCAGGGAGGAAGAAAGGGGAACAGTTGTTGATTATTGCAGCATCTCTGTGGAAATAACTAATAACAAAAAAATCCCATGTTAAGCAAGCTGAAAGCGGGGGCGGTGGGGGGGGCACTGCTGTTGAACAGGAAGCATCACAGGGGGAGAAAGCCCTTTGTATTCCACCTAATTAAGCGCCTGATTCAACAAATACACATCCGGCTCCTACCCTGAGGAAAGCAATTTTTGGAAGTTTTCACAGATGCAAGACTTTTTTTTCCCTTTAAGTAGGACCCTACCACAGAGGCACTTTCAAATGCTATTTTTCAACCCCGGTGTATAAATAGAATCACTGCCAGGTCCCTGAAACCGCCTAAGGATGGGGCCATCTGACTGCTTGTCTTCACGTGAAGCAGAAGTGAGCAGAGAGAAAGGGCCTCTGTGACCTCGTGCTACTTCAGGCCTCTTCCCAGCCCTCTGTGGGAAGCCAAAGAAGGTGGCTTTACTTGTCCTTTCCCGAGGCTACAGGGGACCAATTCACCTTCCCGGGCTTGCAAATGCTGCCATGTGGGTGCCGAGGTTCTTACAGGATTTCGTTTTCAGGGGGAAAAGAAATCTGTCTTCGTTGTTAGAAGCTTCTCTTTAAGATGGCCACAGAGGTTTCATTTTGAGCCTTCAAAGTCTTGAAAGGCTTTTTCTCAAATAAATGAGACCGCCTTAGATTTCTGTGCTATATGCTGGCGGCACTAGTTGGCAGGACTCCTCACTCCTTGCACCCTTGCAAAGGTTATTCTGCTTGCATGGACATTCAGGCTGCCTATTTCAGAAAACAAAACATGAAAAGAGGCAATCTGTGCTTGCTGATTCTTAAAAGGCCTTTCTTAAAGTGCTTTTTATGATGCCAAACCCACAAGAGTTTATAAAAATGTGCCTGCTTTTGCCTTTGAATTTAATTAGGATGGAATTACAAAATGTGCATGTACAAAAACACTTCTGCTTTCTACTCTTAAAAAAACATAAACTTCAGTCATATTTGAATCACACTTTTTTTAACATCTCCTTTTAAATATTTTTGTTTCCATTTAGGACTGCCAACATTGCTATGGAAACCCCCCAGAAATAAAGACTTTCCCAGCCTTGTGAGAGCACACCTGCAAGAACAAGAATTGTCGTTAGCCTTTTGCCTATCAAAAGAGACTCTCCTTCATTACTGGTGTCACCTAAGGACATTTTTTATGTTTGGTATGATTCGTTATCTCAAAATTTGTTGAAGGTATATACTTACTTAGAATTTATTCAATTTGATCTCTTGCCAAGGACCAATAACATGTCTGCCTGTATGCCTGTATTCAATAACTCTCTTTTTAATTTACTATCTCAATTTCAAGAAGAAAAAAGTGCTTTACAGATTATAGACCTGAGGCTGGAAGTTCTGAATTAAGAAGATGAAATAAGCATTCATCTCAGTGAGACAAACACATATCAAATGAAGTCCCGGTTTCTTAATACAAATCTTTCCACTGGCCTTGGCAGGATCTGACTCCAGCTTGTAATGAGCATTGCACAAATTCATCTGCTTTTTCCTGACAGAGCAATGGTGTGTATTTACTATTGAACACTTGGCTTCTTCTATGACTGATCTGTTTAGACTGTTCAACCTTGCTAATTTTATACATATCCTTATTTTAGTTATATTTTCAGCAGTCAAACCTTTTTTTCTCATTTTTTCCAATTTAGATTATTAAAATAGTTTGCATGTATTTTTTCTTCAAGCAAAAAGTAGCTATAGTTGCAGGACTGAATTTGGATAATGTGGTTGTAGAATAATACCTCAAGACAATGTTTTTACATGTATTAAAGTACATTTTAAAAAGTCCTAAGCTTAAAAGATATTTCCATTTTGGGGAACCTACTCTCTACTTGAGCTGTATGAATTGTATATGATACTTTTTGTTAAATTAGCAGCATGTTAAGGCTTTTGATTTGTACATATTTCTGTAGCTTAGTGTTAATCTGACAGCAAGTCTACATCAGCAATAAGCACCACTGAGAAAATGGCTTTTTTTTTGTTCCTCTTTATTGAGAAAAATTTCCATAGATCCCAAGTCCAATGAAAAATAAAAGTTTTAGAGGTGTGAGAAACACTCCTTTGCATGATTAACAGTGATACAAGAAACTCTTCTATTTTTTTATTATTATTGTTATTTAAGCATACTCCAAAAGTTAGTTTTGATGCCTTCCGGCCTCACCTAGATTTGCTTTCACCACTGTTCTTAGGAGCAAACTTGATGGCCAGATCGTTTGCCAAAACTGCCAGGCAAACCTCAGAAAAAGCAGCTGTAACGTCTGCATGCAGCTTCTCCCAAGGAACAAACCTGTTGGAATCAATGGGATAAATTGTGAAATTAGATTATTTCTCCATGAATATGAACATTAGCCATGAATATGAACATTCCTCTGCAGGAATAGTCAAGAATGTAAGAAAATGTGCAAATTTAGACCCCCAACAAGTCTAAGGAGTCTAAAAAGAGCTTAATTCAGGCTCAGCACACAGGCTCGGGTGCAGGCACACAGAAACCACATGGACAAATTAGTGTCATAATTGGTGTTGAAACATCTCAGATTACAGACTCATTGGGATTATGTCTTTTTTTTTTTGCAGGACTGGAGCTTCCTAGTGTTCAAATGAAAAATCTTTACAGAAGAGGCAAATGGTGTTTAAGAGAGGAGATGTCACAGCGCTGCACAGGCAGGGACAGTGGCCATGAGTGCATGGACAGCTCACCCCAGCTTTTAAGAAAACCCCTATCCTCACCCAGGTCTAATGTACTTTTTGATGGACTTGCTATTGGTAAGTGGGAGATTATCAAACTTCCGAATATTTGCAATCATTCAGGCTTTTATGTCGCAAGAGAAATTTTTTCCTAACAAATGCTGATTCAGACATTGTGGTTTCCCACCTCACTTCAATTTTTGCTCTAGGCTAAGTAGACAATTATTACAAAAAAGTAATTCCTACAAATTGTTATATTACCAGCTGTAGGTGGCTGTCTTTCTGTGTCAGGTAGGAGTGTTCCTACGTGCACATTTGTGCTCAAAATGACCATTTCAGAAGTTTTGCTGCATATGCTTATTGACACTTACTGTTGCAGGTGAGAGTAGAAGTTTAATATTGCTGTGAAGGTAGGTGAGAAACCTAGAGGCAATCAGATTTAACAAGAAAGGGTTATAAGTGTTTTTAGTTCTTCAGTGGAAAATAGTGTGAAAGCTGCAGAGAGAAAATGGGGGAAAAAAAAAACAAAGAATGTAAATTTTGAGGGATAATTTTTCAGGAATAAAGGAGAGAAATGGCATTAATTGTATCGGAATTTGTAAACTGGCATAAATTTGAGCTGAGACACACTAAAATTGCCCTTGTTGCTATGGAGGATGCTCGGTGTGAGCTGCAGTTCCCCCTCCTGAAGTGTTAAAATCGCCTTTCACTTGTGTGGACTTTCTGCTGCTGATGAGATTAAAGCAGCATAATACCACTTCAGCTCAATAGAGAGTGATTGCAACTGAAAAGCATTTATTTATTTGGTGTGAATCATTCTATAATACATTTCACTTCAATTGCAAAGGGAAGAGTTTTTTTTTTATGGTTTACTTGAATTGGAAAAGTGAGAACTAATCCCTGGTACCTTTACTTTGCTAATGCAGCCAATGCACACCTCACTTTTTAGTGTTGACATGTTGCAAAAGGACATCTAGGATCATTTTGGCTACTGCAGTGCTTGCTGGTACCAAACCCAATTTTGCCATTGGTTATCAGAACACTGGTAGGTGAGGCCAAGAAATAAATTGCTATACTAAATATCATAGAGCCAGGAACAAATAAAGACAAAATATTAGTTTTATTCATCTTTTAGACACTATTTTGTCTAAAAATAAAGCAGATTTTATGGAGAAAGTTATCTTTTCAAGAGCATTGGCGTGTTGCAGGGAGGATAACTTAATATTATGTTGATTCCTTGGAGTTGACTTTTACCTACATGAGCTAGTCACAGAAGGCTGCTGTTTCTGTTGCAGTTATAGCCATGGAGATGGACCTGCAAACAGGACCAGGGTCTATCTGCCCCCATATCCTGGGCCAGACTTTGACCTATCACTGCCAACCTAAGGCCCAGCTGCATTTCTTTTAAACATCATTAACATTTCAGGTTAGAATCCTCGATTCTGATTTACATAAGTGCCAATTATTGGAGTTTGTAAGAAGAGACAATGCATATATATATTTTATTAGGCCAATTAATATAACTGGAAACAGGCAAGGTCTCTGGCTCATGGTCTTTTCTCCACATCTGAGGAGGAGTGGCAAAAGCCAAGCTAAGGACAAAGTTAGGCACAATTGTTAGTTTAATCTAATTATGTTAGTCAGGCAACTTGAGAGATCAAGGTACTTAGCATGTGTAGAGCAAAGCTCCATTCCGTATCACTGCGATCATATTCTGCAGGGAAACCTGATGCTGCAAGCGAGCTGCACAAGCCGGCACATCAGTTGTCAGAGGGAGCTCGGGGGGTCCCAGCTTGCCGGGCAGCCGCATGGGCCGTACGCGGCACTCCAGCCTCGCCGCATGGAGCCGAGCTCGGCAGCGCTCAGCAAGGACCCGCCGGAGCTGCGCGACGCAGCGTTCGCGCGTGGGCTCGGGGCACCCGCGGCCTTGCTGGCCGTGGCTAATCGCTAGGGGAGGCCGGATCCTTCTCAGAGACCGAGGAGAGCTTAGTGCCCTGGGCTTCAGGGAGCCCTCTGGGGACTCCTCTGCAGTCTCACCCTGAGCTGATGGGCAGACAAGATTCCAGTCGGGCAAATGGATGGATTACCAATAAGTCCTGTTGTTTAGCCATCTAGATACAGTGCTGCTGCCAGGCTCGTTTTTCAGCTTGATACTCATAATGATTTTGGCAGTGGTTATGGCTGCTCCCATTCGTTCTTTTAGCAATTTCCATTACCCTCGCCAGCTATTTTCAGGGTCCTGGCCTGCTCTGAGAGCTCTGTATTTTTACGTTTCATGATCTCCGAAGAGTGATTTGTAGGACTATGTCCCTCTGTGGCTGCTCCTCATCCTCTAGGAGTAGTTTTACATACAGTACATGCCCTTCGATCTTGCTTGTGACAAAGTGACTCACACAAGGCCTCTCTAATCAACCTTTCCACAGCCAGGGAACTAGAAAAAGACAAGTCTCAGCTCTCTGTTTTGCTGGACAGGGCATGCACACTAAGCATACAGCCAGTCTGATGGGGGGAAAAAAAAAAAAAAAGTGTTTTAGGAGTGCTGTCAGTAGCAAATCCCAGCTGTTCCCGTGGATATAGCACACAGAGGGACTCCCCATGCAGGACTGGTTTCAGCTGCATTTTACTCCGTGGTTCCATCTATCTTTAGTATTTTGTCAGCCCCAACAGGCTGAAACAGGCATCTTCTTGTGTATATTTTAAGCTGAAAGTAAAGTCAGTGAATAAATACTGAGAGAGGCCATACAGGCACCCAGAAACAAAGCTAGCATTATAGGACATGCAAGCCCTTTTTTCTGAAGCATTGTTAAGTCTCATTCCCTTAAATCCCTCCCCACTGTCCAGCTCGGATCTTATCCCATTTAAAAGAAAAAAAATCCTGAATGTGTCTGAAATATTACACTACTCAGAGAGAAAACCTAAACAAACAGTGTCCTCCTTGCTGAACACGCCCAATCCTTCCCTAACCTAAACAGCCACTGACACTCTTATCACCTTCTGCCAGCGAATCTAATTTCATTGTTAGAAGCTTTCTGTTGCAAGCTTAGACTGCCTGTATGTGTTTTTGCTGCCCTGTGTGTTGCATGCATCAGATACTTAGCCAGCTGCATGCTGCTGATTCTTGGAGGAGCTGACATACACAGAAAGGGATTCGGTTGAAAATGCTGCTGTTCCAGGACAAGGTCACCGCTGGTGCCATCCTTTGCATAAAGGGCCAAACAGTAGACAGAGATCCTGGCAGAGCGGCCTCTGAGTGACGTTTCCTGTGATTAGTGTGCATTGGTCTATAGCCATATTGCAATAAAACAGGCCAGGCATCTCTAATTATCGCTAACACACTCCAGTAGCATCAGCTAGAGTCTTCATACAAGTTATAAGCTGCCCTGATGAAGATAAGTTACCATCAAAAATAAAAGCTTTTCATTTGTTTGAATATGTGCTTATTAGTTCCATGTCTTTGAAAGCTTGTACCAGCTCCCCCTCATCACACAGCTGCACCATCTCTGCACTCTGGATTCAGTTCAAATCTTGTTTTCAGTATGACAGGAGCATTTGTCAGCACCGTGGTTGAGCAACATAAAGCATGGCAATAATGAGAGAGAGAGAGACAAAAATACCTTAGGAGGTAGGTGGATCTTAATGCCTTAAGAAAGGCCGCATAATTTTTCGGTGTAGAGAGAGGAGATTCGACCCTGGAGATTCAGCTATACTGTGCATGACATGGCCACTTCTAGAAATAGGTTTTGTGACAAAAATCAAGCTTTCCTGGTCCAGGTTGCCCTCACAGACATCTGTGCCGTGTGCCCTCGCAGCCTGCAGTGTGGGAACCTGCCCGAGAAGCCACAGGACATCCTGTCTGACTCGCCTCGAGCATATGGTGTCACCACGGGCCACATGGCACCTGGAGAGGTGCTGGGCCAGGTGAGGCATGTTCGGAGCCTGCTAGCGCTGCGGGATAAGGATCAGAGACTTGGAGTTTTCTCTGAATATGCCCATCCCAAATTCGTTTCTGGGGCCTGATGGGGAATTTAATTCTGAGCACAGTCACAAACTTGTCCTTTAGGGCATGTAGATCTCACCAAGCCTCACAATCTGCTGATTCAGGGATAGTCCCCCCGATTTACACATCAGATATGTACAATTTCATAGCAAATGCAAATTTATAGTTTAGACGTCATTATAAATACAGTGGATTGCATTCATAGCATGCTGAGGGCCTACTTAAAGACCAGTATTTGCTCTTTTTTATAGGCATATGTAATTCGTAATGCCCATCTTTATGCAGACCTTTAAGCTCCAAGGCTGAGATACTTGTATTTATGCATCACTACCCCTGAAGATTGGTGGTAAGAGAAAATAGAAAATTCCTCTCCCTATAGAGGACACTGCTCTGGGCATTAAGGACATACGGCTTCCAATTAAAGCTTCACAGAAGGGCTGATGCATGGAATGTGACTAAGGCTCAGCACTGCCGGGATATGTGTCTGTCTCATGGGGTGCCTGTGGCACTGCCATTCCAGACAGTGCTGCAGCATTACAAACATGTATCACTAAATACACCTCTGAACACAGTTCCTCTGTCTTGGAAATGGAGTTCATCTTTCACAATACACGTGATCTTCTAGACAGAAGGAAGTAGGAAAAAAAATCATTTATCATTTCTTTGCCAGAGTTCAACTTGAAAGAAAACAGGTGAAACGTGTATCGCTTATCCAAGGAACAAATCCACACTACAGATTTGCCTGACAGACAAGTGAAGGCAATCCAAAGTAGCTATCTGTTTCAGAATGGGAGGTTTGAATTCAGTCCAACCATAAAATGCATGCTGAGTGTCATCCATATATTCAGGGTAGTAATGGCTTCTTTTAAAAGCATATTGCCTTGATCGTTTGTGTTAAACATGGCATATATACCAACAAAGACTCCCATCCCTGTGAATGCAGGCTGCTTGGCAGCTCCACAAAAGGAAAGCTCTTTTTTTAAATAGCTACTGCGCTAGGGCTGTTGCCTGCAGAGCAGATTTTATATGTTCAATCCAGTGCGATCATCAGGTCTGAGTGCACAGTAAATGGAATTCACAAACCTTTCCAAGTCACCTCCTGTGTAAAGCCCTGAACAGACAGTCCCAGAAGTGAAGTAAGGAACAACTTCTCTCTCCGCCCCTTTGGGCAGCTCCCATGCATGCTTTTAGCAATACCTAAAACAAGAAAAACACCTAGACCCACTTCACTGGGATGGATGGAAATAGAAGGGAAATGAGAAACTGATTGAGTGGTGAGCCAGTTCCACATGCAGGAAAACTTCCAACTTTCTTTCCTAATGATTTTTTTAAAGCTCTTCATTTTTGCTTGTATTTCATTAAAAAAAAAAAAAAAAACTTGGCCCACAAGTTCTCAGTGCCTACACAGATGAAAACCGTGAGAGGCCTTAAATGACTTCAGCAGGAAACTACTGGGAAGGGGAGTGGTCTGTTTTCTGACAGTCCCATTACACATTTCTAGGAAAAATCTTTTCAAGTTCTGCATACGAAAATGAAACAGGATTACAGCACTGCCTCTTTGGAGGCAGTCTCGGCAATACTTCTTTCCTGCTCCCATGCTGGAGTGCTGCGAAATAAATCTTTGCTTTTTCCCTTCCTTCCTGCGTACATCTCAGGGTCCTGGGCTCAGGAATAGC
The DNA here is from genome assembly GCF_059628265.1 of Tinamus guttatus. Lineage (NCBI taxonomy): Eukaryota > Metazoa > Chordata > Aves > Tinamiformes > Tinamidae > Tinamus > Tinamus guttatus. The sequence continues at coordinate 8,431,831 of NW_028288538.1, read as the reverse complement.
ACATTAGATAGAAGGAAGCTTTAGCCAGCAGGTTTAACGTCTGCTCAAATAGGATGCACGTTTCTTTCCGGTAACCTTCACAAATATTCTCTTCTGCAGTTACAATCATAAATCCATCTCCTGTTACCCAAACCTCTCACATAAACTGCTTGGTGAGCTCAGGAGTTTTCCACTTAAGTAGCGATGACAAAGCACTGGACTACTGCAAAACCCATGACGGAGAAGCTGAGCAATAACAGACGCCAGCCAAATAGATCACTGGGGTGGAAGGTCATCCTTGAACTCTATTTCCATTTTCCCTTCTTGGTAAATTGCTCTGGGAACAATTCTCTTTTCCAGCATAATGTAATCAAGAATTAGAAAGTCACCACCACTTACACAGGGCTGCAATTCCTGGCCTGACAGGCCGTGTTGGGAATTTTAACTGATGTCTCCACCCAAGCAGCATGTGGAACCAATGTAATGGCTAACACAATTCAGAGCTTAAAATGGAGCAATGCTGCAGTTCCAGCTGTTTTTCTAAGTCAGTACAAGAGATTTTTGGAAGCATTCGAGGAGAAACAGAAACAAACAGAGGTGAGGATGGCTCCATGTCTGAAGCTGCACCCCAAGGAATAGCTGGGTGAGAATGCAGAAAGCAAGGCAGGAGGAAGGCAGCAGGAGGCAGGACTGACAGCGCTGCACAGGACCAGGGAAGTGAGTGATGCCTGGGGCCGTGTACCTCATGGCAAAGCCTGCAGTTCCTTATTGCTGTTTTTAGACAAGCCCCAGCCCTTTACTCATGCAAAGGTGAAGACATATAACAGCCTTGAGTAAACAACAAAGCTTTCATTCTGCTAAGGGAGAAAGATTGGCTGAAAGAGGGATTTGGCCCCAGTGGCCTTACCAGGTACTGTGACTCAGTGCTCTACAAGTTCATTAATTTTTTTGTGAGCTGCATCTCCCTGCTGATCAGCTCAGTCCAAGCCAGCTCTGGTAGAGCCTTGTCATTTCTTGAGAACTCATCTAAACTTTTTAATCAAACAATTTTTTACATTCTTCTTTTATCTTAACATATGGAGACCCTAAATCACTGGCAAGACATGACAAGGACAAACAGTCACCTAATCACCGGATGTATTTCCATGTAGGTCCCTGCCTATAGGCAGAAGTTTCCAGGTAGTTTTTCCAGGAGACTTTGTCTTCTGAACAGTACTAATTTTCCTTTGAACCCTTGAAGGCAAGAAAATATGTGGGTATTTTGGTTTTACTCCACCTTCCCCCCACCCCCCAATCCACACAAAAAAAAAAAAAAGAAACCCTCACAAATGCTAACTTTCTGTATCCCAATTTAACATCTGCTGGTAGGAGTAATCCTGCAAACTAGATCTAACTAGCATCATTTTTGCTAAGTATGCTCTAATAAGCATTAATTTTCAAATAACCTGGTCTAGAAGAGATAATGCTGTATCTTAGGATGGTGATAAAATTTAACAGTTTGAAAATAATTTGCTTCAGGCTTACAGGAGTCTTCAAAGTTACTTCACAAATGCCTTTAAAATTACTAGGTTGAACTTATCAACCATCTGACCTATGCAAAGCTTTAGATTTTCTTCTTAGAAATAAACTTAACATCATTACGCTGAGTTACTAGTCAGGATTATTTAGTTTTGAGAAAGAATTTATATGAAATAGATTTGACTGAAGCATATTATCAAGCTGAGAGCTTTTCTAAAATGAAAATGTAGGATGTCACTGCAAATTGACTTTTAAAAGGTATTTTAGAGTGCAAGGAGCAGTAGAATAAATTAGTTACACAGCATCTGACAAGCAAAAGGGATATCGATTGTTTTGCAGCCTACTTTTGGAAAATAAGAGGCTTTTGCTTGTGTTTTCTTCTTACTGATTAAAAACCCTGCTATTTTTTATATACAAATACATTTAAACTTTGACTTTAACGTAGACTAGGAACAGAAAAGGTTTGATGCATCATTTAGATGACCAAGGTTTTTTTTTCTGTAATTCTTATGCAGTCTCATTTTAAACTAATATTCTTAAAAAAAAAAAAAAAAAAAAAAAAAGAAGGCCTGCTTCAGAGAAAAAGCCATCAAGATAATTTTCCTGTAGACCTGCTATAAATGTTCTTTATGCTTTATTCTTTGGACAGGAGTGAGTTGCCCTGGACATCAGGGCTTCCTCCACGGTACAGTCACAGGAACTCCAGATCAGTGAAGTGCATTTCTGCAAGGAGGGATAAGGAACATCTCACAGATCAGGGCCCACAGCCTTAGAAAGGATCCAACACCGGTCAGCGACTGATGCATATTCATCGCCTGTGAGTAAAACTAATCCTTCTTATAAGACTCCCAAGGGAAGAGAATGTCTAACAGTTAAGCTAAATGAACCTAAGAGCAGAATATGGCTAAAATAATACTTCTGGGAAAAGCTTTAAAAATGTCACCTTTTTTTTTCTAATCAGGTTTTTATCAGATAGATATACTAGTTCTGTCTGTTTTCCTCAACAAACTTATGAGCACCATCCTGAATTTGCAAAACATACTTATCCTCCCAGGGAGAGATTTCTACAGCCCTCTGTTATTTTCAAAGGAAAGAGAAAAACACAGAAAAAGGCTTCAAAGATGTGAGTGAATTATTTCATCCCCTTACAAGTGCAGCATGTGCTCTCTTTTCTGGAATGACATAGTACAGAAAACAAGATGTAATTAAAGCAATTTCTTTGCCAAATGAGTGGGATCTTATAAAGAATTGCTGCATAATTCTGGTTTGAGCTTTCTTATTCTAAACAAAACTAAACTTAATATTATAATGCATTAACAGAGTACTTCAACAGATTTTTCTTTTTCAATACAAGTGACTGCAAAGTGCTGAGCCTGTAATCAAAAGGCGTATTAAAGCAACCAGGCATCTTTGTGTACTACAGTACAATCACATAAGTGAACCAAAAAAGAACATTTGGCCTTTTGTTATCTTAGGTACCAAGACAGAGAAGCATTAGTCTAGTATGTCTTTTCTTCTGTTCTACCAAAAAGAACAGATGTGTTGTTAATCACATACAACCCCCGCCCTGCCAAAAAAAAAAAACACCTCACAAGTTTCAGACTGTGATTTTAAAATTTACAAGTAAACTCAGTTTTCAAAGAAAGTGATTTTCATCTAATTATCTTGAAACTGTCTGTAAGGGAATTGGATAAAACTACCATGTAGGGTTTTGTTTGTTTTTCCAACTGAAGAGTAAATGAAGGCAATTTTGATAAAAATCCTGTAGCAAAATGAACTGGGCAGGAGATACGAGTCACCGCTAATGTAAGAAGTTTTACAAGAAGCTTCTGGGCCCAATATAGAAAACTTGTAGGAGATACTGCACTGTAAAACTTATTTATTCCTGAATCTCTGTTACTGAACTCCAAGTTGCAAATTAACTCAGTATACAAAGTTTCAGAATCTCCAATCTGAAAAATATTAGCAGAACAGTATAGTTAATCCAAAGAGAGAAAGAGAGGGAGAATATGCCACATGATGCCTAAACGCTACTCTGTTGGGAAATCAGCACTCAAAGTTGTTAAAACAACTTTAAGTTAGCCACTAACCCACATCTCATGGTATCCCACTCACCCTACTACCCCCAACTAAAGTACACCTCATAAATGCCTACAGTCAGATTTCCATTTCTTCTGAGCAGCATTACAGCTCTTTGACAAACTGTGTGTGAAGCACAATTCCAGGGAATATGGATTACAGACAACTCTCCAGTATGTGTTTTGAAAGGATGTATGTGGTATTGTGGTATTTGGAATTTGCATATAGAGAGAACAGGTATGTTTCTAATGTGATTTGGGCTTCAATTTGCATGAATTATCTTCAAGTCCATGGCCTGTATGAGGATAACATGCACAGAGCACAAAGAGATCTCTGTTCCCCATCTGGGTGTTGTACCAGGAGCAGGGGGTGGAGGAAGGGAGTTGAAATCTGTGATTCTGATGTGAAGGTAAGATGCAAGATGCTGGCATCTGGCAACCATAAGAGGCAAATGGGGGAGAGTTGGGCCTCTGGCTGTTTGCCAGCCAGGGCGTATGCTGGGATAACAAGAGCTTTAACCCACACAGAAAGGTCAGGATGGTAGGAACAAAATTACAGCACATGCTCATACTTCAACTACGTATTTGTCGCTTATATTATAGAGTTTTAAGAATAACTCTACTACAATATTCTCCAATTAATTTAAAAAACACATACTGTCAAGCTTCATCACTAACGTCTGCATCCATGAAGCATGAAGACATCTAGTTCTCATTAAAATCAATAGGAGTTAAGCCCCCTAAATACACTTTGGGATCTAACCAAATATTTTGAGGGCTTTTTTTTTTTTTCCTTAATAGCTACAAATAACACTTAGAAACAATGAAACTCTCTTGCTTGTGCTTTTTTTCAGACCTACATTTCACTGCAACTGTTCATGAGCATTACAGCCTGCAGTGCCATAACCAGCAGCGTACATCTCTCCAGTTTTCAAGATAGTGCGCGTCTGTCTGGAGCTTGTACCCCACACTTCAACAACTGCTCTTCAAGCCTGCTCAGCAGCTAGAGTCTCCGTGTACAGGCTGTTGGGACAAGCTCTTCTAATATGACAGTCACAAGAGCAGACAAGATTGTTCTGGATGGATACCTAAAAGAACTCTCACTATCAAGGAAATTTCATAGTTTTGCTCACAGATTGGCTTGCAATGTCTAGGACCAATTGCAGTTTTTCAAAAAAAAAGTAAGTTTTTAATTATGAACAGAGAAACAATAGCTCACTTGCACATGAAAAAGAATACACTCACTGTTTTTCCATGTCCAGCAATTCAAAAATAGGCCAACCAATTAGCTTTAAAACTTTAGAAAATATTAGAACTAAAATATAAGGCTCACTTTCTTCTTTTTTATAGCCAGATTGAAAGATTGAAAGCTTTCAGACTAATGGCTACTTTAAGACTGTAAAAATGGGTGAAAGTTTTTGAAATATGCATCTAACATTGCCAGAACAGATTGATTCCATAGCAATTTTTTAAAGAGGATTAAGACATAGATTAAATTTGAAACATTTAAATAAGGCTACTGGCATTAACTACACGACAATTCAGAAGTGTCATGGGGCCTATAATTTGTTGCACTGCACATATCGATTTGCCTGACTTTTCTCACTTTTTTTCCACGCTGTAAATGTCCAGAATACAAACTGGGGCCAAAATATACTTGAATAGCATGTCTATATATTCAAGACACCTACTATATGTAACATGAGTCAGTCAGAATCAATATGCCCCAAAGAGAATGACTGAAAAATAGCATCTTTTTTTACTCTGTACTTTAGAAACATCACCCTGGAAACCAAAATTACTGCTTTAACCTTGTGAGACAATTAGTGACAACAGAATTGTGCTTAATAGCACCTTGGCTCCCAGGTTTCCAAGTACTTTCTGCCTGTGCTGGAGGAGCACCTTGTATACGCTGAGAAGGCAACAGAAGATCCTTCGTTTCATCAGCAGTAAAGCCACAGGATGCAACAGGTCCTGCTCTTTTGAGAAGCTTTCCTATCCTCTTCAGCATGCTTGAGTTTCACCAAGTCTTGCACTAGTCAAAAGCCAGGCAAAGGCCATCCAGAGCTGGCCTGGTTCTGCTCCTGCTGCGCTGTACACGAGTGGAGATCCTGTGAGCTGGACTGACCAAGTGGGCTGAAGAACAAAGTGCCCTGAAGGGTAAGGATTAAAAGCAGCTGCAGGTTACCCTCTCACCTGCCCCCATCAGATGGCCATCCAAGCATCCAGATGGGCTCCTCATGCCAAGGAATCCAGTGATTTACAAACAGCCTCCAGCCTCCATGGTGGAATCAATGGCTCTCCTCACTGCTTCTACCTAAACCTTCTGGGCTGGGAGGTGAGACGTGGGAGCTGCTGCCGAGATTCTCCGTGGTGCAGAGGTTGGTTAAGCCAATGCAGGGACAGGAGCTGCTCAGAGCTGCAGGGACAGAAGCTGCCCGGAGCAGCCCAGCATACCACGGATCCCCACCCTGCAAGTTATTTCCAACAATCCTAATAGCCACTGCAGTCTAAGACCGTCTTGGGGTTTCTATCTCAAGGGCAGATCCTGTAAGAAATGCTACTGCAGGATTCAGAGCCATCTCCTCTGCTTTGCAGGATTCTCGCTCCTTAGACTCAATTTTCTGTTGCCCAGACAAACCTGGAAGAAAACCACTGGTACAGAGCACTGGTGGTAAGTCAAGCCCTGCCAAACCCCAGCTTCTTTGGGGGCATTCCATACATGCACTCTCATCACCTCAAACTAATCTAATGTGAAAACTGAAGTTAAGCAACTTGTTACTAATCGCTTTTCAAGTATTTATTTTTTTTTTGTTGGGGGAGGAAGGCAGAGAGAAGAGAAAAATCAAGCTATTTAGCTTTCCAAGTATTTAACATAAAACCCAAAAGAGCTCCATCTGGCAACCAGCAGGATTTCTAAATAATCTAAATAGAATCTACATAACAACCAGGCTTTCTATAGAGTAAGACAACAGCCACAAGAAGCTTTATTAACATAAAAGGAAATTATAAAAAATTAAGTTAGAACTGGAACAAGAGTCTGGCAAACTGACAAAAGACTCCAGGAATCTCTGCATTAATGCTGAAATGCTGCTTTTGACTTTTTCAAATTATAGCACCATATACTGTGTGATAAAAAAAAAAAAAAAAGTGGTTCAAAGGAGATTAACACAATCAAACCAATTCTAAGAGCACATTCAGATTCGTGAAGATTACTACATCATTCCTGACTTTGCAATACAAAAAGACCCTTGGTACTTTATCATAGTTTGTGACAATACTTATTATTAAAATAAACTTACTTCGACTTTAACGAGTAATGGATAAGGCCCTTCTTGTCCATAGTAGTCCATCTTTTTAAGGAAATGGTTCACAATGATGATGCTGATTTTATGTTAGTATTTCTGAATGATTCTTCAAACAAAATTTCCATGATATTTTAATGTTCTAGGTTACTCAGATATGAAGGAACTGGCCTGTCACTGCATAGCCAGCCAGTATATTTTCTGGATGACACAAATCTGGTGGTGTTTTGTGGCCCTACATGAAGTATTTTAATGGTCATGGTGCCACTTCCAGTGGACAAAAATGCAAGTTGCCATGGGGATTCTCTATCTGTTTCTGGCAGAGAACTAGAAGTGTGAAACCAGTGGGCCCCCAAACTATGCTGCAGTGATCCTGTGAGGATAGAGGAGCCTGGAAACTCTGCCCTTTTGCTATCTTGGGCTACAGGAAGAGAATTTCTATCTTTATCATTGCCCATCTGGTGCTTTTCACAGGCAGCAAGAACAAAGAAATAGAGTAAAATGTACCGGTCTCTACCATCTGCTTCTGCTCGTAAAATCTAGAAAGTGCCTGATAGAAAAAGCCTCCCTTCCCATAAAGCTGTTCTGGCAGGTAGGTGTTTTTGCCTGAACTTTTCTGAGATTTTGGGGCAGCCTTAGAAGCCCTTGGTCGCTTGTGGCGAAACAGCCACTTACTGCAGAGCATCCAAATGCACCCTGCCCAACATCTTCATCCACAAGGGTCTGACTGCACAGAAAAGAAAGGTTGTGTTAAGATTTGCTCTGTTGGATCAGCCCTCGTATTATCTAGAATAGGAAAATTCCTGTGGGTTTAATAGGATGCGTTCCCCTACAGATTTGCTCTGGTTCCACCTCCTTTCCCATGAGCCACATCCCCTCTTGCTGTACGGCTGCATACACCATGTGTTGGCTCGACCCCTTCTGCCTCTGACAGAAGTTTGGCCAAAAAGAGCAGATTTTCTGCTACTTTGATCATTTCCTGTGGTAAAAAGTGAAGGGAATTATCTGACCTATAGTCTTTTCTTCTTAGTTTTGAAAAATAACAAGGATTTACATTTGCGAGTTGCCTTAAATAACTTGCTTCTCTATAGCATTTTGCCATTAGTTTACTGGTTCTCTACAAAGCTTTTAACTTATTTTTTAGAACCAGAAAACATGTTGCTGATCCCAAATTCGGAAATTCAGCTTCTGGATTAAATCAAGAAGGAACTTCATTCTCATAGTGAAGCAACCAAAAGGTAACATCAAATCCCACAGACAATACAAAAGCGAGAACTTCTTCCCTATTTAAAAATTCTTAGATTTAAAAAATAAGCTTAATTTTCTCTTGGTGGGGATAGTGTTATCTTTGGCAACAAGTGTGCATTGCATAATGTGTTTAGAAATGAGTTAACCCTTTTATTAAAGGGTTACACTACCCGTTAGAGTAGGTCTATTACATACGTGATATAAACAGCCTGAAATATTGTTTGATTTTGTCAAAATCACCAAGGCTTCAGTTCAGAAATGTGTCCAATGCCTGTCTAACCCTATGCCAAAATAGTGACACTACATAGATGTGACATACATAAATGGTGCACGCATTTGGGCAACCCACTATGAAGCCAAGTGAATGGGTGACCGCTCTGTGGCCTGAAATTGCACCCTGAAAACAAGTCCATTATTTATTTTTTCTGCCCCAGAGAACACAAGGTACATAAACAGTATCATTATACATACTGAAATCATCCTTTATATCAGCATTAATATTCTGCAGAAGGACATTCCAAAGCAGTTATCACAAAACACATTAAATACTTATGAGACTACACCATTTAAAATAATGCATGTTCACGCTTTGTAGTTGAACACATTTTCAGCTGGGCAGACGCCCCAATGCGTGTATATATATAGATTTTTTTCCTGTTAAACATTTACTCACAGTGCATAAAAACAGTTGTTTGTATTAGTTTGTACAAAAAGCCTTTCTTTGAACTCTGCTGTGTTAATTATATGAATATGACATATTCTGACAGCTACTCTCTGAGCTGAATCCAGAGGTTCCCTTTGTCATCAGTGGGAGTTCTGCTCTGGAAAGAAATGACTGAACACTTCGAAGGGTTCAAATTACTGTTATTTTAAAATGTTACACTAAATTATTGTGGTAAATTTACTAAATGTATGGGTTTTTTAGCATCCTGTTAACTAAAATCATGACCTGGCTTTATTTCTATTTTATTTTACTGAACACTCGCCCCCCCCTAAATACACATCTGGAGAGGCAAATGAGATCTAGAGCAGTTTTAATGATGCTGTGTTTAAAAAAAAAAAGTGTTTAAAAATATACGTATATATAAATGTATTTATTTATACCATTATGCACTTCAAAATATAATCAGAAGTGGGGAGGAAGGAATCTGCAATATTCTTGTTAAAACAAAAATTGTGCTAAACCACTTAAAATTTTACCACAACAAAAATCGGTGCTATCATTAATAATATATTGCCTTTCATATGCAGAGGTAATAAGAAGGCTACACTGTGATCCATATAGCCTCATTAATAATGTATAAATGCATCAAAAAGAATCTAATTAGTTCAGCAGTGCCAAAAATTATTAAACAGAAACATCAAAAGAGGCAGTGGAATGTTCCCTTTTTGCGAGCCGCGCTACAGGACTGCCCTTGAGCAGCCTCTGGTTTCTCTCTGGAAGCCGCCCTCCCAAATGTAGGTCAGCAGGAATGGAAGGAGCTGGGGCTGCACGGGGCCACCCGCTCCTGCCCCGCGGAGCCCCGCTCTGGGCCTGCAGCCTCCCCCGTCCCGCGCAGAGCTCTGCGCTCCATCTAGGATCTGTGCAAGGGAAGGGTGGAGCCGGTTCCTCCTCTCCGATAGCGCATCCTGCGAGCAAACGCTCCTGGCCTCTCCTCCCTCCTTAAGGGCTGCAGCGGAAGAGGAGGAAGGGCAGCCTGGGACAGGATCTCGGCTTCCACGGAGATAGGAGAGTGCAGCAGACACCGCGAGTGCTGCTCCCTTCGGAGCCCTGCAGCTGTGCCTGCCATCCAGGCGGGAAAGCAAGGGAGCACGTGCATGTAAGAGCCCCTGCGAGATACCTGTGGAGGCTGCCTCCAGGAGGTATGCTAGCAAATAGCATTAAGTCAAAGTTAGAACAGTATACAGTATATAAAAATACACACACAAAAAAAGTCGAGAAAGTTTTTATGTAATAGCTGCATAGCTGCACCCATCTGCGCTTCTGTAGTGTACATGATAGGATTATGCTGCATCAGAGACAAGGTAGTGAGGAAAAAACACCCAGATGAACGAGCTTGGACTGATTCTTCATAAAGAGAAAATCCTAATTGTATGTTTCCCTGACGTTCAAAAAGTATCATTTAAAAATAAACCCTGATATTCCACTGCATTTCAATACAAGAAAAAGTATCTAACCCTAAAGATGTAGATCTATAAACTTAGTTTATATAAACTTAGTTTATATATCTCCTTTGAAATGATGTATTAGTCCATAGTCCACTACAGTTATGTTTTACTCATGCTTGAAACAAAGTAAAAGCATCACAGGCAAGAGAAACAATTCTGCCGTAAAAGGACCTCTACTCCAGGTCTGCCCTGTCTCCTAGAACAGGCACAAGGTTTACTTTCTCACATAAATAGAACAGCGCAGCACTTGTGCAGCAAATGTTTAAACCATGGGTATCACCGGTTCTCAGGCATCGCTTCCAGCACTGTTTGATCTGCAGACCCACTAAGAAATCAGTTACGGAACAGACCTGTGCATACGAACGGAGCCTTCCAGCCAGAGGACCTGCTTTTCTTATTCGCCTTTCATGGAATATTTAGAGGTCCACAGACCCCCCCCACAGGTCCACAAAGCGTAGACTGAAAAACACTGAGCTTAGCACACCCTAATACCCACTCACAGCTTTCAAGGAACTCAGCTGGAGTTGTATTGGGCCTTAAAGTTGACTAACTTTTCACACTATCTGCAACCTCAGGCTTGCTCTGAAATCTGCACTGAGAACCTCCAACACAAACCCGTGAGGAACCTGAGGGCCAGTCCTCCAAACCCTCACACTTCCCCACTGACACACAGTGCAAGCAGGGCTGTCCAGCAGGATACAGCTTTTCAAGAGGCACTTAATAAATTAACATGAAACTTACTTTGCAAGTTTAACACAGATTGCCCACAACATCTAAAGAATTAGCGTACACCAACTTCTCACAGATTACCAAAATGCTGATAAAGACAGAGAAAACCAGCCCCTGCACTGTAACCACTGCCAGCACTGTGCACATGGAGTAATCCCTGTGCATCCAGCACTATCCAGCTTTCCATAAATGCAATTAAAAAGGGTAACTCTATCAGAGGAGTCTGAGGGGGGAGGGAGAGTATGAAAATACAAGAAGTGAATTCAAGTCTGTGAGCTGCTGTCTAGCACTACAGTTACATTTGTACCACCCATTCCCTGGGGAAAATGACATACAATGCAAACAGGCCTCCTTGTTCAATTATTCAAGTATTAAGAGATTCACAGACATCTGAGAAACATAACATTTTAATAGATGAAATAAATACTCCAGTACATGCAAGATAAAAACTGACAATGGAAAAAAAATTAAAAATCACTTTTGTTATAGTGTAATTTTTTTGTTTGTTTGTTTAAACACTCACAGTAGCTTTTCCCCCAGTTTGGAAATCAACACATGGAAAACATAATCACAACCTCCAGTCCTTCCACTCCTACACACCAAATGCACTTCTAACCTAACACTTGCTGCAGAAAAAAAAAAACATACAAAACAAAAACAAACAAAATAGTAGCTACATCCATCATCTCTCTGGTGTTGGGTTTTTTTTTTCATTTTTTTAAATGAATGAGAACTGAGGTAACCTTTTTCCTGCACAACTGAACAGTAAAATTTAGAAGGGAAATTTTGGAAGACAAGACAAGACAGACTTTAAAAACCGCACCCAGCGCGATTAAAGCTTTTTTTTTTCTTTTTAAGATACCCCCACCTCCCCAAATATAAAACTTTTCAACAGTTGCTATTTCCATTTGTTTGTGTGCAGATTTGTTGAATAAAGAAAAATTTTATCTGCGGATACTCGCTTGACTTTAAAATAAAATAGAATGAAGCCAAAACTGGCTACCTTTATTGGTACATATAGTTTGAATATGCTGCTCTGCTTCTTCACCACATGAAATCAAAGGATTGGGCTCATCCAAGCAAATTCTTTGGTATACAAAAAGGGGTGAGGAGGTGGGATATTATTTTCCTTTAGCAGTGACTGGGATCTAAACAGAAGGTGTGGGGGTTAATTCACAGAATTGGAGTTCACTGGCGGTAAAGTCCTGGGTGAAGATCTTTCTCTTAGTGCCTGAGATAGCAGGTTGCAACCATCGGAGACGGCACAAGCCGAGTTCCTCAACCTTTCCCTGTAATCGCTCATTTTGGTGCTACTTTCGGGGTGTTGGGCTATATCCCTGAGGCATTGGGTCAGGAGCACACAAGCAGATACCACGCTCATGGCTCCTCCTAGGATGGCAGTTTGCACAGCTTTGCCCTCTGGATTAATGGTGGCAGCTTTACCCAAAAACTGGGGCTCAGTGGCAAAGCCCACCAGAGCGTAGACAGACTGCACCAAAGGTCCGCTGAACAAGACGCACCGGTTCCTGGTCAGTTCGCTGGGTGAAGTCTTAACCTCCTTGACACACGCCAGGAGGGCAGAGGCGCTGGTGCTCATGCACTTGACACTGAGTTTGAACTGCTCCTTGGCAAATTTATCCTTGGATTTCTCACTGGCCAGCACGCAGGCATCTGTAAGGAATTTCAAGTTCTTGGACATGTTCTGGGAAACCTCCAGCAGGAGCTGCGGGCTCATATCTGCCAAAGGGGTGGTCTTCAAGACCCCACAGCCGTGCTCTACCTCGTGCCTGCACCGGGTCACCTTGTAGCGATCCACCAAGCCAGGCAAAGCAGGCTGGGCCCCCGGAGTCTCCACTGCGGCCAGGTAGGCAGCGTGGGCAGAGCACTCGGTCAGGGAGACCACCAGCTCCCCCATCTCCATCAGGCTGTCTCCCACCTCCCCGAATCGCCCCATGTTGAGCTGTCTCTGGACGTCATGGGTCAAGATGGAGAGTCCTTTGGTCCTGGCAATGATCGTGTCCCTGCACTTCTCGAAGGACTCCCCGAAGACAGACAAGCTCTCGGTGTTCACCGGCCTGGTCTCGCTCGACAGCAGGAGCAGATCAGCCACCAGTTGCATCTTGATTTTGCAGTGGTCGCAGATCGAGATGAGCTTCTTCCTCTGCAGGGAGCTGCTGCTGGGGATGCTGCCGCCGGACACCTCGCTGGTGGACTTGCCAGAGCCACCGCTAGCCATAGCGCCGGGGGGGCACTCGCATGCCGCTCGCGACCCCACTGCCACCGCCTCTGCCACCGCCGCCCGAGCAGTCCCGACTGAGCCCGGCAGGATCGCTCTGCCTTTTCCGCAACATCATTCCATTAATCGCCAGGAGTCAAAAGAGGCTCTGGGCGCCGGGGCTGCCGCTGCTGCGGGGTGCGAGCGCGCCGGGCGCCCGCCTTCGCCCCTACGACGCTCCAGCAGCAGCGGGGCGGTGCTCGCCAGGAGCCCCCAGGCCCCGTTCTGGCATCATTCAGGTAAATATATATGTTACTTCTTTTTTCTTTCTTTTTTTTCCTTCTTTTTCTGCACGTTGGCTTCCCTCCCCTCCGCCACCTTCCTGCGGCTCCCCGGCAGCGGGATTCTGCGCAAAGTTCCCTCCTCGAGGCGCAGTACCTCAGCGGCGCCGAGCAGTTCGCGGGGAGTTAGCGGCGGGGCGCAGCCCTCCGAGCTGCTCCCGCGGCCCCCGCGGCCCCGGGCTGGGCGAGCGGCGGCCGGGCGCGATCGCCAGCGCCGGAGGGGCGGCGGCCGCCGCGCACCATGTGCCGCCCCCGGCGGCCCCGCGCCGCCGCCGCGCAGGAAGCGCCGCCGAGGGTGTGGCCGCCCCGCGCCGCCGAGGGGAGCGGGCGCCGCCGCCACCCGGCGCGGGGGGATCCAACAAGAGGGGGAAAGCGAGGGGGAGAGAGAGGGAGAGCGGGAGGGAAAGAGGGGGGAAAAGGAAAAAAAAAGAAAGGGAAAAAAAAAAAAAAAAAGAGAGCACCGGATCCGGGCGCTGGGGGAGAGAGGGAGGGATCCGTTCTCCTTCCTTCTGCGGCTGCCTCGCTCCTTCCTGCCTCGATCATTCACGCGGCCGCTGCGAGCTCGCTCCGCCGCCGCGCTCCATGCCCCGGGCGCCGCCGGCCCCTCCTCGCGCGGCTCCCGCCGTGGCCGCCGCCGCCACCAACTTAGGCTCTTGCCGCAAACAAGGGTGGTGGCTCCGGGCTACAGCCGCGGATGCTGCAACCCGCCCGGCCTTGCGCTCCTCCTGCCATGTTTTCTGGCTGAGTCGCCAACTCCCAGGGAAGAGAAGGGAAAAAAAAAAAGATGAAAAAAAAAAAGGATGGAGGGGGGAATCTTCTTCTTTTAAATTCCCTTTCTCAGGCTTTCAGACAAACTATTGAGAAGAGGCGGCTGCGGCGGATCTGCCAGCCAGACGCTGCATGGCTCTGAGGGAGGCTCCCCCCTCCCCGTTGCCTTTGCTGTAACCTCACTTAAGCCTATCGAAATCTTTTGTGCGGTGTCACCGCCCTTCGTTTAAATCTTGCCCTCCCCCCGCCGCGCCGCTCCCCGCCCGCTGCCTCGCGCTCCTCCCAGGCAGAGGGGGCAGCAGCGCCGAGCGGCGCCCGCGGGGCCGCGCCGCGCTCCGGCCAGCGGCCCCCTCCAACGGCTCCAACGGCTCCAACGGCCGCCGCGCGCGCGCTGCCCGCGTGAGGCGAGCCCGCGGCGGGGAGGGGGGTCGGGAAGGGATGTGGGATGAGTAAATTAAAGAAAAAAATCGTGTCGGGGTGAGAGGAAGTTGAACAGCAGCAGAGGGCCGGGGGCCACCGGCCACGGTGGGGCGGGGAGGCTGGCGGGGCTCTCAGGCAGGTGGCGGGGAGGCGGCCGGCGGCCCCCGCCGCGGTAGCGGAGCGGGGTGCGAGGGGCGGCGGGGAGGCCGCGGCGGGGGGTTCTCGGCGCGCCGCAGCGCCGGGCCCCCTCACGCCGGCGGAGGGCTCGGGCTTCGCTGAAACTGCGGTGTAAAAAGCCCAACGCTTGGTTAGTTGTGATGGGTGCTCCAAATACGGGAGAGGGCATTGCTGCATTTTTATTTATGTATAAATATTGTCCTCCACCATCTGCATTCGTCTTGGGATACGGTTCATCCCATAATCCAGTAAAAACGGTTTTGATGTGTTCTCTTCCTATTCTTGCTTTATTAGTAGTAGTAGTATTATGTGCTGCCATTTGATAGATGTAGTGGGGCAGATCCATCTTGCTGGCGATGACTTTGAGAGCATGTGGAAGTGTCTGAAAATCAGAGCTTCTCCCCTGGGTTATTTCCCTGCTGGGGCGGACCAGGAGCTCAGCGGGGCGACTCCTGCCACAAGCAAGATGCTGCACTCGGTACTTTTGAGGCAAGCCAGCTAGTGCTGTTAAATGATAATAAAATGAAAGTTATTAATTGTGCTGGAACAAGTTATAAGAAGATGGACTTAATGCTCCCTGGGCTGCTTCCAAAGGGAGTATATAATTTGGTAAGTGTTGGTGATAAGAAAGGCTGATGACCCACACATCAGATTCTCCCCTCTTGTGCAATCCATGTAATACGAAAGAATCAAGATTCCATTGTGAAACATCATCTTACGTTTGTTACACACTTTGCTGCAGCTGAATAATAATTTTTGCTTCTCCTTTCAGTAATATGTTGATGCTGATCAGTTGATGTTGAGACTCTTGATTCTAGAGACTTACAATGCAAACTGTAGCAAACTATATATATATATATAGCAAACTATATATATTAAAAAAAAAAAAGCTTTGGGCCCAAATCACATTAATGTTAAAGTTCTACTATGTTTGTACTATTGCAGTGGCATTTGTGACTTGGATGTAAATGAAATTCAGACCCAGACCGTGCACTTGTGCACCAGATCCTGTAACATCCTGGCACAGAGCCAGCCAAGGGAGTGCAAACTTTTAAACATCTTTGTGAAAAGTTTTGTTTTTACAGATTCACCACTTAGAAGCACCCAGGCCTTCTCCCTTCAGTTGTGGTGAGGGCCAGGGACAGGATGAACACAGTTCCAAGAGCTGCTGCATGGCCAGGATGCCTCTACTGGGGGAAGAAGTCCCTTCCCATGGAGCCAGGCCTGAGGAAAGGGGCAGATCTCTCGGCTCTGGGTGTGTCCAAAATCTGGCAGTTCTCCACCCATCCCTCCTCACTGTAAAGTGAGGGAAGTTCTGTTTATTTCAGTCAGATTATGGCAGTTTTAAGGAAGGTCACGGTTTGGGCCTAAACAATTTGGGCCTGCTGCCAACAACCATTAAAAAAAAAAAAGCTATAAATAGGAATGAGTTCAGAATACTATGAAAAATAAGAATCAATGGCCAGCAGAACTCAGCTGATTTGTATTTCAAAATATTTGCAGATATGTCCTTAAGAGAGGCAGTCAGATGTTCTGCAGCAAAAGGAGTGCTTCTCATCTAAATATTAACCTATTTTTTTAATGAAGATGGACTCAATTTAATGAGAGTGTGAAAGATTTAATTTTAGAAAACTTTAGGTCTCACCCCTGGCTAGAAGAGGTGTTAAATGACCTAATAATTTTTTTTTCCATCTTTAGATACTGCTGCTGTAATTCTCTACCTGGTTTGTGCCATTCTAGAGCAGAGATCCTTGCTTTACCCAGAGCGTCTTCAGCTGCTCCACCACCTTCCTGCCAGCTGCCCGCACTAGAAACCCCGCCAGGCCTTGCAGCGTGGCAGCTCTTAGCACCCAAAAGTGCCACCAGAGCCCTTCGTTACTCATTTATTATAAAGCAAATATTCTTTGGGCTTCTTTAATCTACCCACGAGGCTGAGGCACTGCTTATCGGCCCCAGTGTTAGCCAGAGGCAAAGCCAGGAGTTTCTGTCAGTCAGTAGGCTGCTTGTGGACAGTCTTTCTGGTTCAGTTTTGCCAGGTGTCATTTTCCTCCCCAGGCTCCAGTAATTAGAGCAGAGCTGAGGCTCAAATAGCTGCATGTTTTCAAGGGCCAGCAGATGCACCTGAATTGTTTGGGGTGGAACTTTTACTCAGTGATGCTTGGGGAGGGTCTTTCCTTCCTAAGTCCTTTGCTCATCTCCTTCAAGCAGGACGTGTGAATGCTCATTTCATAGCTGCTGAGTCCAAAGGTGATCTGCACGACTGGGGCAGCTCTGAATTGCTGTAGAAATAGTGCTTTACTCCTTGTGCTTAAGAGACATGAAAATCAGGTGGCCATGTGTGGTTTTAAAAAGATTTCACTGACAAAGTCTGAATGAAATAAAACTCTGGGCTGAAAACTGCTGGCACTGTCACACACAAGGGATTAAAAGGCTTTTTACTATGGCTTAGTGGTGTGCAGGAGATTGACTTGCCAGTGTGAGCCCTTCCTTCGTCACATGCATCTTTCTTTTGCATTGTGCCTAGTACAACAAAAACTGGAGGCTGAAGTCTTCTTTTCTGAATCATCTGACAGGCTTTGGCCCTTTTATTGCTTAGTAAAATATTTCTTTTTTATTTTGTAAAGGAGAGATTGATTTTTGCCAATGTTGAGTAATAGCTACAGAATACCAAGTTGTAATAATTTTATGATCACTGTATGTGGCCTGGTTGGTGAGAGGAAGTTACTATACAATAGTTTATATTACTTTCCTGTATGGATGTATCGGTTCAACTTAATGGGGAGCAAGCTGACGAAGGCATAAAAGGCAATTCAGCGGGTCCCCTGGGCCAGCTGTATGCGACTAAACCCAGGAGGTGGCAATTATAAGCCGATAGCTCCAGATCCAAAGGATGTAGCTGTTCTGTCAGGCTGGGAACTAGAAACCAGAGCAGAATAAAGTTGGCAGAGACTGACAAAAGACAGGATTTAACACAGAAAATTTGCAGAAGCTGGGAGAAACTGGGCTGTCCTTTCTGCAGCAGTGAAAGGGTGAGTCTTGTGGAGGAAGAGGTAAGCCTGTCGACCACTTTATTGTTTTTAACATCTATTTTGTCTTAAATGCTTTGGTGCTAAGCAAGTGTTTTGTGGTCAGTACTCAGGGTGGTTACTTCATGAGAGACCACGTGTTGGGTCTGCACCCGTGTCAGGTCTGCAGAGGTATCACGGCCCATACACTGGGGAGGCGACCTGAGAACCGGTGTGCATGTCGCAAAGCCGTGGGATTCTGCTTTTACTTATAAATATATATATATATATATATATATGTATATATATCGATCTGGAAGAATGGTTAACCAACTAGTTGTGAGAGCATAATGCAATCAGAAAGTTTTTTTTCTTCTTTTAAAATGATTGTATTTATAAATAAAAAGTTTTCATAATAATAGCTGGGCTTCAACAAACAGGCTTAAACTTGACATTTTTATTTGTTTTCTTTATATTGTATAGTTTAAAAACATGATATGTGAGGTAAGAAAAATATATAAATACTGTGAATATAAATATCTCAGTCATGTCTAAAATAGTAGTTAGCTCCTGTTGTGCAACTGAAAGACACTACAAAAAAAAAAGTGGATTGTATTTTGTTCTCTTTGTATTCACCCTTATTGTACTGTTGTTTTCACCATTTACCGTATATAATCAGTGGTTGTCCCCTGCTGCTAGAACGGATATTTAATACATTGACATGGAAAAGAAACATTTTTATGAACAGGAAAAGGCAGGTACAAACCTCTTCTTCCATCGAATAGAGGGCTGTGCCCTGCTTTCTGCTCACTCAGTCAGTAGAGGCTTTCTGCTCCAGGCCTGGTCCACCACCTACACGTGTGGATACTGCTCCTACCCCAGTGTTTGATAAGGCCAGCACCTATGAGGGGAGGTGCCACACGGTTAGTCACTCGTGTCCCCTCTCCCTCCCCGGAGCGGGCAAAAGGGCCTAGTACAGCTCAGCAGAGTGCTCGGCTTGGGGTTCGGAAGCGCTTCATGGAAGGGCTGTAAATGCTGTTGGTAGGAATGGTCTAAACGGTCCATCGTAAACAGGAATCCCAGACCCTCCCTTCAGACTCTTAGGTCTGCTTTTGTGGAGATCAAAGGAGAACACAATATTTTGAACAAAATGTGCAAGGGCCCACCCTTCCTGGATTGCACATCATGTCCTGCAGCTGTAATACTCTACAGAAAGGGTTTTTTTTCCCTTTTCTTTTTAAAATACATATCATGAGAGAATTGTAATAGATGGTTTCATGGGATCGCTGCTGGAAGTCTCTGCTCATCCACTTCTCCATAGAGTGTGTGTGTGCTTTCTGTGAAGAGCTGTTGATCATTACCAGCACCTTTAATTCAGCAGAAGTTCTTGTAATGTGTTACACGAGATGTAGGTGCCAAAACTGACCTGCAAACCTGAAATTTAAGTGGGACTCCAAAATTAATTTTACATAGATTGTGGAAATTAGACTATAAATGGAATTCCTGCGGGAACTGTGTAAACCTTATTGACATTCACTTAAAGTAATTCTTAGCAGGGTAAATTAAATTGTATAACCGATACATAGATTTAACTAGCACAGATCTGCAGCAGATCTTGTGGTGAGATGAGTATTGACAGGAACGCTCTGGAGTTTCTGAATTTAAGAATTACAGGTCTGGTTTATTGCAGCTGACTAGACACTCAGCCTTCATACTCTTCCCATCGCCCTGCTCCACCCAGCCTCCCCAAAAATAAAGCCCAAAATGGATCCAACAGGTAATGATACAAATGCATCATTTACCAAGAAGCTCAGTGCAGTCAGTATTTAATTTATAGAACATGCATAGAATAAGATACATTTATGGTAAAGATAGGCCAAAACTGAAATCATAATCTGAATTTCAAAATCAGTACCTGAATCAGAACCCTGTGATCAAATGAGACTAAAATCTTTGATCTCTAATGTGGGAACATTGAAATTCAGGACTAGATAAAACACCTGATGTTTGCAGTCTACAATGAAACTAGAATTATCAGATATGTTCTGTACTGTAGTGATAATAGTGTTGGCTGCAAAAGCTTTAAAAACTTTTGAGGAATATGAAAACGTTTAAACTATAAAATATTTGTATGATTCTGTACGAATTCTAGGATTTTAGAGGATTTTACTTCTAGATTCTGTGTTCTATACTCTGAGCAAAACATATGTGGCTCAGTAAAAATAAGATGCACTTTAGTTTGCCCTGTCAATGAAATAAATAGCTGTTGTTTCTCATTAGAATTTGCATGGAAAAGAAGAACAGTAAAGCTCAGATACAGACTCAATAGGTGTCTGTCCTGCAGCTGTCTCCACAAAGAGTGCAATTACTTTGAACGAGTTTTCCCAGGGTACACAATTCTGCCTCAACAGAGATAGTTTCAAGGTCTGAGTCAAACATGGAAAGTATCTTCTCTGAAATTAAAATTTTATACGCGCGACAAACAAATGCATAGTGTTGTTTGGTACAGTGATCTATCTATATATATATATATGGATCTAGTCATTCACTTACAAAAGGAAATTTGACTTCTTTTGAGACCCGCATGTAAGCATGTTGGTTTGATTTGTTCTAGTAAAAGAAAACAGAACTGAAGGAAATACTTCCCAGTAGAAAGTCGGTGAAAATGGATTTTGTGATACAAGTCTAGCATTCTGTAATTGACTATTTAGTATTTTTTTCCAGTGAATGTATGCCTGATCCAGTAACAACAAACTTACCAGAATCACATTCTAGTAAACCTCACTATCATAGCAATCTGATATACAGTACCTAATATTATTTTTAATGAGAAATTACTGAGCAAATGTGCTCCTTAGTGACTTATTGGACAGCTTTGTGAGAAATATTTGACCAAACCCCTGGTTGCTGTGCATTTAACAAGCTTCATGAATAGCCATGGCCTAACAGCTTCCAGGTTGTCAGACACTGATAATATTTGTGAAATTTTAGAAAATGAAACCCCTGCTATGGAGGCTGTTGTTTATTGGGATGCCAGAACTTGGGGCACTCACTACCATGGTGGTAGTTAGTGTCTCCCTGGAGCAGGGCCCGAGGCGTTTCCCCAGGCTTGAACTCCATGCAGTCCAAGTTCAAAGACAAAGGAGAAGATGGTGCTCTTTGTAATTAAGGTGACTTTCCTGAGGGGAAAAAGGAAAGGCTGAAGACTGATCCAAGCATATACAGACAGTGAACTGCATAATTCTGTGTCTGTCAGATAAGGGACTAGTTGCTCCCCTCTGTACAAAAAGAAATCTTTATCTCGGACAATTTTTGTGGTGCTCAGATAATTTAGAGTTATATTTTACTAACAAAACAGCTTTATTCTTAGAAGTACTAAAAACCTAATATTGTTATTGGTTAAAATCAGCCCCTGGTTAAAACAGACCAGCTGTTTTGTACACAACACTGAGGACAGCTATTTGGCACCCTCTTAAAAGAGCAGCAAACCCAAATCGCTCAGTGTGTGTCCCACGCACTATTCAGCCATACTTTTAGAAAAGACCAAAAAAAGAAAAAAAAAACCCACACAATAAAGCACAAGGACATCTTTCACTCAGCGGCGTGGCCCGGTCGCGTACGGGACAACCCCCAGGGCAGTCCCGTGCCGGGTGCAGGGCTGAAAACGCCTCATTGTGCCCGGCAGCACCACATGGCGCGACGTGACAAGTGGCCGGAGGAGGACGGGGGTGTCCGGGCCCTGCTCCGGGCGCAGCCCCTCGGGGCCCACCCGCTCCCTCCCTCGTTGCCGCTCGTTGCCGCCCGCCGCAGCCCCGCGCGGCTCCCGGCGCTGCTTCCCGCCCGCTGCTCCCTCCCTCCCGGGCCGCCCCGCTGCCCCTTCCCGCCTTCCGGCTCCTCCCTCCAGCCGGCCCGGCCGCCATTGCCCCCGCCCCTTCAGGCCGCCCGCGGCCGCTGAGAAGATGGCGGCGGCGGCCGCTCGCTGGGCGCTGCTGGGGCTGGCGCTCGCGCTGTGCGCGGCCGCGGCCGACGAGCCCCAGGGGAAGCGGCGGCCGGCGCCGGCCAAGAAGAAGAAGGACATTCGAGACTACAACGACGCGGACATGGCGCGGCTGCTGGAGCAGTGGGAGGTACGGGAAGGGGCCGGGCCCGCGCGCGGGGCGGCCGCGCTCGCGCCGCCGTGTCCGCAGCGGGGCCTGTCCACGCCGTGAGGCCGTGTCGTGCAAACACGCTTATCTTAAACATAAGCTGTTCTGGCTCTATGAGCTATTTGGGTGCATGGAGAAGAGATGCCTCTAGCTAGAGCGGTTGTAAACATCAGGCTTCCCACTCTGTAGCAACTCTGTGACAAACAGGGTGAGGATGCGACTCTGTCTTTAGCCCGAGCAGGTCTCGGGGTCAGCTCCGTGCTGCTCGGGTGCCCGTCGCCGCCTCGCGGGAGCTGTGACAGCAGCTGGAGGGGCTCCCGGTTCTGGGGCACCGCCGGGGCACCCACGTGCGGCCAGGGCCCTGGGAGAAAACGGGAACAGGGGCTCGTAGCTAGGGGTTCTGCATGGTGCTTTGGATGCCCAGCCACGTGGCATTTTGCAGGGTAGGATCTAGGATGTATGCGAGGAACATGGCAGAAGGGAGAGGGGTGGCCAGAGGATATGGAAAAAGAAAGGGCATGGGTGGACTTGATGAGGGGGGGACTAAAGGACACAGTACAGCCATTGTGCCTTTGGGTGAGGAGGAGTAAAGGGCACAGAGCTGTACAGAGTCGAGCCTCATTAGTGTCAGCTCAGTGAGATGGATCCTGCTGCTTTCCCTTTCCATGGTGATGAGTGTGGAGGATGGCGGTTCCTGGGGAGCCCGGCACAGCTGAGGCTGTGGTTCCAGTGGCTGGTCCAGAAGGAGCCTTTCCCGTGGGGCTCTGCTGCTGCGGCCGCTGCCGTCGTTGGCGCAGCTGCCCGGTGGGTAGAGTGAGCGAGAGGGAGGAGAGGAGCGCGGACAGGGCAAGAGAGGGGGGCTGCTCCAGCAGCCCCACTGCAGAATGGGAAACTGAAGCTTAAGGAAGATTAATTACCTGTATCTTCTGCCTTCTTGCATCCCCTTTCTCATCTGCAGGACTGCATCAAATACTGTGATTATATAAAGGTGTTAATTTCTGAAGGATTAGTAACACTTCCTTCTAAAAACTGGGTTTGCTAAAGCTGGATTGTAATCTTCAGCTCCTTTTAAGTTAGCTTTGATAGAGCAAAGGGGAGGGGGTGCAAAGTTACTGCCAAGGCAACTTTCCAGACTTTTCAGTTCCTTCGAACAGGTTCCTTTTGAACAGGTTTTGAACAGTAGACCAGGTTTGTCAAAGTTAGAGGAGCTAAAGGATTTCAATTTTGATGCCTCAGTGCTTGCTCTGGGACAGGCAAACAGGTTGTCATTCTGTGTGCTCAGCCCTCGCCTCCCGTGGAGGTGGAAGAGGGCAGGGAAAGTACCAAGCTTGATGTATGCCACAAAGGACCTTCCCTGGTGGAAGGGGAATCTGCAGTCGCCTTGAATGCCGAGGAGCTGGAGACAGAACTTGGAGTCTGGTCTGGAAGTCCTTCTGTGACTAAAATGTCATATTCTTTAATACAGTTCCTTATTGCAATATGTGCCAGGTGGGTTCCTCAGGCTTGACTCTCAGCTAGGATAATACTGTTTTATAAGCATTTATTTGAATAGTAAAGGTAGCACAGGTAATATTCATTAGTAAGTTGTGTTGTCACTCTAGCTATAATTTATTTCTGTATTGTATAAAGGTTATTTGAAAACTTTTGCTTCTGACTTTCTTTTTCAGTAGCGAGAAGCCAGTTGGTCTTGTGCTAACCAAACTAGTATAAAATGAGGATTGACTTGGTTTTACTTCTGAAGAAGGTTTTTCATTTCATTCGCATAAGATTTTATACTTTCGCAGTACTTTACAAATACAACTACTTTCCAGTTCCCCCTGAAATAAGCCTTGTCCCCGCTGAGGGCAGTGGGACTTTCCTGGGGCCGAGGTTCACTTGCTGTGGAATTTTCAAAGGCACACATGCTTTATACATGCAAAGTTGAAACAAATATCTAAGTAGCAAAGAAGGAAACGATCAAATTTGAGTCTTTTATAATTTCATTTCCGTAAAATAAAAGTTGTAAACTCGCTCATCAGAAAGATAGCGGTTTTCATAATGGAAAAGAGGGAAAAGAGTAAAGGTCACTCATGTGAAAGCTTAAACTTTAAAGGGTATGGGGCAGTGTGAGTGTTGTGTGAACTCAAATCTGCATGTGTAGAAATGATCTAAAAATCAGGCTGGGCTCCTGACCTTTGAGGCTGCTGAGGAGGGAAATAATTCATATTTCCTAATGGAGTAATACATATTTTGCTGTCTATTTGAAATTAAAACAACACTGAAAATATCTGCCTCAGTTCCTACTGATGTCCTAGTGCTTGATGTATCGTGAGACACAACTCACTTTTTTTTTGCTGCTGTTTTTCTTTTATTGTTGTTATTTGAGAATCTCCATTGTTAAACTAAACAAAATTTCTTCTTACCAAAGCAGTGTAATTCTCTAAACAATGGGAAGTTTCAGAAAAGGACCAGTTCTGTGGGAGTGAGGCTTGTATAAATGGGCATGTTAAACTTAAAATCTGTTTTTCTTTTTCCAAACAGAAAGATGATGACATTGAAGAGGGGGATCTTCCTGAACATAAGAGGCCTCCAGCCCCAATAGATTTCTCAAAAATCGATCCAGGCAAACCTGAAAGTATCCTGAAGTTGACAAAAAAGGGGAAGACTCTGATGATGTTTGTTACAGTGTCGGGAGAGCCCACTGAAAAGGAGACGGAAGAAATTACCAGCCTGTGGCAAGGCAGTCTCTTCAATGCAAACTATGATGTGCAGAGGTAAGCAGCCGCACGCAAGAACAAACTCCTGGCTTTTACCAGATCCTTGTTTCTTCCTTCGTGAGTAGCTTTTTAACTGCTTGTCCTTTGCTCTACCCTTACCCTATACCCTGTCATCATTTCTTTGTTTCTGTATCAGTTTAGATGTTGGGTTTTTTTTTTAAGTCTAGAAAAATTTTGGTGTAGTGCACTGATCTTTTTTAAAGCTTACTCGTGGTGTACATATAGTCTAGTTGCTTTTTCTCCGTATGTTTCAGACATTCAACAATTTTAGCTGCAATAGTTTGCCTTTACATGCTTGATAGAAAACGTCACACATAGAAGTCTTGTTACCACAAAAGACTATTCATTCCCTTGCCTAAAAATATGTCTCTTTGTGAGAGACAGAGGATCATTTTAAAACAGAGGAATGTTGCACTCTTGATACTGAGAAGAGTTGCAATAAGTGTGTGAAGCAGATTTAATACATATTAGGGATTTTTATGCAGTACAAAATTAATTCTTAAGTGCTCTTCATATTCTTAATTCCACCTGGTTATTTATAAGTTTAATACTTCTTATATGTGCTCGTAAATTCCATCCCCATTCCAAACACCAAGACCAGCCTTACCACTCTTATCTGTGCATCTCATATTTGATGTTGCTCTGAATTGAAGCAAAATGTTTTAGCACTTGAAAGGCACAAAGGTAACTGAAGCAATGTATATCTCTTTCCTCTAGGTTTATTGTTGGCTCAAATCGTGCCATATTTATGCTGCGTGATGGTGGTTATGCCTGGGAGATCAAAGACTTTCTGATAAATCAAGAAAGGTGTGCGGATGTTACTCTGGAAGGCCAGGTTTACCCTGGCAAAGGAGCAAAAGAAAGTGATAAAGTAAAAAATAAAACAAAACCTGAAAAAGGAAAGAAGAAAAAGGATGCAGACAAGAATTCTGAAGGCATCAAAGAGAACAACCGAGCGACCAAACAGAGAGATGATCTATGACAGACTCATGAACCAGACTGAACACTGCTCCGTTGTTCCTGGCAGGGAAATCGTGCTGCCATACAATTCCTGGCTTTACTGGGGGGAAAGGAGGAGGCGGAGATCACTGAGCTTAAAAGACTTCTGTGTTCAGACATACCAGTTTACTCATTAATGTTGGTCACTTGTTTAGCAACAACACAGGTACCAGACTTTGACTACTTCAGTGTTTATTTTTTTTCGTTGTTTTTTTTAATGTTTTTTTTTTAACATATGAATCTGTGCATCTAACATTACGAAGTAAGTGGCAAAGAAAGAATACCATCTCAGCATACACTAGTGTTCCTCTGTAGTAGCAGCTCTCCATCTAGAGGATACAAATTAGTCCCTGATTTGTAGTTGCTGCTGCGTAGCAGGATACTTTACTAGAAGATGCTTCTGGGCACCAGTTTTGCAGGATTGAGGGAGCCAAATACAGAGAGTAGTGTTACCACTGCCAAAGATGCCTGAAATCATAAGGCTTACGATTTATGTGGTTATACTGCCTCTTTCTTTAAAATAAACCAAGAACCCTTCTGTTTGCCCCCTTGAAAATCCATGTAAGTGCCTAGAAGTGTAATACAAATTAGGCAGAGATTGAGCACTTTATGTCAGTACAGACATTGGTGCAGAAGGGAGATTCTCTGCCCGTCAGAAGTGATACTATTGAGGCTAGTGGAACTACAGAACTAGCATGAACACTGTCCCAGTGAAAGGAAAATCAGATTCGTGGCATTCAAGCTGCTACTGCTGTCAAGGATCTGTGCCTGTGAAGGCAAATATTGTGCTGCAGTATCCAGAGTTAAACTTTGAGCTAGGTCACTCACTGATGTTTAATAACCACATCTCTTTAGTAGGTTTCTCACTGAAATATCTGTTTTAAATGAACATTGATTTAAATGCATTAAAGCTTGATATATGGAAACAAATTACATTCTTCTTCAACAGACTGTATAATTAGGAGGGTCTTATTTAAATGGTATTCAGTCAAATGCATAGTTTAGATAGTTTCCCATTTCCTCACTCGTTAAGGACTAAATGTGCTTAGTTTGTATGTTCCATGTTGTCTTTTTTCAGAGGATGAGTACAGTATTGGCTCTCTTCATTTGATAATAATAAGACTTTTTGTTGTTGTTTAAGGTGCTAAAATTCAAGTGTTTTGGATGAAAGGTCCTAACTGAACCATAATGGTTGGTTGTGTGGAATACTTTGATATCAGAAATGGGAAACTGACTTGCTGAGTGCTTGTTTCAAAATAAAATATGCCACTGAAGCCCACGTTTTGTTATTTTGAAGCCTTAATGAAGCAGTAATGCTTTAAAATTGTGTATAACCTGTTAATTTAGTTAAGTGTTTGAGAGGCAGGCTCACCTATCTTTGGATTCTGTGCTTGGTCATAAAGACTAAATGATGTTGGTGAAGACTCCAGGTGATGATCATTATTTGCTTTGATACTTGTATGAATTTATGATTAAAGAAAATTTTCATACTGCAGTTCACTAATCAGATCCTTGCTTGTTTGTTTGAGTGAAAAAAATAAAAGCATGTACTTCTTAAGGACTCAGTATATTTTTTCTATGCATTTATGTTAATGGTGGGTTATAAAGCAGCTGAGTTTTTGCAGTTATTTGGTTATTGCATTGGCTTGAACAGAAAGGGGGGGTGTCATCATTTCTTGTTTGTAACTAATTTACTTTGTCAAGTCCTGCCCCACACCCACTTTATTTTTTTAAATATTTGACACAACTTGCATAGAAAAAAAGTATTCTGATCATGATCAGAAGTGTGTGAAAATGGGCTGTAGTTTTTCAAAGCTTACACAGCATAATTTTTATTGTTGCTTTGAATCCAACTGATTTCTGCCTGAGCTGAATTATCATGCAATGCAACCATAGGACACAAATAATATCAGGGCAAGTAATGTTACCCTAGGAGGAGAGGCATACTGTAATATAGATTCAGCTTAGCCTTTTAAACTATGTACGAGTTTCAGCTATTAATAAGTCCTCACTTCTGCTCTAAGTAGGTTTTATCTTTTCCCTTTATCGTTAAGAGGTGGAACAGCTGGAGGCCTTCTTGAACTCAGAGGAACAGCTTTGCTGAAATTCAGCCAGTCACTAAACTTGGATGTGACGTCTTTCTCTCTCCAAATCCTTGCATTGCCTGTACCAAACGCAATGTGCCTGTACACACTTTGGTAAGAGACATGGAGGTGATTCTGTTTTTACAAATATTTGTTTCATCAGTACTGTGATGGTTTTAACTCTTGACATTTTCACCTTCCTATACATCTTGATACGCTTTCGTGTGACAATTTTTACTGTAGAATAAAATAAGCTATTTTTAACTTTCATACTCTAGTATTTTAGCAGGAATAAACTGCACTGGGTTAAGGTAATACATAAATTTGCAGAACTATTTGGAGTCATAAAGTCTGCCATTTATTTTTTGGCATATATAAATAATTGCAACACAAGCATGGGAATAAAAAATGATTTCCAGCCTTGACCTGCCATGAGCGATGCAACTGCACCTCTGCAGGGAAATACTTCTAAGAGTAGCAGATGGGTGCGTTTTGGGGAAAGGGAGAAAAGGAACAGCTGAAAGGGGCCCACCCTTCCTGGCAGAGGCGAGCACGTCCCCGGCTCGCTTGGCAGCCTCCCTGTTTCGATGAGGAGGATGTCCGGCTCCTCCAGCGGGGACTGCAGCGGTGTCGGGTGCTCCCGACCACCTGAGGAGCCTGTGTCAGGATTGCCAATGCTGGAGAGACTCCTGCCTGCTGAGGCTGTAATAATAATCGTATTAATAATATCCTTAGCTTGAAAAATGTGTACGAACCAGGGAAAGAGAATGTATTATATACTAATGAGGTGCACAGACAAATTTTTACTGAAAAAAATACATAGCTGAGCATTTGCCGAGTCAATAAAAAGAATAAAGCCTTAACATGTGAGTTCATCTCATCACCGTTCAGTGTTTCCCAGATCTATGGTTTCCGCTTGCCCTGTATGCTTTTTGAAATCCGTCCTCCCCAGTGCAGTTTTGTTTCTTTCCAGTTTTATTACAAAAGCAGGAGTTGTTTTTCATGCTCCCATCTAAAATGAAATCGTGTGAGGTTTCAGACTAGCACATATTTTAAATTACACAAGCCGTTCCTATTAATATTTTAGTATTCATCTTATGTTTCATATCCAAAGCATGCCCTGCTTCTCAATCCTTTCTAGTCAACTGTTGCCTTTCTGTTGCTGTAAAACATATTAATAATGATGTGAACTTTAGCTAATTGTGGTTCTGATAGTATTAACAGCCAGCTTAGTGGAAAAATAACTGCATGCTCTGGCATTTAACACAGCAGCTGAGTAGAGGATTTTGAGAAACTAATTTTGATTTATTTTAGCCATAAGAATTAATGTAGAAGTTAAATACTTCTTTTTGTGGTCTAATTAGCTATGTAACTTTCACTCTGCTTTCTGTTCTACCCCCGTCCTTCCTATGTAGCATCACTGATCAAGCTGTATTGTTCACTTCTCAAATAACCCTGGTAAGGTTTGGAAATTCCCTAGTAAGGAATAGATTTCATCCACCTTCTTACGTCAGTAGTGCTAAATCAGGGTCTTAATGCATGAGATGAGAAAAATCAGCATAAGGTTTGTAACAGAGAAGATCCAAGGCTTGTATGGGGTTCAAGGATTGACCAAATGATACAGTGGTACAGTTTACTGGGGATGGAAGAGAAGAGAACAGAAATAAAAGCCAGATCAGCTGCAATGATTTCCTAAGGTGTCACTAAGTGAGAAGCCCTTGGGCTGTGCGAGGCACCGCACGAAACATTCTCCCTCCTGCGTTACTTATTGAGCAGTTACAGCATAGAAAAAAAAAAGCTGATGTTATTGTACTGTTCAGGGGAGGAGAGGGTTAGTCACGCTCTCTCCCTAGCTTTACTTCAGCCCTTGGACAAAAATAGGAAAAATGATAATTATTTTTAAGGGGCTTTCTGCAGAATGATTTCCTGTTGAGTCCCACCACTGCTTTCTTATTGCAAGCCACTTCCTACTGCATCCTAGCATATTTCTTAGCTGTTGAGATATATTATTTCAGCTAAGAATCAGACATAGAAATTGTAAATTATTCTACTTGCAAGATGATAGAGCACCCCTGGGTGTTTTGTTTTAAACTTACTTATACACCGTACATGGTGCTAAGGGATCAGTGTAGGAAGGAGCTTTTGAAGGTGTGTTTGTGAGGAAGACGTGCAAGGGCCAAGGGGAAGGAAGGGTGTAGTCACAGCCGTGGTTTCCACACATCCCTCCCTCATCCTTCTGGTCTGAAAGAAGGTGGTGTGAGAGAACAGGCTCTGAGTGAGTCAGATGCTGGACTGGCCCTTTGGGGCTGAAAAAAAGCCAACAGAACTTTGCTTAATATTCTGATGGAAGGTGATAGGTTGGCTTATTTGAAGACCTGAAAGTGTTGCATTAAAAACACTTTAATTTGGGCATTGGACAACTAAGTTTTTTTAATTGTCCAGCACTTTTTAGGGTGGGCGGGTAGAAGACAGGGGAGAAAGCTAGTGAGTTTTGCCCATCTGCTGTTTTGTGAAGGAGGGGAACATCCTGGAGTCATTGAGTGGTGAGAAAATTACTCTAACAAACAGCTCCTCTGTTATGTGCTTGCTCTTCAGAAGAAACACAAGAGGACACTCAGCTGAACATAACACTGGGATTCAACCCAGCCCCTGTTTTTCCATTGTCCAAAGCAACATGTAAAAGGAAAAAAAAAGAAAAACAAACAAACAAACCACTCCCCATCCCAGCTTTTAAAAGGCAGGCAGTTCAGCTGAAGATGCGGTACCAGTTTCTAAAACTTTGCCACTTATTTACAATTAAGTTTTGCCTAGTGATTTAGTTACAAAGAGCTGAACTACAGTGCACCTAGGTGAGCTCTGCCGGGGGTGGAAATGCCAAGAGTTTTCCACTTGCTCCTCAGTCCGTTCTCCACAGGTGAGTGAGCACAGCGGCTGCTCCCTCCAGACCAGCAATTCTGCAGGTTCTACTTTGCCATCTGCTGTTTGGGTATTGAAGTGAATCACTCCGGGAAGCAATGCTGGAGAACATCGGGTTGCTTGTGAAGGGCGACATTAAAGCAGCTACAGAGCCACCAACCCGCCTCTACTCAGGGCTCATCTTCAGCGAAGCGCTGAACTCAACGGACCCTCCTGGCCCCTTTGCGGCTGCGGGGCCTCCCGGCTCCTCTCACGCCAAAGGCGGGAAATTCGTGCCGGCCGCGGCCGTTAACGGTCGCGGCGGGGCCGGGGGGCGGGGCGCGGCACGGCCGCCAGAGGGCAGGCGCGGGCCGGCAATGGCGGCGGTTTTGTAGCGTGTTCGGCTTCAATGTGCGGCACGGACATGTCACAAGAAAAAAAACGCGGCAGTTGGGACGAATGTAATGAATTCCGTATAGCTATGTACAGAGTTTCTTATTATTTTTAATGGCTGTGTGTGCATAGAAAGCTCTATACACACACACACTCACACACACTTACTTGCCGTCACCTTCCTTATTTACTGAGGGAGTCGAGGAACAAACAGTATGTTATGCCAGGGGTGTCTGACACTGTGCAATGTCTCCTGTCCATTGTCCATCCTGTCTCAATATGTGGCCTGTCCTTTATGAGCTATACAGCTCTTCTTCAGCCATGCCTAGAGAGAAATACACACACACACACACACCTTTATATATGTGCATAATGCTCTGTGTGCCGACGGAGCGTTTCCCTTTTGCTGTGGGTAACATATACTTAGAGCAACCCAAGGCCTTATCAGCTCGCAGCAGCTTCATGCCTTGCTGCCCACATGAGAGTCCCGGGGTTGCTCTGGCGCACGTGTACCAGCCCCGCTGCTCCGCGCCTGTCACCCTGCCCTGCCGGAGCAGCGCGCGTGCCCTGTGCTCACCGCGGCTGCCGCAGACACACGTTTGATTTACGAGGCCGTGGTCATCTAGAACCTGCTGCTGCCGAGGGCACTTGGTGCCCAGCCAACCCTGTGAGCAGAGGGAGCAGGGAGAGATGGGACCAGTGCCAAGAAATTGCCCGTGACTCCTTCCCATGTCCCTCCAGACAGGAGTTTTCTTCTAAAAGGAAAAAAAAAAAAAAAAAAGACTTTAAGCTTTGATTTTAGGCCTTGCTGGCGGTAGCTCCACATCAGGGGTAGCACTTGTCTCGTGGTAGCTTTGCTGCAAAGAGGAGGGATGCAGGTGCAGGCCCAGAGCGAGGCGGCAGCATGGAGGTAGATGCTAAAGCCCTGCTCTGCCCCTTACCTCAGTGCTTGCCCCTGCACTTATCAACAATGAACCCTTTAAAGTGCTCTGCCAGCTTTGATCTTGTCACGCTATTAAATAGATGCCGCTTTTTTTTTTTTTTTTTCCTCCCCCCGCAATGGTGCTGCGGGGTGAGACTGTTGCCTTTGCTTTCATCTTTTTTTTTTTTTTTTTTTTTTTTTTTTTTTTTCCATGGAGTTGATCTGGAGAAGTCAAACATATCGGTAATTTCAATCTGCCATGAGTAGGCAGGGCACAATTTTAGTTTCCTGGCCTGGAGAAATTAGTCGAGATGATGCCATATCCTTCAGTGTATTAATTACTATTTTGAGACCTGATTAAATAATATGTGCTTGGATGCTGGAAATGCTGATTGTGGCCACCAAAAAAAAAAAAAAATCTCTTTTCATTTTTGGTGCCTTGAAAAAGTTTTTATAGTAGTGTCTGTTCAGCTGGCAG
Source organism: Tinamus guttatus (assembly GCF_059628265.1). Classification (NCBI taxonomy): domain Eukaryota; kingdom Metazoa; phylum Chordata; class Aves; order Tinamiformes; family Tinamidae; genus Tinamus; species Tinamus guttatus. Next base: position 8,399,207 of record NW_028288538.1, on the reverse strand, counting down.
TGCCCCAGAGTGGAAAATTTACAGTCAAAGTAGTACTCGACCTGATAGTGAGATGCTCATAAAGCTATATAGCTGCCCACAGTGAAAAAAAATTATACATATTTTATATGTATAATTATTATATATTCTTTACAGATAATGTCTCTCCAACCTGATTTTGTTTTGCCTTTCCCACCTGCCACGTGCACAGCTCAGTATCTCCAGCTCCTTCCTGTGTCTGTCCATCGTAATATCCCCCTTCCTGCTCCCTGGGCCTTTCCTTCATGTCTCCCTGTCTCTGAGCCCACGAGTTTGACTGGGCAAATAGTCAAATGTGCGACAGTGTGTGCTGGCCGGCAGCGCCTACACAGGTTTCTTTGGCCCCGCTGCTGTCTTTTGAAGTAAGAAAGACCCTGTGCGCCTTTATCTATCTCAGCAGAGGGACCCAGTGTTGTGTGTGTTTCTCTCCACACTAGATCCAGCATAACTGCAGAAGTTTTATCTTCTCAGTAAAGCAAGTTCCTACGATTTAAGCTGGGACACGACTGCAAGTTACCGAACCCTACTGAGCAAACTGAGTTAGGTAAAAGCGCAAACGCCAATTCATTGTTACGGAGTAATAGTGAAGAGGCAAGAGACAAAAATAAACAGAAAGAATTTTGCATTGAATATTTATTTTGATAAACAATGTGTATTCCAAACAACTACGTATAATTTCAGTTGTAAGCCACAAACTTTTGGAACTACTGTCCCAAGAGCTCTTGTCATCATAAAATAGACAGTCAATGCATTACCACATTCTGCGGACATAGGGAGCTTTCAAGTGCAAAGCAGATTATCGGAAAAGACCTATTGCCGACCTCCTTAACAGCCTGGACAATGTTAAACTCCAGTAAAAATGCTTCATATGTCTGCAATTTAGTTATCTTGGTGCCATTGTAATAAATAAATAGAATATATATCTTCTTTCATTGGGAAGTCTATAAGAAAATGTACAAAACACTATACATATAATCCGAAAAAGGACCAGCTATTTCGGCGACAGGTAAGACAAGCACTTGAACAGATGCAAAAACCAAACATCCAAACAAACAGACAAAAATCCAGTCAAAATCACTCTTACAATGGCAACTGTCTGTGTGGGCAAACATGAGAACATACACAGTAATAAAAACCTTATAAAGAGGATAACTGCAGCTTGTTCAGGGACTGTTAAAAGACTGTACAAAGTAGAAGCAGTCAGTTAATTCACTAGTCAAGATGTGCAAGTGCAAATTCTAGAACAGTCAAAGATTAAAAAGCAATCATATGGCACAAAACTATTGCTGATTGATTGGTGTTGATAGTAGGCTAAATTCTGCCTTCAGAGTGAGACTGACTTCATCCCAGAAGTGTCGATGTGAGCCCTTTGCATTCACAGGATTATCTGCCCCGTTACACTGTGCTATGATGCTCTAGTGTCCGTCAGCCTTAGCAGACTGCAGTGATCCCACACTAAGTATTCACAGCATGAGCTCTGGCCCTAACTCCAAACAGGCCCCATGTGACAAGCCTTGCATCAGAGAACAAGCTACTTAAAAGTTTTCTTCTTTTAATAAGATTTTTTTTAGGAAAAAAAAAAAAAAAAGCAAAAATTTCCCTAGAGCCAAGTCTTATGATTTCACCCTGAGAATTTCAAGACTTGTAAAATTAGAAGCTACGCTTTAGCACAAATGCAACGCGCTGAACAAGCTGGTCTAGGGGATTGACCACATGGCATGATCCTTTCGGACATTTACACAAAGAGCGGGGAAGGGAAAGTGTTAGTGACACAGCCCAACGGTGCAGCGTGAAGGACAACCCCTGCCCTGGTGGTGCGTTGTAGAAAACCAAATCCCTAAGCAGGAACAGTCTTGCTTTCCTTCATGCAGTTTATCAACTGCTCAAGACAGACATGCGCTTGTTTTGGTCCGTCTCTTGAGCACGTGTGTTGCACCAACACAGTGTGACAGGTGCAATTACATGACCAGAACTGCCTCCGGATAGTGTGTACACGGAGACAGCCCACAATAACATAGTGATTTTTTTTTTTTCACTGTATTTCAGGGAACTGGTTCTGTTTTGGCCATCAGATAAATGAGGTTTAGATATGTTGAACTCAAAGTGAAACTAGCTTTTTAGAATAATTTTGTGATTTGAGGATGAAACCCGCAAACTATCATAACACATTGGAAAAATGCTTGTTTGCCTTTTAATAGCATTGCCTGGTCTGGGAGTGGCACAGATGCCTAAAGAATAAAAATAATTGTGCTGGAAGGAGAAATCCTTCACTAAGAGGCTCTTGTTGAGAGGCATGGGAGGAAACATTGGATATTTTCTTTTTTTTCTTTCTTCCTTCCTTCCTTTCTTTCCTTAAATACAACACACATGACATTCAGCTTGTTCAAAACAACAATATAGTAAGACTGAAAAGAATATTTCCAGTTTCAAAACCCAGGAGAGGCTTGAGGGGCATGTTACCCACAGCACTGCCTGAATTCTGCTGATGATTGCTTTGACTTTCAGAGCAACTGTCCTAAAAATTAAGGACAGGGCTTATAGTTTGACATCTGTCTGGTCTTTGGAATGGCACACAGAATCATTGCTCTTTCATTCTCGTCACAAGCTAATATATTTTGGATACCATGGGAAAAAAAAAAAGGCAACTTCCTTCTGCTGTATTTTAGAGCTCTTGTGACTAGGTCACCATCAGCAATCAGAACAATTTTTGTAGCAGCAGTGGCAAAGAGGGATAAAAGGAGGAAACAACACGTATTTTTGGCAATATTGATAATTTCATGTGCTTTGAAAAACTATTCTTCCTACATTTTTATCCCTCCTTAGATTTCTTAGACTCGTCAGGCTTAGGCGAAATATCACTGAATACTCTAAGTGCTTACAAAGATTTACAAGATAATGTTCAACTTCTCAGGTTCAAAAGATGTCTCAGCAGGACACACTAATCTGCCTTTATTAGCAGGTTTTTAGCCTTGAAGGTTATGCTTTGAAGAAGGGGGAAAGGAGATTCAAGAGAGCCCGCTAGTCATGGGGGTTCCTGCTCTAATTCTTCAGCTACCTGGTGAGACCTCAAAGATTCCCCTCTTGGTGGCCTGCTGGCCTCACACGGCTCTTCCAGGAGGCCTGAGACACTCACACCCGTAGCCTGAGGACGCGGTAGGAAGGCACCACACAGCAGGGCAGCCTGAGCCTGGCCCTCTGGCTTGCCTGGAAAGGGGAAACCATCACCCAGTAGCAGGACAAGCTGTGGCCCAGTATTCCCAGCTGTAAACTGGAGTCTTGGACAGGATCCTCTCTTTGGCTGGCGACTATAAACCTGCCAGTTTGGTCCTGAATATTGTTGTACGAAGGGACTGCATGGGAAAGGGTGAGGAAAATGTGCTTTTTGACAGTTCTTTCCTGTTGGCCTACGGCTGCTTGCCTAAGGAAAACCTCTACCTGAAAAAACACTGTTAAAAAACCCCCAAAACTCAACCCATAGGAGAACTGTTCTTTTCTAAGCAGACAGGAAGATACGGTCTTATCAATCCCATTTACACTTTATTTGCTCCTCTGTCATTTCTTCCCCAACTACATGCCGTGAGTTAGCACGTGCAATGCAGAAAGACCTCAAAGAGCTCAATGGAATATCTTTGAAGCCATGGGGAAAATTCTTACTGTCTAGTCAAGTTTCCCAGCATCTGAGTAATCATTCAAATACACTCTTTTTAATCTTAGATTTTTCAGCCAGCCTTCAAACTGGCATTCTGTGTTTACGTGAGCAGCCAGTAACACTATGGAAAAAGAGTGTTATGACGATTCAGAAGCTGGGAGAGACAATAATCCTCGATAGCCTTGAGATCTAGAACTCACCCTTTGAGAGGCCTGTCATCAATTAGCCTGTCACAGGGGTGCTAAAAAAAAGCAGCACCTTGTAAAAACAGTGAGGCAAACCTTGCTTTGTAACACAAGAGTCAACATGGTATCACGGAGCAAATCAGCAGGACAGCAGCTGATGATCACAGAACATAGGCTGGTCACAGAGGAATGCTTTTCTGTCACATGTGGCCGCTCTAGCTACTTACAGTAAGGTTTTGTTTTGAAAACAACAACAAAATGCTACATCCCTGGAGCACTCTGGCAATGTGCCTGTTGTGAGCAGTCAGTAGTCCGTCTATCGGGGCAGTGCTGGTAGCCAGAAGGCAAAGCAGTGTGTCCTCATAATTTCATTTTCTTCACCACAGGAATCGGCAGTGCTTGGTAGATCTTAGCTGAGTCCTCGTCGGTGACCATTTTCACCCAGACTGGGCGGAAGCTGCCTTTGAATCCAACAAAAGCCATTTTTTCTGCAAATCAGAGCACATACATTAGGAGGGCCTCATGGGTCCAATAAGCCCAAGTGCCCCCAGACGCCCACTCAGCTGCACAGATGTAGGGGGACTTGAGCACATAAACCTTCTCCAAACTAATGGCCAATTATGCATTCTCCATTAAATACTTTCCTGCTGAAGTTTAATTCTAACTGTATTTGCACGAGGCATGTTTCCAATAATTAATAGCCTTTATGTGATACTTAGCAGAAAAGAAAGAGACAAGGAAAAACCCTTTAGAGCAGAGAGTTTCAGCTGTCTACTGGAACGATCATTATTTGCATGATGTTTATGCTCAGAACCCTTCCATGCCTGGGGAAGGCATCAGCCAGTATAACACACACAACAGGGTATCATGCCCAAAAGCTCACAGTTAGAACCCATCACAGAAACATTTACAGCAGAGCAATATTCTAGAGCACTATGTGACACTGCAAATACATAGAGACACTTTGTACCATCAACTTGGAATTTTATTTCAAGGGAGTTTAAGCAGTATCAAAGTTGTTGTTCTGAGGCATTTAGGGGGAGAAGTCCAATAGCTCTATTATTAAATTGCCTTTTTATTTAAAAAATCTGGAAAATCCAAAAGAACAAGAAGAACTCTTTGCTTCTAGGAACAATTGCCAGAATGCTTTCTTTCCGTCTACAGTATTAAAATGGATGCTGTTGTGCAGAGCTGCAGTGAATAGATCCTTAATGAATAAGTAAGTAAATGACTGTTCCCAGGGTGTTTTGAGTGCATTCTTGCAGAAAAAGCAAGGCAGAGTTTAGGGGCAGGATGAAGAGGTCCCACTACTAGGATTATGGTAAAGATATATATATTAAGTTGTATTTTTTTAAAAATGGTTACCTTTTAACCTAAAACCTTCTGCTGCTCCAAGTTTTTCCAGTATGTTAGTCCACGGTCCTTTGGAGATGAATCTTCCTTTAGATGTCACCAGCACTATAGAGCTGAAGGAAACAAAGTCATTTATAAACACACGAAACGTTCCTCGCTTGCCAGACACCACCAGCAATTCCTGGCTGCATGACTCAAGAGCTTCAGCTTCGTGCTTTAGCAGCCTTCACCAGTGCTTTCCAAGAATTTCCTCATATGTTCACTTTTCCAGTCATGCAAAATCCATTAGGAAGCAGACTGAATTTGCCTTTTTTCTTTCTTTCCTTCTCTTTTTCTTTTTTTTTTTTTTAACTTAACTGGTTTCTTGGGTGGTTAATGTGTTTCCAACCAGCAGATCCAGCCTGCTTTGCTTAGAAAGAAACAAGCTCTTTCTGGGTTATTCTCAGCAACACTCCAAATAACTTTTATATCACTAGCAGGATAAATCCTGAAGAAATTCACTTGAGATTTTTGCTGGCCTGACACTTTTCATCGTTTTTTTTTACATTCTTTTACTTAGAAAGCATCTCACTATTATTATCATTACTGCCTTACTTGCATGCAGTATATTTCAGCTCAGAATATCTTGGCATTCTTTACAAACATGAAGTGATAAACGAGAGACAGACGGTGAGCTCTTTAATGTAGTGCACATCTATAATATTTAAGTAAAATCTAGCAGTTGCCCAAGCCTAATTCCAAAGGTGGTGAAAAACAAAAGAAGAACCAGTAATCATGAAGGGATAATCATATAGAGAGAACTGTTCAGAGAGGCCCAGCCCACTGAACAGAATTAACCCCACTATTTCCTACAAGATTCCCCAACACCTGCCATAGTTGCCTTGGAGTCAAGCAAGAAAGATGCTTCAGTGAGTTCAGCAGACGTTTCGCTGTTAAGCTCAGTGGGGCAGGGATGTCACTCTTGCTCAGCTCCTAATTAGGGCAGCATTGCAGGGTGATTGGGAAAACATTTGCTTAGGTGACATCCTTTCATTCCATTTTGCAGGGCTTCTATGAGTGACACTTCCAGGGACTAGCATGTCAATTCTGCAAAATAAAAGCCTTGCTGGTTCTGCTTGCCTATATCACAGCGGCCCCAAATCACTAAATTAATTAGATGACAGCTCCTGAGGAGATCAAGCGCTGAGCTACGAAGTGCAGCAGTTACATCTTAACACCCCAGCTGGATCTGGAACTGTTCAGGGGAGAACAGCAATGGATGATGGCAGAAGAACTAAAAGTTACCAGGATTTTTTCCTAGAATAAACCGAGGTGTTAGAATACTTCAGTTCTTACAAGAATGGATGGAGCTGGCAGTCTGTTTTTGACTACTTTGTGAATGCTGATTCACCTCCTTTTCTTTCACTTCACTAAAATCATTACTTTCTGTTAAGACTTTCTTGCCTTGGAAATTTAAAATAAATTTGCCAGATATTTTATTTTGTTAACCCAGGGAAATTCATCGGAAAAGTGGATTAATTTTTATAAATGCAATTTGGCTTACAGAGAGTTTCTTAAACAAAATGAGAGGCTTGTCATTGCTAGAGACACCTCTTTCCACATCTCCAGATCCGTTAGACTATTTAGAAGTTGCTGCTTTGGCAATCTCTTCATGAGAGGCAGGCAGAGCTTTCTGGGTGGCAGAGCCCTTTTCCTCTGCACTAGACCCATCCCTCCATGCAGTTCCCCCGGGGTCATGAAGGGGGACAGAGGTGACCAGGAGCCGCTGCCTTACAGACCCTCCACCTGTACAGTGTCTGACTCCAAGCAACACCATTTCTCCCAATTTTTGCCTTTCCTGGATAAAGGGATGATGGATCTTTCATGGCTGTAGCTGACAGACTTGCCTGATTGGATTGGAAAGGCCTACAGGGGAAGGGTTGGATAAGCTTTTGATGAAAGGAGAATGATTCAGAGTTTTAACCCTGGCAAACACACACAACTGAGTGAGATCTAGAGGTACTGATCATGTTTGATCCAGATCCAGTTCCACTCCTAATCCTAATCCGGTTCCAAAACTAATCCAAAGAGACAATCAGGCTCAGATCCCAAAAAAAGCTCTAGGTCCTTCTTATAGGTTCTTTAAAAGGATTATGACAGACTTAAATACTCCTGAAGCCTAATTATGATTCAAGCTTCCCTCTCAAAGCCTTACCACGTCTTGTATTTTGACCTAGACTTCCTATCAGACACTCAAACGAGGCATCATCCTAAAACCAGGGATCAGAGGCCAGTGCTTTTCCTCTCTTTGTTGCTAGCTGAGCGTCCTGGCCATTAGGCCACAGAGCTGTCTTAGGAAAGGCTCAGTTCTGTGTGAGCCCTGCATGGAGCAAGGCATTAGAGACGCCTGCTTTTCAGTTTTGGTAGGTGAGTCATTAGAGAACTGTTTAAGGATGCTTTGGTGCTATATTCATGCAGCTTCCCACACTCAGCACTGTGGACATTTAGTCAGTTTTATATTGAGAATATCAGCTGGTTTAAGGATCTCTGTGCTACTCTCATGCGGTAAAGACCTGTCCCTATCCTGCTTCCAAGAAGCCACAGAGGCTGTTTCACCTACAGAGAGGAATTGTTAAAGCACTCCAGCAGTTTTAAGTGATCTCAAGGAAGAAAGAATTCAGGCAGCTGGATTCAGCCAGAACCGAGACTGACCCTCTTGCAAAGGATGCTGATGGAGTTCTTTGCGACACCCTATTACATTATTATGAAAGAAAAAGAAGTAACTCCCATGCTTTTCTGTACTTGACATGTATTTTTGCAAGCCTTAGAATTATTTAAGACAGTAGAAACACAGCTGTATCCACCTTTGTGAAGTCCTGCTGAAACGCCTTCCAAGTTTCCACAATAAATCCTAGAACAATATTCTGTCAATCTGCCCACAGTTACTTCAGATGATTCATCAACAGCGATCATATTTTTATTGAATGTTAGGACCAGATTTTAAGTCAGAACAGATCTAATAACAATTAAATATATTCATTTCCCAATAGTGCAAACCAATCTGAGAACAGTCCCTTCAGTTAAAGGAGTCCAGAGAGTGTTTCCAATATTATTCCAGCAAATGAACCCACTGTCCTCCAGGATGCAGGAACACATGTTGGATACTTACCACCCACTTCCAAAACTGGCTCCCCAAACTTAAAAAATAAAAGCACAAAGTCCTTTATTTTTGGCAAAATACACGTGCAAAGAGCATGTGCTTTATTAGTGGAATCTTTGGGGATTTGAGAGCGTGTGCAGGCAGTAGAAAAATGTAAACTGTGCACATCTGTACACTAGAAATTGATAAATGCCATGAGTTTATTCAGGAATTTAAGTCTGCAGTTTATCTGCAATTCACTGAATAAATATAGATCTACAGTTTATTAATCAAACATAGTCCTGCAGTTTATCTGGGGCTTGATCAGTTCCTAAATCACACACTATACATTCTTACATTGCCTGCATGGTCTGTTCACCTTCGGACACTATTGCAGTTAGCAGGTACAAACCACATTCTGATCCCACTCAGTCTGGCCCAAAGTGACTAAAATCAGGAAAAGGATGAGTTTTGCACAGCATTCTTGTGCATTATGTGTTAGTAATACTAGATTATTTACTCACTGGTCTTTGATGCTGTTGACATAATTTTCTATTTGTGCTGGAATTCCTTGCAGAATCGAGTTCTTGAATGTTACTCGATCAACAACTTTTCCATGATATCCATCAATCACAATCAGTTGAATACCCTCCTCAGTCAGGAAAAACCTAATACCATCAACCTGTGTGGGAGGAAAAATAAGCTTGGTCTGTCAAAGCGACACAAATACAAAACAACTAACTATAAGAAGCAGTAATAGTGTTGAATAACACTGAACTGTTCTTTATATCAAAGGGCAGAATTCCAGCTCTCTGAGGTCAAAATGTGCTGTGGTTTGCTAGTAGAGTGAAGTTAGGGCCATATATTTTGCAAAATACAAAGCAAAAGAGATCCAACACTAATCACCCATGGTAACTTTGTAAGTTTTCCATAATAATGAAGTATTTTGTCTCATAAGTCTTACATAGTTCACTAAGAGGACTTGCTTACCTCAATGTATGCAAAGTCATCCTTTAGGTGGAAGTACTGTTTCTTATAAGTTTCTATTTTCACTTCTAGTAAGTGGTCCTTGGTCTTCTGTTTACAAAAAAAAAAAAAAAAGAAAAAGAAAAAACTAAAAAAAGAGAAAATGGTTTCTAGTGAGGCTGTCCATTACCTGAAGGGTACACTGTCAGAAAGCCTTTAAACCTAGAAATTCAATCAGCAAGAACGCTACATAACAGGTTGTGACTTGCCAAACTGCACTGCTAATGAGACTGGGCACAATGGTAACCTCTCTGGTTAGCCTGTCAGCATTTAAATTGTTTCACAGAATGGCAAAGCTTGAGTGAGGCTACAGTTGATGTAACTCTCTGAGGCTTTGCTCTGCATTCCTGCTCCAGAGGTGATGCATAAAAAGAAGCAAACAAACAAAAAGAAATATTTCCTTTTCTTCCCTAGATCCAGACTAGGCTGAATCCAGGAGAAAAAGTGCTATGCAAAATCCTTGAGAAGAGCAATACACCCAGCTATGCAGTCTCCTCTCTGACACTGCTGTTCTTACAGCCTGCAGGAGCTGGAGGTCAGGTAAGAGACTTGTGTCTGTCCAGGTACAGATTCCCTGGACCAACATGTCCTTCAGCTCATCACTCTTGACTCTACACTTCTAAGCCCAACACTTCACAACAGAGCCCCAAAAGACTATTTAGCTACAACTGGAACCTTGGTCAGGTCTGTCCCTTGAGGCCCTGTGCTTTCTGCACTTGCAAGAATCTGTTCCATATCGTTTTACATGCCTGGACTGTTTCAGAAAATTGGGCACAGGAGATGCTGAATCTGGTACAAAGTCTTTCTGTGACTAGGGGAACAACATGTACCAGAAGCACAGACTTAAAGGACAATAATGCCACAATAATAAATCAACTACTTTACCAGTTGTGCACTAGAGAGCTTCTTAGGCATTGGGACTTCTACAACTGGCGTCTCGATGTACTTGGGATAGGCCATGGCTTCACAGTCACTCACACCAGCAGTCTTGGGAATCACAGCTTTGATTCTTATTCGTTCACAGCCTTTGACAGAGCAGAAGGCAAATTTCTCCTTCTCGTTTTGAGCTTTGAGTTTCAGAAACAGCAGTCTGCAGATAGGGGAAAAAAAATGAACATGCCTGAGTGTTCCACTCAGCCCAAATGACTCAGTCCCAGCTTCAGAGGGCTGTTTCTTGCCACCCTGCTGTAGTGCATGTTGCAAACCCCTAGTGCTGATGCCAGTTATTTCTGCTGCTTAACACATCACAGGCAAGTGTAGGAGCACACATCTCAGGAATGTTTGGGAAGGTCAGGCAACTTGAGACAGAGGGATTAAACAACGCTGAACTGTTAGAGCTCTACTGCATCACGATACATTTACACAGAGATACCTGCTTTGTTTTTCAGATCTTTCTCTTTCTTTCCCATTATTTTATTTCTTTAGAGAAAACTAACAAACAGACTTAACTCTCACAGTTCCTGTGGATCCCTGACTTGCTGCTTAAAAATGGTTAAAAATGCTGCTTAAAAATGTTTAAAATTGTTCAGAACAAAAAGGGCTGGGTGTGCCTCCACTTCAGCTTCATGCTCCATGGCCTGCACTTTGCTTTTGTTTTCTTCCTAATTTGTATTCATTTGGCATAGCATTTCCCAGAGTAATTGGCAGCACAGCAGAGCCTATGAATGACTGGCAGCTGTGGGAGTCCCAGGAAAATTAAATGCTGATCGCATTCTCAGAAGGAATCTCTGCCCCCCCCCCCCCCTTTTTTTTTTGTGATCCCCTTTAATGGCATAAACTAAACAATTCATGATTCCAACAGCTTTCTCATATCAGTGTCCAAATCAGCAAGGACTGTTTCCTTACCCCGTGTCCTCATCCCAGTAGTAGTATCCTTTGCTAGGATGTCTGTGCTCCAGTTTCTCCATCTGAAAGGTTCTATAAAAGGTTCCAGTTTTGTATGTTTTCTTCAAAAGACGATTATGGATGTCTGAGAGAATGGAAAATGTTGTCCCTTTAGGATAACAAAACCCTACTTGGATCCAGTCATTCCTAAAATAGCAAAGATCCATATTAGAACAAGTTGACACATGACTATTATTTTCCGGGGCCTTTCCTAGAAGCCAAACTAAATAATTCACTCTGTAACTTATTTTTTTTTCCTGGCTGGTCAACATTTTAATGGTTTGGGATGAATCAATGCAACATAAGTTAGACATAATATCCATGGGTTAATTTAGTGACGTGGGTCAAATCTGCTTCCGACTCCTACACCCCTGACTTCCATGTACCCATAATGAACTAGCTCTAGCTTATCTTCCATGGCTTCTCCAGGGAGGAAAGAGGAATCTGAGATGTCAGATGGAAAAATTCTGTACTCAATGGACTTCATGAAACAAGTGTGTTAATTCTGGAAGAGCTCATGAGGTGACAACCTCACCAGTTAAAAATGTTTAGTTGCACTAGTGGGGGTGGAATGCCCTGTTCATGGTGTTGAATTCAGTCAGATCACTCACTTGTTGAAGTTGATAAGCCATATGGCCAGTTCTTCGGGAGCCGTCTTGTCCCAGTGGATGGTGTAGCCTTTCCTCAGAGTTATAACTGGCTGATACTGCTGGTAATGAGTGCTTTTGCTCAACGCCCCTTCTAAATACAGTGGTCGATTGTGGTAGTCATTTTTTATTATTTTCATTTTCAGATTTGCTGGCTTGTAGGCTTGGATGTAGATCTAGATTAAAAAAAGAGATCGCATATGATTTAATGACTTGCAGTAAAATATTAAAGGCCCAGATACTCAGTAGGTGTGAGGTGGTGTGAGGCCTCTGACTTCAGCAGAGTATATGAGTATGATATAACATGTATGACAGACAGGAGCCTGGTCATATACTTCTACCTGCATATTCAGTTTCTTAATATTCTTTTCCAACAAGGTAAACTGTTTTCAGGAAAAAAAAAGAGAACCATCTCCTCATCTACTGAGTTCAAGAACATGTGCCAGTTAAGACCTCAAATAGGCCTTCAGTATTTCACAGTGTTGGTGGCAACCCCCAATAGAGGGACAAAATCTACCTCAGACATTTGACTTCTACATAAACGTGGAACTTCCTGTGTAGATTTCAGAAGTAGGAAAACCAGCTTGGTGGTTAGTTGGCTTCAGTTGTATTACTCTGAAAAAATAGCACTTGCAGCCCCCTGAGACAAAAAAGTCACTACTCATCAGAGGGAAGTAAAGACTTTCTCACTAGGCACTAGGCATTCATGTGGTAGGAATAATGGTTTGTTGGTTAAACAACAGGATGAAAGATCGCGGGAATGGAAGTCTGGTTTTGACTCCTCAGCATACTTCCTACAACACTGTTGCAAACACTTCCCTCCTTAAAATGAGGGAAAATTATACTGCCCAACCCTACAGCCTGTAGAATTATATTAATCTGTTAATGCTCATAGAGATTTTAGAGGTCTTAGGTAGAAGTTGTTCCAGTTTTTAACACTCTGGGCCAAAATGTCTGAAAATATACAACAGTGTATACGGGTAACCTCTGTGTTCAAAACTGTGGGTACAAACATGCAGTTAAGCCATGACCATCTCCCCAAAAAAGAAAATACTTTGCTACAGTTAAACTAGCAAGCTTAACAGTGCCAAGATAAGTATTAAGCCATGACAATACTGAAAGGAACGCAGTGTTACCTGTGCATAGTGTCCACTGCAGATAGACCCTCTCCAGTCAGGCACATCAATGCAATCAGGGTGTTTGATTAACCAGTTATCTTCTTTTATAAGGTATGAACCTGGATATTCAGACACAGAACCATCTACATCATGAAAAACTGATGTTTTATCGCCATCCATATTCAGATCATTGAACCATGGTCCGGGTTCTCCAAAGAAGACCCTTGATGTAATCTAAACAAAACAGAACAGTGAAACACATTTGCATCTCCAACTAGGCATTCATCACTTACGGTACAAGGCAAAAGCTAACTACAGTCATAAGAATGTCTTCAAAGGACATGTTTTTGGATGTTCTTTGGCATTGGAGAGTATGTTGGCCAAGAAGTGGCATTGGATTTGTGTGTTCAACTTGTGCATGAGGAAATCTGTGTATGTATCAACATAATTTTTCTTTAAATGTCACAGATTTTGATTGCTCAGCTTCAGCCATTGTAGGCCAGAGCCTGTTCAAAGGCTCTAAGATCCAGCAACTCCAGATGAAGTCAGGAGAGTTTCGAGTGCTTTGAAATAGCACTTACATGGCCATAAAAGTGTGAGCTTCTGAAAGAGTGCATCAAAAGATGGATGCACCAAAAACATACTCAACAGTTAGTCGTCAGCTGGTAGGAACATCAATATCAGGAATACGGTACAGGAATATTAAGAATGTCTCTCGTTTGTCTGCACATTGCCTCTTCATAAAGCCAGAAGTCAACATAGAGCTGGGTCATGCCCTTAAAAAAAATCTGATTTGTCATCCTGAGCAGACAGATTTTCCTGCTGAGATGAGGGAAAGGTTCAAAATACAAGGATTTCAGCTTCAGCTGTGAGAGGCTTCTTTTAAAATTCTGGAGAAAGGTTCAGGAGACAAGTCTATTTCATTAAAACCACTTCACTCAATGTTGGTTAATATATTTTTAAGGTTGCAAAGCCACATAAATTCAAACTGTTGCTGGGAACAATCAATGACATCCCCTGGGAAATAGCTGCTCAGGCAACTTCTGAATGATATTTTTATCCAGTGAAAATAAAACTAATGTCACCAGCCTGCCTGATGCAATGTGAGAGAGTGACTGGCAACACTTTTAGGGAACTTTTGCCTTTCCCATCCTATTTAGTACATGAATTGCTAGTCAGCATTTTTCCTGACATATGAGCAAGTCTGCTAGCTTTTTAACTTAAGCAACTCAAATCATTTCAGTCCCAACCACTGTATTTATTTGTTTATCATGTTTGACAGTTGGATTTAACAACTGCTAGAGGTGAATCTCAGCAACCACTTAGCACAAGAAGAAGATTCCCAAATAACTCAAAAGCAAAGAAGCCAGGATGGGTTCAGACAACCATCCAGAAGTTTCTATTATAATTCAAAATCTGGCAGATTCTTTTTGGCTGGGTTCTGCTCTCATTTATGTCTGTAGAAGTGAAATATTACCCACAGAATTACCATTCTGAAGGATGATAGGATTACCCAACATTTGCTCAGTTTCACTGACTGTTTCTCCAAATCAATATTTTCTGCTTCTGTTTGGGTTAGACCTTCCACAACAGACATTCCTGAGTTGCCACTTTCATATCATGCTCCTGTTGAAGGAGATTCTTCTCCTTATTTCAAAAGTTTTTGAGACACAGAGATTTAAACAATCAGGACTTCAATGTGTTTTGAAACTAACGCCTGCTTCGGGCTTGCTACAAACCTGTCAGAGATGTGGATTTGCTCATTATTTCATCCATCCAATTTTATCTTTCTTAGCTAATGCCCTCTTCATTCAACTGGCCAAGACAATGGGCTCCTACTGCTTAGCTGTTTTTTTCCAAAGGCTGCTATACCCTTTTCACATGGCACTGTGCTCAAAACCAAATGGCAAAAGCCTTGGTGTGAAGAATTACTCACAGGGACGTCTTCAAAACGAATGTCGGTGACATTGTTGTTGGGGCAGCTCTGCCAGGCGTTATTGAGCCGGAACGCCAGCGCACTCGTGTGCCTGCCGTCCAGGGCAGCGAATTTGCGGAATGTGCAGTTCTGAACGTTGATGGGTCCATCATAGAACTGAATCCCTCGAATGGGAAAATTCCTAAAAACAGTTGGATGAAGCAGAGACTTGGTAAGGACTCATTAGCATGAGGTTGAGAATTTATTCTAGACAGTCCCGTAGCATTTGATTCTCAGCTGCTATAATTTTTCTCAGCCCTTAGGATGACTCTTGAGTTAATGTTTTGGAAGAGGAGGGATTTCTCTTCTTTTTAGGTGTATGGAATCCTCTTATCCTTGTGAGTTCAGTTCAAGTTCTATTGTATCTGAAAAGATCATCTTTATTTAGTCTGTACTCCTCGAGGGAAGGAACTTAGAGCAATGCCAAGGCATTCACCTAAAAATGAATAAATTCATGCTTGCCATCACAAATGAGTTCTGCAGCAGTGAAACCTGAAACTCATCAGATCTGCACAGGCTCCTAGGACTGAGTAATGGCAGGTCTGAAAGAGGTCCCAGCACATCTGTCAAAGGAACCTGGGGAGAAGCAGAACAACTCATCTGCAATAAAAATGAAGGCAAACACAAGGAAAGATCTTGCAATCCATTGTATGGAAAACAGTTGAGGGAGGACAGGCCAGCGAGCCCTTTTTTTTTTTTAGTATTAGTCGCAAGATAAAGTCGTCGGTACTTTTGTCACTTTTGACACATTAAACGAATATGATGCTTAAACTTCTTTGCAGACTAATATACAGTGTTTCAAATTTCACCTACAATCAATCAGAGGTTGATCCCTTCCTCATATAAATGGTTTCCCCTAGACAAGAATTATCTGTGTTGGTCTTTTTGAGCTTCTATATACAATATATGTAGCTACCCACACAGATACACATAATGGATGTTAGAAGCAAAATCCTATATCATCCTTCCATTAGTGAGGTGGTTAACAGGCTTTCTGCACCAAGAAGCAAAGCTGATGAGTGCAATTCTACAGAAAAATATCAGCTGTGCTTTTTGTTCAATGTAAGGCTACTGTTAGGATAACCACGTTTTTAGGGATAACAACAGAGCATTACTGCACTTGCAGACCAATCTGCCTAGGTCTAGGAAGAGCACCCACAGAATGTGCTGGCTGTATCTAAACTATTTAGCAAAGACATTGGAGTCTTCTAGCACAGAAGCAATAGTAGGAATCACTTTAAGGACCCCTATCACCACTTCTGGCTTAGCCCAAACCCAGGGTATGGCTTCAACAAGATTTTCTGGCAGCAAATCTTGATAGAGATTGCTGCCTTACTCAGTCACTGCTGACAACATGTACAAAATTGCCCAGCTAGGGCATACTTCCTTTGCTGGCTTATGAACTTTGTTTGCAAATGGGAAGAGAGAGAAAAGATTCTGACACTGTATTGGCAGACTACAAATATGTATCTGCCAGCAGTGGCTGCACAGCAAGGACTTTGGGAATGGGAGATATAAAACCAAATCTTTTGTGTGCAGTTGTTATTAAATAGAACAGCTCTGAGGAAGCCACCACACTGGGCTAAAGTCTGAACTGAGTAGAAACAGTGAATGCTGTGGTGTGCTGAGCCGAACTTACGGGCCAATGGGCAGGGTCCTTCCTCTGTGATCCAGGCCTCCAGGTCCCCAGATCTCATTGTCCATAGTCTCTGTGCCCAAATTTCCACTCTCACCAACAAACAAGCTGTTCTTGATTTCTTGCTTTGATCCATCGTCATGAGGGAAGGTTCCACCACTAGGAGGGAAGGGTTGGAGGTGAAGGGGCTGCTCATACCATGCCGAATTGGCATGTACAGGCTTGCAGGACAACGGCGTGTGACACTTACCTTGCCAGGGTCAGGCCAATGCCATTGTCAGCAAACCTGCAAAAAGAAGAGAAAAGATGGATTTTTTTTTAAGTCATCTCCAGATAGAGCAACCAATGTAATCCTGTGGAGAGCATCAGGGCTTAATTCAAAAGACTTCTCACGGGGCATCTCAGGCTTTTGTAGATTTGTTTCTGTACAGCTTTGGAAGATCCATTTTGGAAGATCTTGCAGTATGAATCATAAGAAGCCGCAGTCTTGCTCTTGTTTGCTAGCTCCCAGTTGAGGATAAGTCTGGGTTACTGGGGATAGTTCACTTGCTTGATAAGGCCTTTTTGCTGTATCTAATGTTAATGCTCTTTTCACTGGTAGATAATGCTTATCTCTCACTCCAACTGACTTCTTTTATTTCATAATGCTTGGCCCTAGGCACATCTTTTTATGATTCCCTGTGTTTATGTATCATACACTACTACTTCCATGAAATAAATTCACAAGTGGAAATGTTACATAAGCGGTTGAGTCTGGCTTCTCTTTTACCGTCAGGAAGATAGATGTCAGTGATTCCTAACTTAAAAAAAAATAAAAGATTAAAATATTCTGGTTTTGTTGAAATTCCAAAGCTTTTACTGGAGAAAAACCACAAATGCAGCTCCAACTTATGTATATATATGCTGATCCAACCCCGACTTACAGGAAAGCTTGAGTTAATATGATAGTCTGTGCCAGTTTGATGGTATTTGCACAGCGCTGTCATTCTTACATTTCCGGCACTGCCCTTTCCTGCACAGCCAAAACCTCAGTGTGGAGCCAGGAGCAGAATCCCACCCAGCGCTGTCTTGTCCCGCTTCTGTCTCTAGGTGGCAGCCCCATTACACACTATGTTATTGCTTGTTATTTCTCCAGCCCCACAAACGTACGGTGTGCTTTATATTCTGCACATGACATGAACATTTGTTTTGTTAATGTAATACATAAGTCTTACTGCAGCAGCAGAAATGGAAATCACTGTGACTATAAAAACAATTACAATTTGATGGCTGCTTCCTCAAATTCAGATACGCTTTCAGGTTTACTGCTAGAAACTGATAAAATAGAGCAATGTACGCAGTGTTTTAGTAACCTCAGTACTCAGAGCAGCACAGATGTCTACATGCCATGTGATGGAGCTGCAGGAGCCGCGCTCGGTGCCTGTGGAATGCCAGACATTTCTGGTTCAGAAGTTCACAGGCAGCATAAACAAAAAGCCGACTTGGTGTTACTTTTCTGGCCACTTTGCTGCGTTCCTCATTCTTGCCAACCTGACAGGTTGCTAAAACCAGCTTCTAGCCACTGGGTGCTTCAAGAGGCTTGGCTCACCACCTTGGGCCTGCAATTGGACACTATGTAGTGGTGTGATAGACATTCTTACTAGGGTTATCACAACATGCCTTGTAAAGTAGCCTTTCCCTTTCTTTCCTCTTCTTTCTTCAAGGTTGATATCAATAGTCTGGCTCAAGGAAAGAAACTGTAGAATATAGCTGTTTCCAAGTGTAAAGCAAATATCCGTTCTGACCAGGCCAGGATGCAGCCTTCAAAGAGTGCACAGTATGCCTTTGCCCAGGTTCCCTCACTTGCTGCTGTGATGCATAGTTTTATGTCTGCTTCGTCAGGACCAGCTTATTCAGCACAACAGTAAGCCACATAAAATTTATCTGTGACCAGGCTTAGCTAGGGCAGGTGGTTGATTTTGCTGCTTTCTTTTTAAAACACCTCATTTTTCATGTAAAGACTATTTAGGTATTTGCACGTGTGTGTGCATGTGTGTTGCCAATTTTGAATGCTGGTCAGAATTACACAGAAAAACAGTATGAGGGATCTTTGGTTCAGACAAAACAGGTTTCGTTTGAGTAAAATAATGCCTGTGCCCACTTAATGTTTCATCTTTACTGGAATCTTGTCCATGTGAAAGGTGCAAAGTGATATTAATAGTCTGACCAACTACTGTGCTTGCCATAAACACCAGGCTGAACTGCTGGAGTTGAAATAAGGCAAAACTCACTGGCAGTTGTCCAGCCACACATCTCCACCCCGCAGCCAGGCCCCGTGATCCTGATTCTTGTAGGCAATAAAGCCTTCAATTATTGCAGGTTCCCTGGGCTTCAAAGGATCAGCATCCTTGTGTGGGCTGTACCTGCAACCAGAAGAGGAGAAGAAACCGTTGGTGAAGGAAGGCAACCACGCTCAGCGCACAGCCCCGCTCCACAGCCACTTGTTGAACGTCTGGTTTCTGCTCACTCGGGAGCAGCTCCAGGACAAGAGCCCCTCCAGTCAGGTAGCACGGGGAGCAACGGCCAGACACAAACGCCAAGGGAAGGACGGGCCAGGCTGGGGAGCTGGTGGGAGACTTGCTCCAAGTTTCCTTTTGCCTTTCCGTTATTGTATGGCTGACAAATTGCTGAGCGCGTGGGAAGTTTATACTGCTCCCAAAACACTGGGATATTTTTTTAATCCTTTGTTGTTATCCTTCAGCATATTCATGTTTTCTAGATAAATATCTTCTCATTTTTTTTCCCTTTTGAGCATTCTTAGCCCTTATCCTTGGCTATACTGTGTCAATGAGCTTCACTAGCAATTTTTCCTCCTCCTTCACTATTCCTGCTACGCATTGCCCAGGACACGCACATGAGATTTATTAGCTCTGAAGCTCTCACATGCGATGAAACATTGGCCTGATGAAGGGAAAAGGCAGCTAGGAATGGAAGCTGCCACACAGTGATCCCCCAGCTGCTGCCTGTCGGCCACCACTGAGTGACAGGACCTCATTGAGGAGCTGGTGCTCCACAGTAAAGCTGAATTTGGTTGTCATTTCCTCAGTCCTGAGCGGTAGCTCTCCCTTTCACTGTTCAAGGTGCATCTTAAATCCATACAACACATCTCAGAAAACCTGACAAATGAGTATCCAACTCAGTGCCAGCAACGGATAGTCCAGAGATTAAAATTCATTCCTAACAAATGGGTAGTGAGGCCAAGCTGTCAAATTGCTAACAGATATTCAATAGCATTTTGCTACGCTTAATAAACCATCATATCAATATAAAACTGAGCATCAGGCTGATAGTGTTCCAGTAAATGAATATTACTTTGGCAACTTCATCAGGATGAATCTGCTTCTAGTGAGAGATTTAGTATCAGCCCTCGTGAATTCTGCAGATATTGTTAAATACAGATATTTTGAGATGGATTCTAGTTTCAGTCACACACATGTAAATCCAGATAAATGCTACAGGGTGCAGAATATAGCCCAGGTATTTAATGCTATAACTGAATGCAGAGTAATCTCACCAGCTTTGTAGCTGTCCAGCCTTCCTCAAAGCCTTCCCTGGCCAGGGCAGCTATTCACTGTTTCATTCCTGACATACAAAAAGTGCACAGTGGTATAAATAACCTGAGCTGCAACCTGCAGGGTAATTGCCAAGCATAAACATGACTGTATTATAAATTGCTTAGCTTCCAGGGGTCATTCCTGCCCTTGTATGGCAAGGCACAAATGGCCTTTTGTAATCACTTACCGCGCCTACGGCAGAGGCAGTTACCCAAAGCGCATGTTCAGCTCTGGGGAAAAGTGGCACGGGGTTCCCAAGAGCATTTGGAGGTGCTGGCAAAGCAGGCTTCTCATAATAATTTAATTTCTTACCATTTACTTTTATTATTTTACTGCAGATTTTTATTATTGAATTAATTTATATAATTATTAAAACACTAGAATAATATGAATAATATTGACTTTTGAAGGCCTGTTAGCATCAGCAATGAAGCTGGGCACATGGGTGACGTGTGTCACAGGACAAAGGGCACCAGTGGCCCCTAAAGGCTGTCTGCATTCCCTTGGGAGGGAGAACATCCCACCAGCACAGTGTCCCTGCAGTGTGTGACTGCAGCCATGTGGGCACACCGAGCCCCAGGGATGGAAGGGAGGAAAGGGAAGAAGAGGCAGCTGTTCCCTCCTTCTGCACAGACATCTCCAACGGGTTGCTGTTCTTTACAGAGCTTTGTCCTGAAAGCAATGCCGGGGCAATGCAGCTTGGATGTCACTGCAGATAACTGGCCTATTAGGAATGAAAACTATGAAACATGAGAATGTTTAAATCATTTTCTCTCTCTGGGATCAGTATCTTAGCTAAGAAGCACACTCAGCCTCTAATGAGATAAAAGGGTACAAGTGGAACCCATACACTATTAAACTTTGCTCTCAAGAAGGCCTTTGCTGACATCAGCCTGCTCTCTGGAGTCAGCATCAGCGGCGTGGGAAGGAGAGTGGGAATTCCTGGGAGCCACCAAGGTGATACATTAATATAATACACTAATGCGATACACTCTGGAGAGTAGTTTTTAGTATTTCTGAATGGTTCTGTTATGGTGCACAGAGGCCCTGCACATCTGCAGGGATGAAGGGCTGCTCTAAGCTTTCAATCACAATTATAATTATTATTACAGCATCAGATTTGGAACTAAGCAGAAACTGGGCATTAAAGTGTAAGCTCCATCATAAAGCATTCCCTGTCCAAGCAGGGCCTGAAGAAATGAAGAAGCTTTACAGTTATGCCAAGAAGTATTTAATTTCCTAGTCCTGGGAAACTCTTGCAGCAAGTTGTGCCCAGCAGGGCTGCTGACCAGACATTTAATTTTCTTGTTCATCTACAAAGGAATTAGTAGACCACCTTAGATCAGATATAATATCCATGACAGCTCAACCCAGCTCAGAACTAAAAACCAAGGATGAAAATAGAGGAGTGTGGGTGCTGGAAGTCCCTTCCAACCTTAAGCATTCTATGATTCTATGAACAGGGGAGGCACAAGTTAGGAAGTGATAAATCTAAACGAAGACCTTTCCACACTGAAAGCTTGATATGGTCCCACCACAGAGACATTGCAACAGTTCTTATCAGCTTCCTTGGGAGCAACTTCACAGCTTTCAGTTGCTGCTATAGAGATTCCTTTTTTTTTTCCAAAGCAAATTGTGCAAAACACTTTACCTCCCAGAAATCAGAGTCAAAATAGGTCTTTTATCCTTGGCTGAGGCTGGAGTAGTCTTAACACCATTATCAATTATCATCCCAGCCTAGAAGAAAAGAGAAATGCAATGTTAGAGTATGTTTATATATGCTGCAGTTCTCTTTCCAGGTGCTGTTTCCAGTTGCTCTGAACCAGAATCATTCACATGGTCCTAAAAACTGCTTCCACTGGCAACATGTAAAACTGCCCACACTGCCATGGCATCCCCTGCCCATCCAGACTGCCTCAGATTTCCCAAAATTGCACCTTTCTTGTAGCTCTGCTTATTCACATACACATAAACAGCTTGCAGCAGTCCAAAGCACTGGGTAACAGATGCAAGCACAAGTTCTTCCCAGCCAGCACCACAATGCGGCACACTAAGGAAAAATAAGAGCTGGAGAAGGTGATTAGGCAGCTTGGCCCTTATTTATCCCCCTGGAAGCCATTCAGTTAATTGCAAACATTGGCAGTTGAGGTCTGTAATTAGACACACTGCCAATAGATGCTACTGGGGCACTATTTCAAGAGAGCAGAAGCAAAGAGAGAACCGAAGGAAGGGAAGAGCCTCCTCTCAGTGCCCATGAGCCCGGCACTGGCTCTCGATGCTCCTGTGCCAGATACTAGCTGCTTTGCTCGCAGACACAAATGAACTTGCAGGAACTCTGGGTGAAACAAAAAGCCCAGGCATTAATTGCTTGCAGACGCAAAAAGCTGGAGTGAGAGAAGGGTGGTTTTTGGAGAGAAACATTCCCGTTGCGTGCAGGCTCACCCGGTAGTTGGAGTGCGCGCGGTTGTTGGCGAACGTCCCCATCGGAATGTGCTCTGAGTAGCCAGGGGAGTACATGCCAGCCGAGGGTCCCGTGGGCACGTGGTGCAGAACGAACCAAAAGCCTGTTTCCTGGGAGAAAAAAAAAAAAAAAACAACACACATTTGAGCCTTCACTTGAACTTCACCAGTTTACGGGAGCCAAGGGACTTATCAGTGAGTACACAAAGCAAAAGCCAAACGATTTCAGGTCAAATCACAGCTAGCAGCATTGACCTGCATAATCACATGCAATGGAAGGGGTAGCACACATACACATGATGCACAAACCTGACCAGTGTTTTCAAGATGCTTTAAGCTCTATCATCTGTATTGGAGCTGTAAGCAAGTCTTTCAAAATTCATAGCAGACATACACTGACGCCCACCTATCACTGATTTGGAAAGACTCTTTGTTTAAGGCTTGGTTTGCTTGTTTATTTGTCCTAGCAGAAAAATAAAAGCTCCTAACGTGACCAAGAATTCCTGTGGAATTAGCATTAATGCTGATTGACGTTTCAGAGCACCATTACTGTACTGCAATCAACAGAATCATTGCCAAAGTCTTCACTGAGACTATGCAGTCAAATTTATTTAATTTATTCAGGCTGCACCCTGTGTAAATATAGAATTTTTGTTAAAGCAGGCCAGGTCTAGAAACAGCAAGTGACAGGAAGTACAGAGCAGAAGGAAAAGTATTATTTTTTATTGGCAGCATGGGCTACATTAACATGTGTCTTGATCTAGGACTTTCAAAAATGCTTGAGCTGTTGCAAGTTTTATTCCAGCAAGAATCTCAGCCTTGCAGGGCTATTACAGTTCTGATTTTTTTTACCAATTAAGAAATTTCTGCACTCACTTCAGATCCTGCAGCTGCACAGTTTATAAGGTTGTTGTGTGGGTTGGCTATCCAGAAGGTGGATACAGCACTGCAGATCAGAACAAAACAAAACAAAACTAAACTAAACACAAAGAATAACATGAAAATGGCACCTAGAGCACACACACAAGAGTCCATGATCAACCCCACGTGGCACAAGCAGGTATGATAACTCCCCAGATAAGGGTTTCTGCCTCAAGGGAAAAGGGACTGGTTCTTTTCTCTCTCCTCTCACACCACATTTGTCCTCTGTATTTGACAGAGAACATAGTCTTATCTTTAAAACCCCAGGTATTAAATAAAGAATTTCTACAGCAATTCCAAGCCTGCTATGAAGCTGTCAGATGTCAATTATATTTTACGATAAGGTAAATATGTTGTTGCACAAGCTACAGAAAAGAACCTTGCCCCCAAATAAGCCCTCAGGTTCATTAGAGACTTGTTTAATCAAGGGACCCCATGAATTGTTTTCAAGGGCTTTCCAAGTATGCCCTATCCAGGAGCTGCTGTGATTCATCATCTTCATTTGCTTCCACTCCCTATGCTTTTTTTTTTTTTTCAGGACAAAAGGACTCCATTTGCCTAATGCACATAAAAGACACTTAACTGAAAGACTCACATCAAGGAAGAGGGATCAATCCATCATTGTCCATCCTGTGACATACAATATTCATTAACTGATGGGCAAATGAACTTCAAGAGGAAAATATTCAGTGCTAAAAGATGGCAGACTTGCTCCCTAAATCTTGTGGGTGAGATTCACCTTCCTGTCAGAAATGAACTTATCCAACCCTTATGCCTATTTTAAACTCTCTGTGGAGGACCTTCCGGAGGTCTTAGGCGAGGGTCTTGAACCCGTCATGTCTCCACAGTGTCCCGCAACCCCGTCCATGCTCATTCCTTGGAGTCGTGTGCACTGGAATGGTTCCCGTGTCATTTGGCACAACCTGTTTCTTCTTGTCAGCCCTTGAATTCTTTTATAAAGATAGACAGAGCACATCCAAGTCGTCTTTTTCAGAATACCTCTGCAGCTCATTCATAGCACTTTTTCTTATTGCAGTCTTCAGAATGATACGAAATGTGACCTCTGACTATTAAATGAATTATCAGTGGAAAATGAGCGCAATGGCTGATTAACTCTTATTTTATGAATGGAGACATGAAGTGTAATTTATAAACAAACACAGATGTGAAAAAGAGCATTGCATGAATTTCACCTTTTCCTTGCCAAAGTAAAAGCTAAAAATATGTTTCTTTGGACAAAACCCCAGTTTATTTGGAGGACAGAATGGGTGATATTGATAGTCTCAGAAGATTGAGTTCATTGCCAAATAGAAGAAACCCTTAAAGATTTGTAGTTGTTATGCATCAACCAATTTCCATCTGTCTCATCTTCACGATGGAAGTCTGATTCCAGAAATTCTCTCATTGACATTTGTTGGTCAGAAATTAAGCTTTTATGGAGTACGTTTTCCCCCCTCCAACCATAACAGTGTTAAATCAGAGAAGAGAAATGCAGACTGTGGGCAGAATTGATCTTCTCACCCAGCAGCTTCAATGTAGCCCTACTGCTCTTTGGCCTCAAGACAAACTCCACCATGGAAGCTCTCCTGTATGCATATAGCCAGGTGCAAATGATAAACAATGATGAGATACCCGGAAAGACTCTGCTGGAAGATTTCACAATACATGGCTGGGTGTCTTTCATCCCGGGGAAACACTGTACCCATGGCTAGGGTGAGTCTGTCACAGAAAGAGCCATTAAGCACACAGGTTCTTCCTTTAAAAATGTAGTACTGTTTCAAGAAGAATGAGGACGGCAGGGGAAGAACAAGAAAGCTAATTAGCTACCTCATGTGCCACAAAATGGATAGGTTTCCTGAGCAGTCAGTAATTACCATATTCCTATAGATTGTGTTCCTTAATTTTAGGAAAATAGCTGAAAAAATCAGAAAAAGGAGAGCTAGAATGTTTTATGACAGGACCAACTATTACTGTAATACTTCTGACTTGCATTTCTGTTCTTAAAAATTACTGCTGATGAAGAACCCATGATTTGCTCTGAGAAGGAATTCTAACACTTAACTAGGCAGCCAAGTTGGTCGTGTTTTTCTTTCACTTCACAAGGCAACAGAACTGCAAAAAGAACTTGTGAAATCCCTTCTCATCGCAAATGCTTTTATAATCCTCACCTAAACCTCAGTTGGCAGATCTGAAAAGATACATAAGAGGAAGGGATCTTGCAAGAAGGAAGATGAAAGGCAATCAGCAGTTTTCAAGGTTTGTTGTATATCGAAGTTTTGGGAAGTTCTCATCAAAGCATTTTCATGTGCTTATATAGAGATAATCTATTAGAGATCCTACAGGCATATACAGTCTTTGATCTTTTACTGCCAAATTCTAATTCAGTGATAAACTGCATTTAGTATAACCATTTGAGTTTCATTACACAGCTTAGGTAGACTGTGCCAAATGAATGCATAATGCCAGTGCCATATCATTAAGCAATATTCATTCTCCACAAATAATGACTGCGAAAGTAAGCAGTGTATTTGCAAAGCTAATTACTATTTGACATGAGCACAAGTGTAAGAATCCAGCCATTAGGGATGTAAATGACCTCATAAGGTGCAAGACATTGCTAAACTTTGCAAAGGTGTTTATCAACAATATCTGAGGCAGCCACCATCTCAGTCTACTTAATGCTAAGAAGGAAAATTAACCCTCAGGTGTATAGACATCTAAATAACATAAGCAGAAGGATCCTTCAGAGACAGCGTTCTCAACTTTTGGGAAAGCAACCTAGACTTCTGAAGGTGATTATATAACCATATACACATAATGCTGCCTTTCATGGCTAAGTCTTGCAAAGAAAAAGAAAAAAAAAAAAGAAAAAAAAAGAAAAAAAAGGAAGGTTGCCACTCACCTGCAATCCTGCCGGGGTTTCGGGATGTACCCTGGATAAGCTCCCTCTGTGATCATCTTGCACATCCTGCTGTCTCGGTCGGAGGGGAGCAGAGTGCTAGGCTTCACAAGCAGCCCAAGGCAATGGTCAAATGTGTTGCGTTCTTCTGGTCCATCCTCAGTAAAGAAGCAATGGCCCAGTGCATCATAACCCACGACATCCTTCACCTGCAAATACAAAGCAGAGGTCTGTGTTCAGGTTTTACCCTTCAGGTACTGTGTAATAATAATAAAACTTGTAGTAATAACATAAAGGAATCCCAGTACCTTCTAGAATTAAGGGTAGACAAGCAAAAGCAGAAGCAAGACCAATTACTGATTTAAGAGTAGTTAGTCTAATCAATGGCTTAGACTTCAAAACAATTAGAGTTTGTCATCATTTGCTCATTCCATTCTTCTTTTGTCTGTCTTTTGATTTCACAAATCAAAGATTATCTTAGCGTGAGACCGGAAAAAACATGGAAAGGGGATGCATGAAGGACATGAGATGATTAAATCACATCTGGGTTTATTCATCTTCACATGTAGTTACATGAGCAGCTATGTAAAATGCATTTGAAAAATGCAGCTGACCTGAAAAAATATTTTTTCAGGCTATCAGAGAGGTGACAAGTTGTTTTCCAGACAGGCTGGCTTGTTTTAGTTTTGACCTGATCCTTTTTTTCCAAGTTGTTGACAGAAGCTTCTCTGACCTTGAGACAGATCAGCTGGTGTTAATCAGTGCTGTTATGTTTTTAGTTTGAATGCTGTTAACATTGGAATATTGTTGTGTCCGACAGAACAATAGCTATCAGCCCAGTGAAAAATCTGAGAAAACAATTTCAGGACCAGGTATATGACTTTGACAACTAAGGCTAAGACTGGTTAGGAAACAGTCCTCAAACACAACCTGTGTCTCAGAAGTCAGGTGTTAGTAGATTTGTCTGGGATGTGGAAAATTAATTTCAGGTCTGCACTGGCCAAGTCCTAGACATTGGAGTCCTGGCTCTCCTGGAGTCTCTCTTTGCTTTTCCCATCTGTCTTTGCCCATCCACAACCTTGGACGTAGGAAACCTTTCTGACAGAGTTTTGTTTGACACCAATATCTTTCTATAGATGCTTCTGATGAAAGAGTAATTGGCAAAAGGCAAAAGACTATATTAAGCTGGATAAATAAAGCATATTCTTGAAGGCGTCATTGAAAGACCTCAACTTCCAGATGCCTGAATTATTTCTGTAAACAGGACTGAGACTGTCATCTAAGTTGGAGCACCAATTCTGAATCAAATCCCAGGACTAGAGCTGAGATGGTTACAGATATGTTTTCACATAAGAAAGCAAGCTTTGATTGCCAAATTCATTACAAGCTTACATCTGCACCCACATCTACTATGCATCACCCATGCTCCAGTGTAAATATTCAGCTCTCTGAACATAGGTCACCACAGTAAATTAAACACAGCTGTAATGATCTGAAAAGTGGTGCATTCCATTAAACTACCTGACTGAAATTTGCTGCTGACTTCTCTGATTTAATTAGATGGCTTTTGTGAGGTCAAGTTTTCCTTATTCAAGTGTAATATATAAGTACTAGACCGAACTGTCCTTCCTTAGAAGCATGAACTTTCCTAGCCTTGCAATTCTAAAGGTTCATGGGATAGGAGAACATTTCAGAAGAGTGACCTACTTTCAGAAGAAATATTCCAACATGTGCAGGATGTCTTTTAATCACAGCGATGTCAGAGCTGCACAGAAATAGCCTTCTAAACCTATTAGTTTTCTCTCAAACAACAATACAATTGGAAAGACATGTCAGTAATGGCATTGTAACATTTAGGTGATGAAAAGGCGCTCCTTGGAGAAATGCTTTCCACTTGCTAATGCCATGAATCTTTCCAGCCAGCACAGCACGGCACTGCACCGGGACTGGGACATGAAGCTCTGTGGTGATTAGCTTATAGCTGGGGCAAAGCCACCTCTGTGCATGTGGAGCACCATCACAGGGGAATGCACCTCCTAGCACAGGAAAAGAGGAATGTGGACTGGCAGAGGGCCTCAGCTAACCACTTGTAGTTATCCTTCATCCCTGACAGCCAACAGAGCAGCACTGATTTATCAGCCAGGGACCTGGGCCCTGATGTGTCTGCCACCCTCTGTTTGATTAACTTTGCCTTTGGTCAACTCAAAGTTAGTTTCCTGTGCTTGTTTTCATGCAGAAGCCCAGTACTGAAATGGCTGGATAGCAAAGAGCTGCTCATTCCAAAAGCACTTTTCCAAGGAATTTAATTTTTGATTTGATGAAAACCTTCCTGATAGTGCAGAATCTTACTTCAGCCTTGAGTAATTTATGGCTAGGTTATGCCCTCTGTGGTAAAACAACTGACATAGCATAGCTGGATTACTAAAAGCAGATAGTGGTAGTGCTTAGATAGCCCAACCTCTTATTCATAAAGGTTCTTATCCCATGAATAAGTTCTCTGCTGGATCCTGCCTGTCTATTTATTGACCTTCATTTTATTTCCTTCCCTGATGACTGTCTCTGTTTTCGCTTGTACACAACATCCAGTTGAGACAGTGGGAATCAGAGCAAAGTTTGATCCCTGGGAGTGTAGTGGTGTAACTAGTTAGTTTTATGGCCAATGTATGATAAAGAAAACATTGTGCAATTATTGACATTTTCAAACAGCAATTATGGTGAGAATTTCTGCATTTTTCTTTCTCCAGAAGGACCCCCTATGCCTTACAGTGAATATGAATTTGCAGACAAGTGCAGAACAGTCTAGTGATAGAGCTGAAATAGTGTTGGGATAGGGACTATTAGCAACACTGTACAGATCCACAGAAAAAAAACAATTCTGGCATCAGGAATACATAGGACATTATATTTCTCCTAGTGTTTTCGGTGTATTTCTAAAGCTTGTTCAAAGGGTATGAAAAGTTTAAGCACCAGGAGAAAAGTAATAGCCAAGCAAGCAGAAGAGTCTGTATGTAAATTACTGCTTTAATGACAGGTAACAATAAATGATGCCCCTCTTCCATCTGTTAAACTGTTTCCACAGGTACTTCAACACACCCATGTTAGCAGCCACTTTGAAATGAGTGACCTGAAGTCAAATATGCCCTTTAGTGCTTTGTTATGTTGAAGTTTAATAGACCAGAAAGATTTTGATATGCCTGTTTCCAAAGAGTGGTTCATGCACATCATCAAGGCAA
This sequence comes from Tinamus guttatus, assembly GCF_059628265.1. Classification (NCBI taxonomy): domain Eukaryota; kingdom Metazoa; phylum Chordata; class Aves; order Tinamiformes; family Tinamidae; genus Tinamus; species Tinamus guttatus. The sequence continues at coordinate 8,369,492 of NW_028288538.1, read as the reverse complement.
ATTATTCTGCATCAAGTATGTTCTGGATTTGTCCAAACTCAGAGGGAATATTTGTTACCTGGGGGGATGCAAAGCTCATTGCTGTTTCTATGAATGATCCTTGTGCATGTAGAAACAGGGAGAGTTGCCCAAGTAAGGGGGTAAAAGGCTAATGGGAAATACAGGGAATAGTAGCAGTACTCATCAGAGATCTGTCTTGGTGCCTGTGAGGATATCTAGGGCAGGAGGAGGAGGAAAGGAAGGAAAATAGAGCAGGAAAACAAAGGTGAGGAGAATGCTGTGGGATGGTCTGATGAATCAAGAGATGGAGCTGCTGCCTGCAGATGTCTATCACCGAGCAATGAAATGCCATTTAACTGATGCAACCTTTACAGCATCTCTTCTGTGATGCAACTGGATAAACATTGGTAAGGGTGCTTTATTTTAATGGAACTTTCCTTTCAGCTGAAGGCAATAATTGGTTAAAATCAAAAAATATGTTAAGTATTATCGGTATAGTTTAGAGCTTACATCTTATAATACACTATAATCATCAGAGATTAAATTCTTGATCAAGATTTCAGATTGTATATCCCAAAATCTAAGATGTCTTTTGAGGGCCTTGACATAGAGTTGAATCAAGATCCTTTAGGGAGTTGTGGCTGTTGAGTAACAGCAGACGAACCAAGCTCCTTTCATCAGTTACATCAGTCTGTCTAAATTTCACCATGCCATCTTGGCTAGAAAAGCCTGAGAACATGGATTCCTATAATATTTCCATGTCACAGTGACACAATTGTCATTTGGAGAAGGCACAAGAGACAGAAATATTTCCAAATTCTCTCTATAAACTCAACTATCTGACTCGTAAGAAAAATACCAAGCTTGGGTATTTGGGTTGGCAAGTAATAGCCAACAGAGAACTAACATCACAAATTAGGTTTAGAACTAGGGCTTTAGTTGGCCTTCAGCTAATCAACAGCTGTGCAACCACTCTATAGCCAGAGAATGTGTTTGTGGTACCACTGTTAACAGCTTTGCTATTAAGCAACAAATAAATCCTGACAATTTTGCCTTTCCACTCTATATATTAGCTGTGTTGGTGCTTTTGCAACAGGTGGGAGGTTGCTAAATGACCTTAAATGCCTTCTATAATTTCTATGGGAGATGTTTTTGGTTTTTTTCCCCCAGAAGTCAAGGTCATTTGGTAGGTTTCTGGGTTCATGTTAAAAACTTAGAAGGACAAAGGTCAGAAACAGAACCTCAGGTTCATAAATAGCAGATAAAAGCTGCTCTGCTTCTTGAACTGCAATTTCAAAGTCCTCTCTTTAACTTCAGTGTATTTTATTTATGTCTGTGGTTTCCCTTTCCAGTACTGCCACTTTCAGAGGCTCCATCCTGTGGTCCTTGCTAACAAGAAGACTGTAAGACCAAGTCATCCATCTGTTGGAGTAAGCCAAGGAGGAAACGTTCATCAGTAAGTAAAGCACAGAAGTCATCTCTTAGCCAGATGATGAAAATGAATATTCCTTCCCAGAAAGCTCAAACACTGTAGACTCTTACAGGCTCTTATTACAATTTTATAGAGTAACTTCAGATCAGTGACATGGTCATGAATTCCAAATGCACAGGGACCATCCAGGTTACACTTGCCAATAATGTGTCCTCTGGTAAGACTCTGTCATATACAGACATATGGAAAACTCTGACATATACATATACTCAGGACAGATTACTGTACATTTCCCCAGAATGGGTAAAGACTTCTCTTTTATCACATTCATTTCATGAATGGACCTGGTCGGATATACAGTTTCACTAGAAACATCCATGCTGTAGTTTCTAGATCCTGATTTAGTTCCTGTAGCCAGGTGGGTGCGCTGGGCAACACGCCCTATCTGCAAATTCTCATGGGGGGCTTTCAAGACATGATTTTGAAGCAATGGAAAGTTCAAGTTGTCAGAAAAACAGAGGAATCCAACCAAAAGAGCTGATTCGGATTTGAGAAACGCTGAAGGAACAACCGTGTTCTGGGAGAAAGCCTTCAGAGGAAGGGAAACAAGGGGGTTTTGGGGGGTTTATGCCAGTCTCCAGGATGTTCAGGGTTTTAGCACAGCTCGGAAATGTTTTCCCTCACATCCTTTCCACCAAGACAGTGTCTTAACATTGGGGATAATCTGAATGTGTTCTTATCATCCTTAGGTACTGCAACTTGTCTGACAAGTATATGACATTTTATAGATACATCTTAAAGGATTTCTTGTTCTGGAGAGCAAGTCTGACAAATCTGGCTCTGTAAATGTTTAATGCTGCACATGGCACTGAAAACACAATCCTGTACTATAGCCAAGTTGAATCACGCTTAAACCTTCTGATTATCCTCTTTAAATAGCAAACTCTCCGGCTATAGATAGATTCAACTACTCATTAGAGAAGGGCTGGTCTGCAGGCATCTCTGCATAAAGAGAAAAGACACACACAGGAGATAGTGCCACATCCCCACACTGACCTCCTCATTCTTAACACAGGCTGAAAAATGCCTAGGACATATATATTTTATATATTTATATATATATATAAAATATATATATATGTATCTCCACCAAATCAGGATGCGGGAAAGAAACAGACATTAGATGTAGCAGTAAAATACATTACCCTGAAATAAGTAGCTTATATTCATGACATAAGGAAATAATTTAGCTGGTACTTTGGTCTGTAAGGTAGACATAGGAACTTCTTACCAGCAAACCATTGGATCCATGGACCGTGACACAGCGGGAGAAGGTGTGGTGAATGGAGACGTCTTTCACGTATGTTGGAGGGTTGTAGCCTCCCTTCTCATCCACATCTCCAGCCATATGGAAATGAATTGGGTAATGTCCCATTGTCTGCTGGCCCATATATTTCAATTCTAGACCTTCAACATGCGTAGCCTTAAAACCAAGACCAATCTGGAGAACAATGGAATATTAGTCAGAAACCATAAAATACTTTTGGGAGTAAGAAGGAGGGGAATTCAGAAATAAATATAATTGTGTTGTAGAATTGTATTGTATGGAGAAATTCATTGTATGGAAGGAACTGCATGAGTGTGGATTGAGGGAAAGAGGGTCACAGTGGCTAAGTGGGACTTCAGCTGCCCTGTAATCCCATCACTGCTGCCATGGCTATATCTGACTTTGGTTTGCAGGGAAAACTGTTCACATTTAACATTTTTCATGAAATTCTTTAGATTTGAGCCTAGTTCAAATCTAAACCCTCAGTCAGAGCACCACAGAATTTGAGGAAAACTGGGATGGGATGTAGAGACTGTATCTCAGCCTGCCTGGCTGCGCAACATCTGTAGAGGTGTGAGGTGCACTTCAAACCTGGGGGAAGAGCAGCAGGGTGGACCTGCTGCACTTCAGGGAGAGGCTGTTTGCTCAGCGGGCTGACGCGAGGAATTTCTTTCTTTTAGCGTCCTGGCTTCTTTGGTGTGTGCAGGTGTGGCTCTGTGGGGAGGAAAGTGCAGGGAGAGGGCCCCAGCCCTACCTTGATGTGTCCCCCGAAGGTGTCGAAATCAAAGAAGGAGCACAACTTGCTGCTGTACTCGTAGCACTGCCCCTCCATCTCGCCCATGATCACGATGTTCCGGCTTAGCAGCCCCACTTCTGCTCTCATGTCGACGCCGTCAATGACTTCTCCGGTGTGGAGGTATGTGGCTTTCCCTGAGGGAACAAGATCCAGTTTCAGAGTTACACTGCCAACGCTGCCGGTCTCCCTTCATACTTCCTGCGGTGGGGTTAGCGTGATCATGAAAAGAGTAATTGAATCAGCAAAAACTGTTGGCTGACTCCTCAAAGGAGGGAAGCCTGGAGCACAGGTGTTACCCAGGGTCTTGCTGAGATTTCTTCAACAGAGGAAGTGGGATTTTTGGTCTTAAATTGCTTCATTTAGCTAGGGAGTTAAACCAGCAGTTTGTTAGACAAAACATACATCTTACCTTGAAGAGGGACTGTGACCATTAGGGAACTTTTCACATTGGTTTGCAGTCAGCTGTGTATGAATGTCCAATAAAAAGAATTTTGCTGAGGTAGCTACTGAGAAGTCCAAGTCCCCAAAGTAAGCAGAGCATTTTCTATGGTGAGATAGTGGGAAATGCTCAGATCCCATAGCACTGCCCACAGGTGAGTATCTGACCCTGCTGTTAATCTAAACAGGGGCAGGACAGGGCAGAAAGCTGTATGGAAACTGTGGCCTGAAACAGTCACAGCCCCAGTCCAATTTGCGGGCTCCAAGATCTCTCCCTGTTGGCAGCTCCCAAACTGCCCAGTTTTGGATTCACCTGCACATCTCCAGTTTGCTCCCAGTGCTTCCCTCTTCCTTGGCTTAGTCAAGTTGATGGGGATTCATCTGTGTGCCCCATGCTGGACATGCAGATCTCACAGTCTCCCTCCACACACACACCTGGCTCCTTGGGAGGGTTAAGAGCACTAAAGCCTTCCTTGGCCTGACCAGAGAGGGGTCAACTCCAGGCAGTGTGGATGTCTAGAAAGCAAAATAATCTCTTTGCTGTAATTTCATTCAAACATATTCATCCTCCTTCCTTCCTGCCTTGGCTTTCTGCAGAGAATGCAGTTGGGAAAAGGCTCGTCTTACTGACTACATTCTGTATTATTCCAGTAAAAATAAGTAATAAACTCTTTGAGTAAACACTGAGCTTCAAGGAATGCTACACTTGCATGTATTTCATTTCAGTGGAACGGTTCAAAGCAGTAATTAGAAACAAATGGTAAGCCTGAAGCTGGACTATCACTGTGGAGCACTTTGTGCTTAAACAGAGGTGCCAAGCTGTGGGGGTAGGAGGGATTTTGAACACTTAAACATTCCTGTTTTAAACAAAACATGATGTTTGACTTTATGACAAAGATAAGCAAACACTATTCACTCCCCTTTTCTCCTGGGCCTCGGAGAAATGTAATGCACTGATAATGTTGGGATTCAGGAAGGGCGAGTGCTCTGCGATTGCCACGCTGCGTGACATGCAGTTACATGTGCCCTCTGCCTTACCTCCTCCACCTATAAGTGATATCATGAAAAAACAGTATCTATTAACTAAAACAATGGTGATTGGCAAGACAGGTAGACGCAAAGCCGCACTTTTACCCATTTATTCCCCTCTTCTGATGAAGAATGAGACAGCATTTTGGGGAGAAGGCTAGAAGAGCTTGGGGGGGATTAATTATACTGCAGCAAGCTTGAAAGGCAGAAGGGCCTGACTTGCTTGGGTGTCCCTGGAGCATCCCTTCATCAGGTGCACATCCAAAATTAGATCCAGCCTGTCCAAAAAGCAGCTTCACTTCCCTTACTCATGTACATTAAAAAGCCCTGGATACAAGTGTCCTCTTGCATGAGGAAACTCTATGCTAGACCCTTACGAAACTCTGTTAAGGAAGATGGTTTCTCATTTTGAAACTGCTTTTTGAGCTGTTATTTTCAGTTTGTCCCCGACATTGACCTTTCTTTGATTTACTGAAGTGCAGGAAGAAGTTAAGATAATCATAAGAACATCTTATTTCAAGCCGCATCTCTGGGAGTCATGGCACTGAAATTTGATAGGCAGTTTTGTTATTTATGTGCTGAGCTCTGGAATAATAAATGTCATGCTTGCATGTATTTAATTTAATTTTACACTAGCCCAGACATGCAAAATAGTGTAAGCACTGACAGGAATGTTAAACACGCACTAACCAGATTCTAAATATAACTCCTTGGGTGCATGTTTTTCACTTTGCACTTTTGCTGACTTGACTAGTTTGAAGATAAAAGCTGAGAGGGAAAGCAATTCCCTTCCAGTGTAAAAGTGGATTTTGAATAATAGCTCCTTTAACCAAGTTTTGAAAAACAAATCTCTCCTCACAGCAGCCAGAAATTCAAGCTCCCCACGGCACCTGGGGCTGTGCTATGGAAACAGTTCACAGGAGACAGATGCTGGCACAGGAGCCCTCAGGTGCTGTAAATTCCTTATGGACACCAGCACTGGGCAATTCCCATGGGCCTGGCAGTGCTGGGATGCAGGCTTATAAACCTGGGGCATTCGCGGGCAGCCCATGGGGCCTGTTTGATGATAGGTATGAGAAAATAATAAAAAAAAAGAGGCTGCTCAATGGATGTGAACTCCATCCAGAAAGGACACCCGGAAACAGGAGCTGCAACTGGAATTTGGAGCTAAGCTGTTGCTTTCAGGGGGCACACTGAGCCATGCCAGGGAGCATGGCAGATATCCGAAACCCTGAGACCTCAGCTATGGGCAAGCCCGAAGTAGGAACTTGTGAACGGGCACTGAAATGGTTTGATGATAAGAAAAGTAACACTGCAACTCTGGAAGGGAGGGAAACATCTGCTTCTTCAGCAGTGAAGCCAGTCCCAGGGATTTCCCAAGCCAGAGCTGGGCAACTGATTCACCAGCTCCTTCTTTGGGCTTGGTCTGGCTCCATCCCTCACGGACAGGAGTTGCCTCACCAGCCAGCGTGACGTGTGCCGGGCTATAATCTAAAGCAAACACAACCTGGCAGTGACACGGGTTGTGTCTCTGCCTGACAGCCCTATGTGCTGGGAAAAGCATCCCCTGGTTTTGCTGCTCTTGCTGTCACGCTGGGGCCTGCAGAGAGCAGAACATAAATTCACAGGGAAGAATTGAGTTAATTTGTGGGTTTGCCTGACATAGGTCTTGATTCAGCAGAATATGAGCACATTTCCATGCTTACTACTCAAGACAGCAACTATTAAAGTAGTCAGGGCAGTTATTAGTAAGGGCAAGGCAACTATTGAAAGGAAGTATGTATCAAGATAAACACAGATGATCCACAAATCAAGGGCAGGCTTATGTCAACATAACAGTTCAAAGTGGAGCCTCTGCAAACCGTGCAAAGCTTCAGGAAAACCTGTCATACTTGAACTTAACCATAAAACCTGGGCCTCGTTCCTTATCAAGCCTCCAAAGGGTGGAATTTAAAAACTATTTCAGCAGCTAGAGGTGGATGTGTGCCTGGCTCTGGCGACCTGGGTGCAGATCTGCCTTAGGAATGTGTGAGCGAACCCAGGGGCTTTTCAAAGTGCCTCGGCTCTAAATGACTTAAACTCCTAAATCTCACTTTCAGAATTCAATCAGGCACTTTGAGGCCTAGGCTTGATTAAGATGAAATGGATCTCAGATTCTCCTGATTTTTTTTTCTCTCTTAAACGCTCTCAGTTCTCCAAAGGGTCTTTTGTTCTCCTCAGCACTTTCTCAGGCTGGAGATCAGACCTTCTTTCTCATGGTCTTTTAACATTTCCTAAATGATAATTTTTAAAGGAAATGTTGAACACAAACTTGTCTGTTCAACTCACGTAATCCAGTGACATGGAATACTTCGAGGTTTTTTTTTTTGTTTAAATCAGTATAACTCATTGTAGATGCCAGTCAGTGGTAATGCCATTATAGCATGTTTTTAATAACCAGCAAATGTTCTTACAGGCATCCTATCAAATCCTCATTACTGAATTATACTGATGGCACCAGCCACCAAAATGAATGATGAATAAACGAAAGCCACAAAATGGTAATGTAATACGTCATGGTTTGGGAGAAGTGACCAGCTTCTTCAGTCATGCAGGATGAAACTTTGGAAAGAGTTCAGCCCTAACCCAAGCTCCTCCGATACTTTCTGGGTAACTCTCTGTGCAGCTCTGAAGTACACCCTTTGGCTGTAGGAGAGTGAAAAGCCAGGAGTTTACAAGCAGAACATTAAGTCTATGCTTAAGTGCTGCGCTGGATCAAAGCCTTCAGCCAGTAGCTGTTTAGTAGCTGTCTAGTTTCAGGGCTGAAATTAGTGATCTTACTGGTGCAGGCAGATGCGACGTGGGAGGTGATGGCGATGGACGGGAGCCCCTCTGCTCCGTGCTGCCGTCAGTGCCTTAGCGCTCGAGCACAGGGCTGCGTAACGAGGCTCTAGGCCTTGCGCTGGCCCTGTTCGAGGCCGGGCAACATCTGCCAGCATCCGTCTCCGCCGGCATCCCGGAGCCAAGCCTGGCCCCGCTGCCCCTCGGGGAAGAGCTTTGGTCTTTGGGGATCCCAGTGACTGCCACATCTTTTCCTCCTGTCCCGCTTCATGCCCTCTTTTTGCCCTAGCTCATTGGCAGTAAACCAACATTCTTCTGCAAATGAGAAGTTTTCCTTCTCTGACCTTTCTTTTTTTTTTTTTTTTTCCCCTCTCCTCACCCTGACATTGAAGTCCTTGCAGTTGGGCTGGGAAGATTAAGCAGGTCTGGCTGGCAAACAGATCAAATCCTTACTTCTTAAATGGAGCCCAAACACAAACCTTTTGAACTGCTGTATAAACTTTATTGTGTTTCTTCTAGCTCTGCTTCTTGGAGATGGCCAAAGGTAGAAAAAGGAGCTCTGAAAGTCTGCTAGAAAGGGCTATTTCACAATATTTCCTGCCCAACCTTCAAGCACCAGAGATGCTTTTAGAAAAAGGGTTTGCAAGGAATTCCAGCCGAAAGGATGCCAACCTCTACACAGACCTCTCCAAATCGCTAGAAGTATCTGAATTTTGACAGTGAAGTAATTTCCCCCACTCTTAGAGCACAGTACAAATGCTGATACTGACAGTTACTGTGGAGTTGTTTGAGAATTATATATTTACAACTTCTTTCATTTCAGAGCAAGTTCCCGGCATGAACTAGAGCCCTGTAAACTCCATATCTCTAGAATATCCGCAACCCAATAGGCTTAATTTAAGATACATGTAATTGTAATAATAGATTTTCTAATATGTGGGATAATTTGTGTAATTATGCCAGGCACAAATAATTTTTTTCATGCTTTATCAAAAGCCATGTATAAGCACAAAAGGGCATTTCTCTTCCATGGCGAAACCTATCAGCACTGGTAGTAACTTTATACAGAGGGATCGAGATGCAGATAAGACTTGTTTCCCAGGGAAACTAGACAAAACACTAGATCTGTCCTGCTATCCAGTTCTGCCACAACAACACAACCCTTCCTTCCTTCCTTCCGTCTCCCTCCCGCTCTGCGGTACTGCTGTCCCTCCCTGGGGCTTTGTGAACTTCCAAGATCAAACACTTTTAATTTGTTCCCACAGAGAAAATAATCTACACAGAAAAATGGCAAGTGAAAAAGTTAAAAATAAAAAAAAGGAGGTGAGGGGGAAGAAAAGTTCCATTTGAGTGACAGTTTGACTGGGACTTGTGACCTTCGGAGTGAAGTGGAGTTAGCGGAATTACTTGCTCCAATAAAGGAGTGCCCAAAATACATCCCTGGGTGCCCTCCCTTGCTTGCAAAGCTGAGCTTTTTCAGAGGGCTACAGTTAGAAACCCAAATCCTACTAAAATTTAATGAGAATGGAGTATTAAGTTGCTTAAGCTCTTTTGAAAAGACCAGCCTTACTTTCCTTCAACACTCATCATCTTTGCCTCTAATCAAGCCATTTCTAGCAAGTAAAGCAAGTAAGACTCTTCATCAGGAAGCATCAATATAAATAGCACATGAGCTAACTCTTTGACTTATTTGGCACAATACTCTAAACCATGTCTATTAAGATATTACTAAACGATGAGAGCATCAATTATAATTAAAGCTTGGGATGCCAAGTGGCTGCCACACCAGATTGTCCATGAAGCAGAGGTTTTCTGAATCTTTTTTAACAAAGAGACTCTTAAATAGTTCAGATATGACATTCAGGTTTCGATTAAAAAATGAAAATAGAAAGGAGAAAAAAAAAGATTAAAAGGGATATAACCCATCGTGGGTAGGAATGGTTTTATCATTTGTCTTTCAAAGGACACACTTCTGGAGTTTTCAACTGCTAATCTAACTTCTCGGGAAAATTAGGCAATTCTACTTATTACAAATGACACCGCCTCCCAGGCCATGTATATTAGTGCATTGGCATGAAAGCCTTTTCTCCGAAGGAGCAGAGCAAGCCTGAAGATCTCCTGCTGGGAAGGCAGATGGACATTATTCAAGAGGAAGGTCTTCTGCTTGCAATTAGGAACCCAGCGCATCCGCAACAGGCCCAGCCCTGCTGCTTGCCAGGTATTTTTATGCAATCGCTTTCTGTCTGTCACTCCCGCTTGCCATGATGCTTCAGTCTGCTGGAAAAAAAGAGCCCCAAACCTCGTGCCGTTGCATGGCCACCTCCCCGGGCAGTCGTTGCGGGCAGGGGTGCAGCTGCAGGGAGCTGGAGCCACGAGGGTGGGTGCACAGAGCGCCCGCACGGGTGCAGAGCACCCACCCAGAGGGTTGTTAATTCCTCTTCTGCCTGTTCCTGAAACGTATCCCTGATGAACGAGGTTATACGATGGCCAAGCACAGAGCAGCACAGTGACCAGCTGCCTCCTACAGACTGCTCAGCCATCCACAGGATTTATTTCACCTAGGCTGAACTTAGGATCAGGCAGATCATTTTATTTTATAGTATGAATGTGCTCTTGCTGCAAGAAAGTTGGATACGATTTTTATTATGAGACCAGATTCTGGCCTGATTGATATAATCAGTGAAATCCCAATTGACGTCAATGGGGTTGCCTGGATATAAGTAAGGGCAGACTTTGGCCCCAGTATTCAAGTTATTTGTGGTAATAAAAGGAATGTCCTGATTCTCCTAAGGAGTAATTGGAAACCAAGAGCCCAATTACTTTAACAAGTGTTTCCACTTGCTTCTTTACTTGAAAACCACATGATTTTTTGTTGTTTTTAACTCCTTATTTATTTCTTTAAACCAACTCTGTGGCCATTGCTGTGGAAGATAAATGTAATTACATGAATTTTACAGATCCTTAGGATTATGGGAAGAGCCTAACAGAAATATCAATCTATGGTCTTTATTTTTATTGACTATCTTCCAAGATCATCCTCATGAAGTAACTTGTATCCTACTAGTCTGGAACAGTTTTTCCAATAGCTCAAAACTTGTTCAAGAAAAATATTCAGTTTGGAGATGTCTCTTCTTTATAACTTGAAAGTACTAGTCATTTTAAGTCATGAGACTATGATACATTCAAACTGAGAATAACATTTTTCTTGGCTTCACAAACACCTCTCCTTTAGGCCACCTAAAAATGAATGACTAGAGGTCTGTGAAAAAGCACTTACAAAGGAAGTAGATTTTTATCTTCCAGAAGAGGTTGCATCAGAGATAATGGTAAAGTAGCTCATTTCACAGAAGTGAGCAAACTCCCTGGTGCATTGGACATTCCAAGTGCCCTCATGGTTTCTCTGAAAGATTTTACTGCAAATATACACAAAACCTCTGCCTAGAAAAACTGGCAGTGCTCAAGCAAAAGATTATGTAATATGCATGAATTATCACCAGACAAATACCATGTTCAAATATGGGCTCAGCTATTATACATTTATATATTTAAAAAGTAAGCTTTGTTTTTATAAAGTATGGCAATTGCAAGTACTTCATCTATTCCCAAAAGAGGCAGTAAGGTGATGTTTCTATATGCTGTTCATCAGTACCTCAAAATCTAGTTCTGAAAGAAAAAGACCACTTTACAAATGCAAGTGGAGATGCACATCTCCAATTATTCATCTCACTTTTGTGCTTGTACTAATAACACTCTGTGATTGACCATAGTTACACTATTTAATTGGACTTAGTAGCTGAAGGCCACTGTACAATCATTAGACTGCAATGTCTGATCAGCAGCAGCAATATGTTCCAGATTGGAGCTAGTCATCATCTAGAGAAAAATCTCTTGCTCTGCAACGCTTCCTTTTACCTTCTGCTCAGATTAATGCAGACGACTCTCTACACAGTCCATTGCTCCAAGTACTGTGGCTCAAGACAATATGGTTGGCCACATGACTCCAGAAATTCTTGGTTAATACATCACATCACCTCAAAGCAATGCAGTCTAGACACACAGTAAAAAGAAACAGCAGCTTCAGTAGCACAGAACAGAGTTTTGAAAATGTAAGATTACATTTCTGGTTAAATATAACTTTCTTAGGAGAATAGCCAGCTACATATTACTTCATAGCCTTAAAAATTTCACATGGTCAGCTCCTCCCCTAGCTCACCCTCTGGTTCAGCTAGGCTCACCCCCTGCTCTCCAGAAAGTGGCATGTTTTCAAAAATAGAAATGCAGAATTCTCTTCAAGAATTCTATTCAAGAGTAGTTCAAACACATTAACTGATTTAATCTCTTAAATACATACATCAATTCAACAGGGAAAAAAAAATCAGGTATCAAGAAGGAAAAGTAGAAAGGAATCAGAATCAAGACAGATTATTCTTCAAGAAAGAAAGGCATATGTTACTGAAAAACACCTCAAAACTCCCACTGTTTACCTAGTGGGGTTACCTCAGTGCAAGTGGCAGAATTACCTAACGTAATACTGACATGACAAGACAAATTCCTTACCTGCTACCTTCACCTGGTTGGCTCTGCAGGCCCTGCACGGCAGCACTGGGAACTCCTCCGCCTGGTACATGGAGTAGTCCGTGCTTGCAACCACAATCCTGTCCCCGGGTTGCCATGAGCTCGCATCATCCGCCAGGTTCAAGACCGTGCTGTTCACGTTGGTGTCAATGGTTACTGTAAGCTTGGGCTTCACTGAAAAGCACAAGTGTGAATTCAGTTAATCTTATCACAGAGCGCTTGCTCGTGGGTTATTTTTGTGCACCATTTTTTGAACACCACCAAAAATTATGATTTCCTCATGCAACACGAAACAATTAACTCTTCCAAATATGCTCTTCACTGACTTTGGTTTGGAAAGCAAGCAAACAAGAAAATGGTTTCTGTTAGTTGCAGACAGGTGGATTTTCAGTTAATCCAACTAAATTTAAATGTAGTTCTTAGCGACTCCTTTTCACCACACCCATTTAGCAAGAGCATGGGGCACTGGTATTTACAGCAGCCAAGTAGTCATTAACATAATGACTGCTTTTTCAAAAAAAACTGTTTTCTATCTTTCTAGTCCCACCAGTTGGACACTAAAGAATCCTGTCTAGCAACCAGGTTAGAATAGTGGTAACTACAAAAAGAATTATTACTTTTAAAACCTGCTGTCTCTTCGCACACTAGATGAGTAATCCTACCTCATTCCAAAATACTTTAGTGAAAGGCAAGATACGTGAAGAAGGGACTTGCCCCATATTTGCCATAGTATTGCTGGGTTTTCAAGACACCACCCTGTTACCTCTGTTACTGTGCAGGAATTTTTCCAAGATAAATCTTCAGCCGTTGTATCTGTGTTCATGTCAATATGCCAGCCAAAACTGCAACTTGGGAAATTACTGAAGTAACTCTTATGTGAGCAAAAGTCACTCATTAGAGGACAGTATTTCTGCCTTTCTCGGATCTAGATTAGGTCTATACTACCTACATCAGGCAAGGTGCTTTTCAGAAGAGACCACAGGTCTCTGGGTACCGGCAACAAAAATACTACATGAAATTCAAGTTTCTCAAATGGATTCTCTTTCTTGGGGCTAACTCCTGCATCGTCCTCCTAACAGCCATGCTGGTGGAGGAGGCCCTCCAACTGACAGGAGGGTCTGGCTTCCAGAAAGAGGTCACATACCAGATTTGCCGCACAGGAACCGTACTTTGTAGTTCTGGCAACCTTCATCCGTCTGGTCCTTACCATGGCACAGGAACCTATAATCACGGCCATTTTTGTAAAAAACCTCTGTTGTTAAACTTGCTCCATCAAGCGTCATCGCCTGAAATTAGAATGGAAATATGAAAAGCTATATGAAATATGATAGCTATATGTGAATGGATTGCATCTACACATTGGCACCTTTGGGGACAGGCTATTGCTTTGGTTTCAGAGGATGCACAATAGTTGCATAACAAAACAGGATGACTGTTACATGTACTACCCAGCCAGCACTCCAGCTGGTGCTCAAACAGAGCTATTTGATGTGGAAACTGTGTAGATTATTGCTAGGTGTATGTGTTTCTCCCATATCTATATTAAGACCATGTGCTTTTTTTGGAAGGAGTATTCTGAGCTTTGCTAACATCTGCCTTGGTGCCCTAGATTTTCTCTTGCCATTTGTCTGAGGTCAGATGAAAACACTGAACACAGATGCTTGTACCCAAATGAACTCAAGGTTTTCAAGCCTCTTGACTGTATTTGTTTCATTGCTTGTGGCTAGACTATGTCTGAACCTTGCAGAAAAAAGAGGTTGCAGTGTCTTATTTTTCCTTTGCATGCACCAGTGAAAGCTGCTATCTCTACTAAGATAATACAAAGCTGTTTTAACATCCATACTGAAGCATTGCTATCCCAAAAAAACAAGATGATGTGGCATTTTCTTACACATGTGAACCAGCTGCCAGTGGGATACATAGACTCTTGTATGTTTCTGCTGGAGCAATACCAGTCCTCAGGGCCAGGTTAGATTTCACAGTTTGGGCTCTGAGGCTTGCAATCCTCCTGATGCTTTCACAAAAATGCAACCTGTTGCTCTGGACTACCCAAACAGCACATGCATTTTAACAAAGCACCAGGAAATAAAACATCTTTCAATGATGAGCCTGACCCCGCATCTCTCATTGATGCCAACCTTCCTTGTTAATGAAGGTACTTTGCTACCCTGTTTGGATTAGCACCACCAGCTGCAGGGATGTGCCTCTGGCTGGGCTGATCTTCTATTATTATCATTTTATCTTCAGTTTTCTTGCATGTAGCATAGCTGGAGCAGACCAGCTGGTACGAATCAGTGTAACTTTATGAAGTCAATGAGCAACACCAGATTACACTGCATGAGGATTTTCCCTGGGATTCTGAAGATAAACTAAAAAATGCTGTTTCACTTTTAATATTCATGAAAAAAAAGGTAGCTCTCATTTAGCAGAACAGAAAAATAGCTTTGATTCTTGTATTTCTTTTTTCTCCTTCTAATATACATGCTAGAAGGGACTGTTCATAATGAACATCTGACCTCCATTCTAAACTAAATTGTCACTTCAAATATATACATATGGAAGATGAAATAAATGTGGATTTCCTCAGACCTGGCAAAAAGTTATAGGGCAATTTTTTCCTTTCTGTTCAAGCAGAGATTCTTTATACCATCTAGCCTTGGAAACTTTCACTCATACTGTCAGCATTCTGATTTACTTCAATAGCAGCATTCTTGTGAATAAGGACAGCTCTCCCCGTTCAGAATATGTAGGAACCTTAGTGATGTAGAGCATTTTATTGTCTTTTGCTTCTGTTGTTATATTACCAAATAGATATGTAACATATATAAGCTGGCATTTACCAACAAAGGCTTTTTTTTTTTTTTTCTCGGAAGGCCTTGAGGAGCCTTTTGCAGTCTTGAACAAGGTATATGATTTCCCCTCAGCATGCTGGCCAGATGGTGTAATTATAATGTTTAGCCTCAGATAGATTTCAAATTTCTTTCCACAGAGAAAAACCAATCGACTCAAATAAATGGCTGCAAGGTCACTAACATTTTTTTCAACCTACCAGTTGGTAGCTTGAGCATATCATTGCATTCTGTGATTAATTTTTCAGGTAGGACCCATTCCAGAACCATTTAAAAACTTTGAAATTTTCTTTTCTTTCCTTTTTTTTTTTTTTTTTTAATCTTCCAACAGGGAACCACATATTACCTAGTACATCTGTGCTGTCTGTGGCCCCATCTGTACTCCTGCTCATGCCAGAAGCCACAATTTACTGAAGAAAGCTGAATTCTATAACATTTTATCTCAAAAAATACAGAGGTTGCATATTAGATCTTGTCAGTTAGGTGTTAAATTGGTAAAATAATCAGTGTATTCTATTTAGAAACAAAATCCACTGACAAGCACTGTATTTTTATGTTCTGATCTGAATCTCTCCAAAGAGTGATTCCGTCTCTCTGAAGCAAATGGTAAGCAAGCCTACCTGGATATCAATGGGTTGACTACAGATTTTATCACGATGAGCAGCTTTGAAGTCTGAAAGCTTCTCCATGTCCTTAGATCTTGCTTTATCAGGCTTCTCAAACCACTCTGTCCACTCTACATCTGGAGACAAGTGCAAACAAGAAAAGTCATTTGAAAGTCAAGCTTAATGAATGCTGCAAAAATGCATAAAGCATAATTTGATCCCAGATATCATTCACAAGTTTCTTCACCAATGATCTGATTCCTGTTTCTTTCTACCAGTCTGTCAGCTGTTTTTAATGATTCTGCAAAATGTAACCAGCCAAGAGAGACTGGAATTATTAAAAGGTACATAATTGGAGGATGCAGAATGAATATTATTAAATAGTTACGGATTTTTGGAAGTGTGTTCTTCTCTTTAGCTATCCATTCTGGTTTTCAGATCAAGTTACAGTCTGTTACTCCATGTTGTCTGAAACGTAGATATGATGACTATGCAGTCAAAAGAAATAAGAGGTTATGTGTGATCTCCTCATAAGAGATTGAATTTCATACACAGTGCAGTAAAGGAAAAAGGATCCTGGTTACTCGAGGGACCCGGAGACAACTGGAGAAAGAATCTGTGCATATTTGTTACTTGGCTTAGCAGCAATGTAAATAGCAGCTAGCAAGGCCACTGTTCCCCAATGGAAAGATATTACAACAAAAAGGACCATTCCAAAAAGATTTCACCCTGTTTGTCAGCACCCTGTCTCTGAGCTAAGGGACAAACAGGCTTCTTACCTTGAACCCACTCACTTGTTGAAGAGACATTAAAATGTTCTCCAGTCTCAGCTTGGAACAACTTGAATACTTTGGCCACTGCTGACCCTTTGTGGCCTGCAAAACAAAAATGACTGGTAAAATCACTTCCTGCAGTCAGTATAAGTCAGAACTCAAAAGGTAAAGATTCAGGTGCGCATTTGCATATTTTGGACATATAATGCAGAGTTAGTCCTGCACAACTTCCAGAAAAAAAAACCTCTTGATCTTGGAATCAGGTTTCAGACACTTCTATACACACTGTCCACACTTTGACAGTCAGGAGGAAAAATTCTGAAAAATCAAGGGGACATAAAAAAGACCCTAACAATTCATGTTTATTGCTATTTTTATTTCATGTTGTAGCAAGTGATGTCATTAACTATTTCTGACGATGTCATGAAAAGTCACAGTAAACATCATAGCGCTCGAGTTTTTTATGAGGATGTAGTTTTGCAAGAGCTTTTGAGGCTAGCAACACAGGATACATTGACATATATTTTCAACTGATATAACTGGGATAGCCCCACAGCTCTCTGTCAAAGAAGGCAGACTCATCTCAAAAGAGCTACACGGATTTATACTGGTGCAGGCCCTGGCCTTTTATCTCAGGGTTCAAAAGGCCCATGTTGTTAATCTCATCTTTAACTCCAATACTTCTAGAGATAATGTTAAGCAAGTATTTTGAACATGAATTACCTTGATATTCAATGTGGTCTTCAACAGAAGAGGAGGGATTTCCTTTAACAGTAATAAAACTCCATGGGTGTCTGGGAAATCAAAAAGAGAGAGGATTGAATTATTTAATGTATGAGATGCATATTTTTTAAAACACAATATTTTTTGCATTTAAGGCACTACACTCAAAACAGCACAATTTATGTGACTGGCAGTTTAGTCGAAATTAAAAATATCTTAACATTTTATATTTCTTTAGAAAATATACTGCAAGAGAAAGAAAGTAGGGAAGTTCAAAGACAAATCCCTTCTTAATACACACCTATAATTAGTAGTTTCTTGAGCGAGTATTTGAAGAAGCTTGTTTGTGGCAGGAACACAGGACATTGGCAGCTCCTTGGGGAGCCCAAAGATCTTTCTATGTGTTCAGGGGTGTGTGTGTGTGTGTGTCCAGGTGCACAGTTGGACATTAAAAGGTTAAATGAATTTAACTCATATGAAAATCTTTGATATCACTCTTCTCTTTGGAGTCATCCATGAGGATTTCTAAAACATGATTTGGTTAGAAAAATGCAATAAAAATACCTAGATAGTCTCTGAACATAGAGTTTCCTTACTTTGAAGGTTGAATAAGAGCAAAGGCTTATGAGCCTGAATCATCCGTTCTGACCTGATCTTGTGTCAGAAAAAAAGTGCTCAGCTACCTGAGCGTTATTGGTTGAGTAGGTTCAAGAGGTCTCAGCAATACAGGAGAGGATGAGTAAAGCTGGAGGACACACACTGAGGTACCCTGGCAAACTTGGAAATGAGCCCAAGGAGCTGGTGTCAGGAGGGTGTTTGATCGGGTTTCTGTCTTTGAAACTGAAGAATGCAACATATTTCTTCCCAACGACTAACCGAATAACAGGCGTGCTCTCAGAGAGGCTATCACCATTACCCTGGGTTTAGCAAGTAGTCCCACAGATTAAGTTGTGTCTCCATCAGTAAAAATACCCTAGGATTTCAGTAGCATCAGGATTTACTCTTGAGTCTTGCAGGGTACCCTATGCCTCACATCGGTTGGCATAAGCAATGGAATGAACCGCCCTTGGACCTCCAAGGGGAGCAAAAAGGGACTGACAGCCACTGAAACCTGTGGTGGTGGCACAAAAGGGGCCCACAAAGGCCCTGGAGGAATGACACTTTATCACTCAACAGGCAAGAATCTGGATTTTTTTTTTTGCATTATCTTTTGGTCGTCCAAATTTCAAACAAATGACAAAAAAGATGATGGCTTCAAAACAGACTAAAAATATTCTAAAATAATACAAAACTAGCTGGTCTTGTAAACCAAGCATTGGCCTCATTTCCATATGTTATTTGTTTCCCCTAGCTAGTTTTTCACTAACAGAATTTTTAAACCAGTTCATCCTCAATGCATGAGGACACATGCCATCTGTCTGGGACATATGAAGTGGGAGGACCAGTAAGTCCAGTAAAAGCCAAACCAGTGCTGTTTGGCTGAGATTCCAAGGGGAATAATTGTGTCATCGAGGGCTGAAAACCTTGCTCTTCATTTATTAGTAAAAGGGCGGAAAAGCTCACTCAAAGAGCAAATTTGCATTTCAACGGGGCAAGAATAGAGGAGGAATGCAAAGATTTTCCTTTCATTCCTCATCTCCCAGATGGAATAGGCAGCGGGAAGCAATGCCAGGAGCACAGAAACCGAGCTGCATAGATTAGCATTGCTCATTGGCTCCACTGCAGCAAGGGGGGTCCAGGCGGCTTGGCCATCTGGTCGAGTGCGACACAACTGGAGACAGCCCCGCATTTGTCGCTACAACCACCCCCTGACAGTCAGAAAGCTCCCAGCACATGGCCGAACAGCTTTAGAAAAGCACCTGAGGGCTGAGGTGTACACCCCTACTCCTAGCTATAGACTTGGCTGCAATGGAAAGCCATATGACTAAATTATTCTTAAGTTATACTTAAGAGAAGCTGTCTGAAATTCCTTATCCAGTGCAGAGAAGTTCCTATTGCATTTTACACCAACTCTTCATCAGCTCCCCAAAACACACTCCGTCTCCACTGCACTCCACACTGACACTTGTCTGTTCCCAAAGACTGCTTTTTTTTTTTTAATTACTTATCCCTGAAAAGTAGGGGGGGGGGTTATTTTGTTTTTGTTTTCCATGCTCTGTACAGACTATGATCAATAAAGCAAGATCCACCCTCAAAAAACCAAAATAACAAAAAACCCTGCACGACTTTTGATAAACAGAAAAAATAAAATAGATACAGTACATGTTCTCAAAAACAGTGGGTGTGCCAATATAGACACTATATTGGCTGCAGAAGTAGTTACAGTCCACAGCATAAATTTAATGAATGCTAAATCTTGTGCTGCACTACACCCGGGATGTGTATTAGATGAGCATGCCTGTCTCTATACATTTAGCTAGGGCTATATTGCTATTCTTCTAGCCTCCTTAATGTTCAATCCATCCAATCCACTGTGTGGATATAGACATACTTCTCAAATCTTTGGAGAACAGCTTGCAAATAAATAGGAATGAGTAACTTGTGGGATTACTATCTTGGAAAAATATATCTTTTCTACTGTGAATCATATGTTATTCCTCAACCTGCTAATAAAAAGCCCAGTATAGACACTGAGTGCATCTTAAACTACCGAAATAACTGCTAAGACTTCTTATTGCAAAGTTCCCCCCCTCCTTTTTTTTTCCTTGTGAAGAACCCTGTGCCTTTGAGGGAGTGGAATTATTTAG
Source organism: Tinamus guttatus (assembly GCF_059628265.1). Lineage (NCBI taxonomy): Eukaryota > Metazoa > Chordata > Aves > Tinamiformes > Tinamidae > Tinamus > Tinamus guttatus. Next base: position 8,349,378 of record NW_028288538.1, on the reverse strand, counting down.
GCACCCAAAGAGCATAATAAAGCCTCTGTGCTGGTAGAGCTGGCACTCCAGGCACATACCTAAACCCAAGGTGGAGGAAATGCTTGCTGCCCAGTTTGGTCATTGCTTTCCTGGCTGTGTCGTCCAAGTTTCTGGATCCTTCATCGTTCACTGCAACTGACAGGATCATGCCGTCCGCAACCCTGCCCAAATACTGGGCAAGACGCATACTTTCCCCTTTTGATCTGTAGGTATCAAACCTAAAGTGGTAGAAACACCCCAAAAGATTTACTTCATGAGCACCACAGCTTTTGGCACTAACAACCAAATGTAATAAAGAAATCATCTCTTTTCTGCTGCTTACAGAAGTAGTATTTTCACATGCACTGGACAATGAGATAGATCAGGAGAGTTCACTACCTTGAAAAGATACATGAGAGGTTTCTGGCCAACTGAATTGATTAAGCTCTAGTTAACAGTATAGCAAGACATTAACCTTACTCAGTCTCCTGAAAATTATTTATAACTAGAAGGAATTGTATAGTAACATGCAATCAGACCCCTTTAAACCAAATGCTGAAATGCATGTCCCAGATCTTGCTGAGATGCTCTTCCCAAAGACCCTCAGACCCAGGTAGTTTTAAAGTGACTCACCGATCTGAATGGACAACTGCCCCTGTCTTTGGGTCAATAACATGGACAATGACACCTCGATGGCCCCAGCTCCTTTCAAAGTAATAGCCACCTTCTTCCATGCCACCAGGATGCAGAGTTTTGTTTAAGAAAGTCCAGGATAACTTTTTCTTTCCATGGATCTCAAGAGTGCCACCCCTACTTACTCCAATATACTTTCGCCCAAAGTAGGGATTTGGCTGGCTGCCATCATCCGCTCTGCAAGAGAAGAGAGGAGAAAGAATCCAATTTTGTTTTAGAATCTGATAGTCAAGAAGCCTCTCTCCTTGTTCTGCTACGGCCCCAGGAGAGAAGTGTCATGATTTGCAATGCATTTATTTCAACAACAATGAAGAAACAGCAATCGTTCACACTCCATGGAAGATATAATATTTGAAATAATATTAAAACCTACTGAAGACTAGCAGCAATCTGGAACACAGATTATATGAAACCTAGACTGAAACCTAGACCACATGTACATTTTTGAATCAATTTCCATAGGAAATTCGGACCCTAACTAGGAATTAGTAGGTTGGGATTTGCATCCTTGAAAATTCTAGAGATCCTGTAGTGTTCTGCAACACAGAAATTTATTATCCTTTGTCTCATTTGGTTTTGACTCTTACATAAAAAGAAAGTATATTTAAGGAGGAGATTTTTTTTTGGAATTTTAAAAAATCTTAAAAAGAAATAGTGTATTAGGCCTTAAACCTATTCTGGAAAAATCTTGTAATCTGTTTGTGACAAGGTAAATGATCATCTTCAAACACGATCAATAGGAAAAGAAACCAGAAACAAAATTGTCATTTTTAAAGGCCAATCTTCTTAAGTGCCAACAAGCTGGTGAACTTCCCCCACAGCACTGATGCTAAGTATACCTGAGACAAAGCAATTTTAAGGAACAGTTTATAAATCCCTGTATGGAAGAGATATCCCAGCAAGCTCTAAGATGATATTTTATTGTGCATACATACCGCCCATACAAGATGATGGCCACATTGCTTTGGTAAGGGCACGTCTCACTGCCAATATGCAGCTCTCCATCATTTTCAATGAGTATATGTCTAGCACGCAAAATGATAGGTTGTACGTTGTCTTTAATAACCAGTTTTCCTAAATAGAAGAAGTTATGTCATTTGCTGTAATTCATAGCAACTCATCCAAGGTTGTGATACAGTCGTGCTAAACCCAGTGCTGAGCTCTCATCTAAACTATTGAGGTATGCTGGCCATGCTTCCCAAAGCAGCTCCCAGGCCAAATCCGAAAGACATTACATGGTTTTTATTAGGCCCAGTTCTTGAAGACAGTGATTAAGATTTGAATGGAAAAAGACTTCATTCAAATCTGAGGCAGAAGTTCAGAGGCAGGAGGAATAAAAGCTGTACATGCTAACACCACAGCAACACTGACACTGCCTTTACAGACAGAGGCACGTACATATCAGTCCTGTCCTGAGACCTTGAGAACACAACTATTTCATTATGATGCTATCAGCACAATAATTTAGTGAAAAAAAAAAAGTTTTTGAAGCAAGTTGCACAAGTAGAACTAATGAATACATTGAAGTATTTTTGTAAATTCTCCAGCAAAAGCAACAAATAGGTTAACTATCGTGGCCAAAGAGCCGATATCATCTCAGCTACCACCCACGCTTGTACCAAACTAAACTAGATGGCTACTGGACAAACCCAGCTTATCAGCAAGCAGCAGGAAGCCCGCTCAGCATTATACAGGACATTATGGTTTAAAGAGCCATAATAGAAATTCTTCTCCACTCGGCCTCGCCACCAGGGACGTAGCGTGCTTTACCTCCATCTGTGATGTGGATGGAATGGACAGTGGCAGATGACGAGAGAAGGAGCTTCCTGCCATTACGGATTTCGACGTGGTTTTCCTCATCGTGACCGGGGTTCCAGTTTTCCAGCTCAGGATCCTTATCAGGACATTCCACAGCTGCTTCTGCTGGATGCAGATGAAGAACAAGGACAATTATCTTTTGTTCAGTGCAAGGCAGAAAAGCTCCATATCTGTGCATCTTTACAAGATCGTTCTCATACCCCTCCTTGCTGATTCCCAGGAATGCAGCGATATCTTTGCGATTAGAGTACACAGGGTAGAGTACAGTAGAGGGGGGCCTTGACCAAAAGAAAATGAACAACAGCTCATGACATACAACTTTCTGTACTCTGGAAGCAAAGGCAAACCAGCTTCCCCACGCAATGCAGCCTTGTGAGGGATGCCCAGAAAACCGCCAAAAAAAAGGTGCAGTTTAGCTCTGTTCATAACTGCCCAGACACGAAGCCTGGGAAGATGCTGACGAAAGACTAAAAGAAGAACCACCTTCAAAAATGCCACCTGATGCCCCTAAAATAACTGTAAGGTTTGAAAAGCTTAAAATGTAAATGTAAAGAGGAGAATAAAATATGTCTGCATACCGTGCTTTCTTTGGGGACAGGAAACAAAAGTGCTGTCAGTGTCAAGAACACTTAAGTATCAAGGAAGTACCAGTCCAACCAGAAAGAGAGAGCAAGGGAATACCCCACGAGAGACACTCAGGCTTCTTGAGGTCTTTCAGACAAAGCTGATCAGGAGCCATTCTCTTTAGGTTCACACATCACTAGTCTCCATGCACATTTTTGATTTCTGACTGCCACGACGTGTTTGTCTAAACTGCTCCATCCAAGAGTCTCATGTTATAAATATTTACCTAAGATAAAATATTTCCCTGATATAATCTCACTGGATATGTGAGCCTCATGTTTTACTCTAATCAACTACACTTCATGAGTTTGAGTCCCACATGTGATGCATATTTTCTGATGGTAGAAACCTTCCTAATCCTCGGAAACTGAGGTCAGTGGAAGTCTGAACAATGTCCTCTTTGCTATCAGAGCGGGCTGAGAGTTTTCACCAGCTCTCCAGATTTTTATTTTAAACTAAGTGACTACAGGACTACAGATGCAGGGTAAGTTTCGGCAGAGTTACGTTTCCAGGACACTCAATTTGCTTGGGATTTCCACCTCCCCCATGAATACTAATGCTTTCAGCTCATGGAAAAGACAGCCAGTGTGGGTCCATGCAAGGAAACGTGTCCCTGAGCCAGTGCAGCTGGGGAGGAGCTGCTGCCCAGATACTGCTGCTGTGAAACTTGGGGGACACCTGCAACACAAACAAAACCCATCCGTCTGTGTTTGCCTCCTTCTTTTCAGCTCCCTCCATCATTCCATGTCTCATTATGGACCAGCCACTGCCTGGATGCCTCCAGGGACCCATTAAATACCAGCTCTGCAAGGTAAGCAAAGGACATTTCATGTGTGCAACAGATGCCTTGGCTCTCTGCAAACTTATTCCATACAAATGAAGCAGACAGATCAAGGGGAGCTAATAATCCACTGGGTAGTAGTCAAATGATAAATAACCAGGGCCTAATTTTGATACTGCTTGTGCCAGCTGAAAACTGGAAGCGTGTCGTTAATGTCAACAGCATTCTTTCTGATTTACAGTAATTGAGGAAAGTAAGTAGGAGGCTCCTGGATCCCACTAGGAGATGCGCAGAATTAATAAGAGTCAGAAAAGATTAATATTTGGGGCAGTAATGGGACTTGAGCTGTAAACAGATGTTCAGAGATGCACACTAAGGATGAATTCCAAATATGATCTGCTATGCTTTTAGAAATAAGGATAACTGAGGATAACTAAGGATAACTTTTAATAAGGAAAATTTGCTTACACTGAGAAGACAAAACGGGAAGTCCCGATTCAAATATAAAGGTAAAATTTAGCAACTAGGTTAACTGGCCAAGATAAAAACCTGCTGATTTTTCATTTATTTAGCCATGCCAGTGCCTGAAAGTACTTCTAATAGATTCAAAAGATGATCTCAGTCCCCAAAACTCATTATTTAAAGAAAGAGACAGTAAAACAAAGGAAAATCAAAAGGAATTTACCTTGACAACTGGGATGACCATTAGCAAAAGTCAATGCAGTTCAGATCAAAGGACCCAGATTCCCGAATTCATTGACCCACTCCTAGCTGAGGCTGCCACCACCCTGGCCATGTCCCACTTGTGGCACCCATGTTCCTGCACCAGCAGCACCCCAGGCATCAAAGGGCTATGCACCATCTACTTGGCCCATGCAAGGTTCCCCTTTCAACTCGGATTCTTGCTCTCCATGTCTTTTTCACAGTAACATGCCCATTTCTACCTAGCAAAAGGAATAAGCTGGATGTTTTGCTTCTTGACCAAAAGGGCCCAAGCAATGACTGGCATTACTTACTGCTGGCATGTGGCTGCAGCATTTGGGGCAAAACATTTGGTCTCTTTGTTTTAAACAAATAAAACCCCAAAACAGCTCTACTTAGACCATCCATCCACCACTTCGCTTTCACACTAAACACTTTGGAGAAGGACTGCTTGAAAGGGACCAAATCTTAGGGTCTGTCCTTTGCCAGCACAGATAGCAGGTCTTACCAAGAGCTTTCTGCTCTCCACACATGTACTTGGACATACAGTAAGCTGCTCAGACACCACCTCCCACCAGCACAGCTATTCGGAGCTGAGGCTGGTTGTGTTTCTTCTTCGCAGTAGCTGGTTTGGTTGTTCTGCTGTGGGGCACAGTCTGAAACTCCAGGGGGCATCTGCTCAGTACCTTCCTGCTGCTCTAATTTACAAAGATGGGCAAGTCTGAAAATATCTTTCTTTCTGAGTTCCCTCACCTCATCCATGTTATCATCTCATTATAACTTGCATTAAACAGTGCAAAACCACTCGACCTATACCAGCAATGTCTTTATTTAAGAATACTATTACGAACCCCGCTGTTGCTAGAAAACTTACCTGTGCTTATGGTGAAGATTACAAACAGAAGCAGAACAAAGTTTCCCGCCAGGCGCAAGGAGGTAGGCAAAGCCATTCTTCAGTATTTCTAACTCTTTGGACACCTGTGAAGACAGAATAGCAAGAAAAAAGGATTTTTTCTTTCAGGCCACAAACCCATTCACTATGTAAAGAAGGTTATATCCAGTCTTATGATAGGCCACTTCCATTCCTGCTCAAATTAATAGCTAAGGCCTCCATGCCACTTCTGCAATAGCTTGGGCAGAGTAACAAAGCCAGGGCAGCTCCTCACCCTTTGTTAGGTCTAAAATAAAACCACTTGGGAATCCAAATATATACACAGAAAGCAACCACCAGTTGTAACCAAAAACTTCTTAGGAATGCAGCATAAACACGTCCGGTGTCAAGACTCTCTAGAGCTGAATATTCACATGTGCAAAAGAGTAATGAAATACAACTAGGAAGGAGTTTGCAGAGTGGCAAGTTCGCATGAAGAGGTCTTTCAAGGGCACCTCTTCCTTTTTCCCCTACTTCCACCCACACGTTTTCATCAAATGTGGTCTGCGGCCCATCCAGCCAAACTTGCACTTGCACTTTCAGTTTCTAAGACTTCGGATCCAAGAAACACTCTATTTAATTTGGCAGCCCAGAACTTTGTTGCAAAACCAAAAGCAGATTTGAAACCAGTTTACCAATGTCATTTTTATTTCTGCATTAGACAGCAGCCCATCAAAACCAAACAAGCAGTATCATGAAAGGCAAAGTTAGGATTAATGTGATTCTACCCAACATTCTCAACTGATTGATCCTGCAACCCTACCCAATGCTGGTGACCATTTATTGACATGCGTATGCACACTGAGGCCCAGAGATCCAATTCTGCAAGTGTTCAATGATCTATATTCATGAGACACTATTTAAAATTCACATGTGGTCCATTAAGTTTTATCACTGAAGCCAGTGCCAGAGAAAGAGGGAGAAATTTATTTGTAACTGTCATGTCACGTAGCCACGCTCAAATAGCATGAATGTATGCATCGCATGGCTTAATTATACATGGAAGAAAGTAATTCAAAGAAACTGCAGGATGTCCAGTTTCTTCAGGATAAGACCCATATATTAGTTCTCATGACACTTTTTAAAATAAAACATACAAACAAACAAGGCAGAAAAAAAGACATACAAAAAATAGGATTTGATCTGGAACAAATTTTACAATGTAAGCATAACATGTCTGTACTCTCACAAAGGTGATATAGTTCAAAGTGCAATAACACATTCAAACCACCATCCAGGGTATTAAAAATACCATTAGAAGCAGATTTGCCAGGAAATGTTGCAGCAGGAACATGTTTGCTTGCACTGGTACAATGCATTTGACAGCTGTGAGCTCTGGATATGGCACAGATCAGGAACCAGTGCAGACAGTCTATCAGGTGCTGAAATGCTCTTACAGAGCAGCAGAAAAGAGGAATGCACTTAGAAATGCTATAACTTCAAATGATATACATTATCAGAGAGCAATAACGTCGCTGTGGAATTTGTGCCAGAACCAGGTTGCACGTGCTTGACATTTTAACAGTATTAACCATCAGCATTTGATAAGCTGTGCTCTTTTAGAGAACATTATGGGAGTTATTCCCAAAACACAGCAGCCACCATTAAAACATGACGATGTGCTAACGATTATTGCAAAGTGTAATCAGTAAACCCAGCCACTAGACCCTGCTTTAATGATAGCAAAAAACAGTGAGACTGGTTGTATCACAGGATAGTCATTATAGATAAGAGAGATTTGTACAACGTGGACATAAGTGCCTACTAGCATTACATAAAGCCAAATTCCAGCTCGCAAGGTGTTGATTTTATAATGCAATCATATGATGCCAAAGTCCATAGAAATGAAGAGAAGGGACTGAATTTACAACAGTGACAGCATGCCTTTGCTCTCCCATTACTTTGTCAGTAGCGAATTCTGCGGCCCAACAAAACTTGTGAACTGAGAGGAATATCCCTGCCAGGTCAGAACATTAACCCCTCCAGCTCCCAATCCATCTCCGACCATAATCAGTAGGCAAATTGGTAGGAAAAGAGTATGAGGAGTCTCAGAGTCCTTGTCTCCTTTAAAGTCAAGAGCTGCCCAGTGCTGTCGGTTCCAAATGGCTCTCGCTATCTCATGCTACTCACAGGGGGACATTTCCCTGATGGCACCCGCCCTCATTAACAGAGATCAAAACAAGCACTGAGACACTGAAAACCCATCTCATTTACAGAGGCGTCAGGTTTATGCTGAGCTCCAGCATGTGTATGACCTGCTATATGTTGCTTGCTTTATGGGTGAGGTAGGGCGCTTCACACAGCTCTCCAGAGCAGAGCTTTCTGCAGGGTATGGGCCATGTTGGCGCTGGGTTGGGAAGGCTGAGAGCTGAGTGGGCCAGGAACGGCTGCTACCACCAATGCTGCCTCCTCTGACCCAGCCTGGCCAACACAGTGCCGGTAAAGCTCTGCTGAAAGTATAAGCTCAGGAATTTTCTTTTGAAAAAATTCATTTAGCGTCTGCCTCGCTCCCCTCCCCCGCCAAGCAAGATATAGGCAGTAAAGTGTTCAATTTCCCTCATCTAAGAGGAGGATGGGATAGTCACCCCTTTCATTAACGTCTCCTGCTGGAGAGGACTCGGGAGCAGCTGGTTACCCCATGTCAGCAGCCGCCACGTGAGCTCCGCGCACGGTGCCGTCAGGGAACCAGGCTGTTGCTCCACGGCGCTGCTGAGCTCAGCTCTGAGGTAACCGCTCCCGGCAATAGCTCTCCTCGCAGGCCTGGGCTCCCTGCCACCCCAGGGGCCACACGAGGGTCCTCTGAGACCATCTCAAAGCCTTCCCAAATGCTCTGTGAAGCCTCTGTTGGGTGAGGAAAGTTTCCTCATCCAGGCATGGACAGCCGCCCAACAAGGGCCCATGGGACACGCGCCTTGGCTCTGGCAAGACGTGTGCTGCAAAATGATTCCCAGCTGTTGGATCACACCAGAGAGAGAACAATAGCAGCAGACAACACTAAAAGTAGATACAGGAAACCATTAGCACTTAGCTGGCTACTACTGCAGGTGCCAGTAGCAACGCTGTACTAGAAAGCACAGCCTGATCCATGTTGGTTCCTGCAGGTTTAATGCCGGAACCAATGCAGAGCAGATAATGAAGGGCAAAAAGCGATGCCCTGGCAAGGCGGCATTCCCTGCAGGTGCCATGGTGAAGTAGCATGGATGTTTTTCTGGAGCTGGGGCTTTGGAGCAGCACAGCAAAGCAGGACTTGGGAGAGAAAACCCCAGGCTTTGTCCTGCACTCCGCATTTGCAGGACTTGGGGCCAATCACCAAAGCCCGTAGCAAAAATGTAAAAAAAAGAAACTCATTATTGGGTATTTTAAAGGGCTTTTTAAGCCCGTCTTTATATGCTTTGAAGGATGTGCCTTCAGCCTTGCTGAAATGAGGCTCCTTTCCCATATGTCAAGAGGGGCAGAAAGAGAGAATTAAGTCATTGGTAACTTGCAAACTGGGCAAGCCCCCTACTCTCCACTTAAAAAAAAAAAAAAAAAAAAAAAGGAAAAGGTCTAATTTAACCTGGGGTGAGCACCGGGGATGAGCTCCTCTCAGCAGCCATGCATCCACAATGGTACCTGAAGGGCCTGCAAGTAAAATCTGCTATCCCGAGGGAGGGCCTGCCCAGGCAGCTGGTGCTCCCGGAGCCCCGGGTCAGGACTGCTGTACACTTTGGGGGCCAAACCGTGACTCCTCCACGCTTTCCCTAGAAAAAGAGTAATGGAAGCTGATACTGTGAGTTTAGTGGCTTGATGGCTAGGGCAGAAGTGCTGCTAGATGCTTCCTCATTCATATGCAAAGAAGCCCAGGTCAATTAGGAAGCCAATTCCCTGGAGATAATGAGGAGGAGGAGAGGTGGAGGTGTTTAATTAGTGCCTCTACTATGATCCTGCTGACACCACACAGGCAGCCACTGCCCTTTCCCTCATGGCTCTGCTCTGCCTCTGATGGGGAATTTTGCATCTCAGCCCAGCTGGGCAGACCCATCTGACTGGCACATTTACCTTGCTGACCAGAGGAAACGTCAGCGGGTTGTTACTGGGACATTCCTGTGCAAGGGCAGCCTTTGCCCACTGGTCCGCCAGCACGGGTAAAGCCTTGCAAATAAACAAACATGTTTCTAGGGATCCATAACAAAAACACCTTCCTAATCACAGCACGAGCAGCACAGCTGCCTCTGCCACCTTGAGCTTGCATTTGACTAAGGGAGGAGATGGATTAAGCTCAGCATTGGACCTTAGTTTTCGATAAAAATAATTGTTAAGTCCAAAGTACTGACTTGACCTCCCCCCAAAAAAGGGTTCCCTATCAATTTTTCCAACACCCTCCCTACCAGGCAGATGGTTCAGCTCACAGATTCCATATATAAGCATCGCTGCAAGTTCCCTAATTCCTGATATCATTAAAAAAAAAATCAAAAAGGAACTGGAGTTGGAGGGAGGTTTTTACAATTAATAAATTAAAGAGAACTAAAGTGTTTGCAAATCTGGTATAACACTGGCAAACAATTTTGGACCAGACATAAAGGAAAATATATTGCATTTAATTATTAAACTATAAGTTTTTTGTTTTGGTTTCTTTTTTTTTTCCAGAATTATTCTCATTTTTCACAGGTTACAGCCCTTGGAAAGGAAAGGAAGAAGTTTTTGGCTGGGCTAAAACAAAATCATTTGCAATTCACATCACCCTGCCCATTAGAGGCTGACTGACTTCCAGTTTCAAATGCTTTTGAAGTGCTCCGCATTTCACTGCACTACACTCTCGCCCACTGCATCAAGTTTTCAAAGCATCAAAGCGACAGGACACTGAACCCCATTCTCTGAAGCTCGGGACACACTGAATTTACAATGCCCAAGTTCAAGATACAGTGGGTCTCACGCTTTCAGGAAGCACCAGAGCTACTGGGTATCCATGCAGAAATGCTTGGGGGATAATCAGGAAGGCAGCGTGTCCTCAATGCATTATTTTACCGAACATGCCTGGATGGGCTACAGGACACACGCACAGTCCACGTGGACTTGAGCATGCAGGAGTGCCTGCTCCTAGCCAGGAAACCCCAGAGCCCAACACGATGGCACAACACAAGGGCAATGCCCGCACTGCACTTACCACCGCAGCCTCACACACACGGACACCTGGGGCACCCAAACTCAGCAGCAGCTTTTGCAGGCATCGTCCTGAGCATCCACGGAGGAACTGTACCCTCTGCTGAATGTTTTGGAGTTTTGAAGTCTGTTTTCCCTCTCCAGGTAAGGAAAATGTGTGCAGTGGCTCAAATGGATCACAGCATCCTAAATCCTCTTCAAACTGCTGCTTTTAACTACTCAAATATCTGCATCAGGATGTAAATATTTTTCTTTTTGCTTTTGTGGTACTTTGCTGTTTTTCTCTGGCTCACCACGGCTCCATGCCTTCCTCTGCAGGACTTTTGCCATTTGCTCTCATTCTGTGGCAGGAGGAAAAAGCCAGATTTTTCAGAAGTTTAGGCACATTCCTCGCCTTCCTTCACCAAGTTCTTCCTTCGCCAATTGTTTAGTCTCAGGCTGGGGTTAGAGCTCTGCAAGGTTTTATTGGGATCCAGGGTCTGGACCTGTCACAGATTATCAAATAAATCTCCAAGAAAATAAAGAGTCAGTTCTGTAAGTAGTTGTTCCAACGTTGGGCTAAAGCTCACAGCCAAAAACATCTTGCTTTCCTTCCCTCAAATGGCCTCAGAAATCATAACAATTAGGTACTAGTAAGAGTTCAAAAGGACTTCAGAGGGCTACTTGGAGGGTTTGGACCAGCCTGCTCCAGCTCTTCTATCATTCCCTGCCTCACCAAGGGCTCCCGCGGTGCCTGCTCCAGATGGAGCAGCCCACCACATCCCACTTCACGTTACCTTCTCTGAGCACCAGCATTGACTTCTTCACATTTCATAGTAAGCCAGAACCTCTCCCCTTGCCAGACCAAGCTCCACCTCTCCTACCTGTTGTGTAGATGGAGCTGCAGGCTGCTCCTCTCCTCTGCCTGTCCCTGTAAACCTGTCTGGTGTCCTTTTACTTCCCAGTCCTCAGGGACCAAAGAGCATTAACTATCTGATGGAGGTAAACGTCTCAGCAAAGGAGCTTAGACCCAGCTCTGTGGCACAGCATCAGCTGGACGGCACACGCGGATGCCAGAACGACTTACTCACCAGGGAGCAAATGTCTGGCCAGCAGAACTCTAACCTTTCTCTGCAGCAACTTCTTTGGCCATTTCTGAGAATTTCAAAGCAACAACGGGATGTTAGTAACAAAATTGTCACCTACCTGTTGAAGAACCTGCATGCAGCTGTCAGGAATTCAAAGGAAAGGAGAATTGGTCACGTAAGTCTCAAGCGAAGTAAAGGTTAGCCTTGAAATGCAAGGCTCCCATTATACAACATGTAGAAAGGAAAAGGTCAACTACATTCAGTAGAAGAGCTGGAAAAAAACATGTCACTCCATAAAGAAAAGTTCATAATGTTACACTGATCTGCATGTAGACATGGATTGCATGTACCCGTTACAGACATGAAGGCATACGTAGGGATGCACATTCACCTAATATCAGAGCAGTAAGTGTACCAACAGCTTCACCTTTAGATTTCTCTCTGCTAGACAAGATCTATCACCTACCAGTTTGCTTCAGGTGCAGAAAAAAAAAATGAGACAAAAATGAAGCTCTCCCTGTCTAAAGAATCAAAACTTTGGCCATTGTCTCTGTTCTACCTTTCCCTCCAGCTGGATGCTCAATCAATCAAAGCCACAGCACCAGCCCTAGAGCAAGCAAGAAAACAAACTATTGCCCAGGTGACCACAAAGATGCTGAACCTTTGCTAAAATGCTACAAACTTGTCAGGCCAAAAGCACAGGCACAAACAAATGGCAGCAAGGAATCCAATACAACTTTACACCAGTCGTCTTGAAGTAAAGATGTTCAGTTAGGCTTCTCTGATCATATAATCTGAGCTGATAACTGGAAAGCAGCGTCACGGAGGAGGTGCAGGACAGCAGCAACCCTCACCCCAGCCTGCCCAGCCTCTCGAAGCAGAGCACCAGCGGCACTTAGCCTGTGTGCTGGCACGTCCCAATTAATTTTCAGCCTTTCTGCCAAAACCACTAACAAAGTCACTCCTGCTGCCAGCTGGAGAGCTGGCAGCTCTGGTAACATCAAGCTCCTCCTGGAAATGCTCTGCAGAAAACACCATCAGCTCAATTAAGTGACCAAATATCACTGTTGTGAGCAGATACACCCCACCTGCAAATTTTCTTGCACTCCTCTATATAAATACAAAATTATTTCAATTTAAAACCAACCATGTCCTTTCCTGGCAGAAATCCTTTTGATTTCTGTACAAATAAAGCAAATCTAAGATTTTGGATGCTGGTTTAATAGGAGGCAAGTCAACAATAACAAAAGGAATATCATGGAATTTCATCTTTTCACTTGCCTTTGGCTTTCTTTTTTCTTCCTCATTTCTAATAAATAGCACCTTTTTCCTTCTTCTATTGACAATCCTGCTCTTCATACCAAGTCAAATATAGAAATAGCAAGCACATTGTCTCCAATCAAAAAGAAAGAAAGAAAAAAGACATCTTCCCTCTTGTAAGATTTTGGAGATTTTTTTCCATACAATGCCACTTCCATTAGCACTCAGCAATACCTAAATACATTTCATATAGCAATTTCTTTGGCTTTGATAGTTCAGAGCATTTTGGAAATTTGTTATGTGCCTGTAAAGAAGTCTGTGACAAAAACATGGATGGTTTGAAATCACTCTCTCCTTCACTGCTCTTTCCAGGTAACATCGTATTCAAACCAAAACAAGTACATTATCCTTCCAGGATAACTATGCACCTTAACCTTAGTCAGTGAGGTTGTTAGTTTTTTCTTATTTTGTATTCAAAGAGCTTTTACGTTTCTTTACTTAAGAAAAAAGGCAGCATAAATGAAGAAGAAAGAATGTAAGCTACTAATACCAGAAGTTGTCCAGTCCTCAAAGGCAGAAGGAATTCAATATAATCATTGTCTGGAAAGAGGAACGCAAGATTTTGCCCTACACAGCATGTGCTTTATCCTGGTTTTCATTCCTGTTGGTCTTTAATTAAATACTCACATCAGCTGAGCAAATATCATTTCACCAGTCATTAGCTACAGACAGAAACACATTTATAAGTCCTTGTTTTGCCACATATTTTCAATTTGATTAGAAGATATTATTGTAAGATCAGTGCAGGCTTATCCTCAATGTTAACCTGAGTTCACCTACGGAGCAGTATCAGATGCACACATCCTTTTTTTTTTTTTTTTTTTTTTTAAATGCAGACATTAGCATAGGGAAAAATGGGATGAATGAAGGGAGAATTCCCTACCTCTGCTGCAGTTCATCTGTTTCCCCAGACGCTTCTAAAATTTCCATGCCAAGTTTCATTTCCAGTTCTTAAGACTCTGAAGAGTTGTTTTTTACCTTGAAAACTTACTGTTTTTATATCATATAGTAGATATGTCCAAATACTTCTCATCTCCTAGAGATGGGCAGCCTGCAGGCTTGTCCTACCCTGCCCTCCGGGGCGCTGCTTGAAAATAACACTCAACCACAGACGATAAGTTGAGAATATATATTTATTAGTTATAAAATACACAGATAAACAACATTGGCTTGGTACAATTCCATAAAAACCCTGGCAGGCTTTGGTGACAGTAGTAGGATTTGCCCGGCTGATGTCGTGCCAGGGCCGCAGGGGGATTCAGCCGTGGGGCTCTGCAGTCCCTGCAGAGTTGTGCTGCGAGTGCCCCTGGGACAAAGCCCATCTCGGAGGCTCGTCAGCACTACCTGAACACTGATATTCCTTCAGCTCCAGGGGAATGTAATGCTGCAGAGAAGCAGCTTTCTGATAAGCAGCGTGATTAAGGATTTTAATCCAGGAGGGCTTGGCTTGCCCTTTATAGCCCAGCATAGCAAAACTCCCTGAAAAACAGACACAAAGAGAGTGACCCTCTGCATGGATCAGTTCACTGATTAGCTGCACAGCATGGACTCACTCCTCACATCACAGAAACTTCTTGGCCTTTTTTTTTTCTTGGATTAAAATAACAGAACATTAGGAGGCAAAAAAGGATGATGAAAAGGAGAATAAACCTTGCTGAAGCCATAATCTCACTGCAGCACAGATCTGCAGGTATTTCAATAAACTAAGCTAGATTCCCAGATGTGAGTAAGCAGGAATATTGTTTTACTTTTTATTTTTAAGCATTGATACTTTTTCATATTTGACTACATGAAAATGGTTAGGAGCTTTGAATCCATCTTTTATTAGTTTACGTCAGTTTTTTCCAGCTATGGCTAAACAGTTCCCCCTGTCATCTCCAATACCATTCCCTGTCATCACAAAGTACAAAGGCGTTATATCTTCTTTGATTTTAATAATAATGTCCTGTGTTTATATTATGCTTTTCATTGCAAAGTCTCCCAAGGCTATTGGCAAATGATTGGATCGAGACTATTCCTGTAAACACATCTAATTTGAATATGGTTCATGCAAAACCGGGCAAAAGGACCCTAAATCCTGATCCCACTGGTGTCAAGTGGATCATTATTTATTATTTATTTATTTGTGTTACCTTAGCTAGGAGCAATATGCACTTTGGAGAATTGTTTTAACCTCCTCTGACGCACAGCCATCCCCAGGGCAGGCTGTAGCGGCTGCTTTACGCAGTCCAGCACAAAATCATGTTGAAAGTTAGGAAGTCAATCAGCAAACATACCTGAACCAGCAGAAAAATGCTAACGAATCAGAACATAATTACCAGAATGGGAATCGGGGCAGACCATACTCTTGCGAAAAGCGTTAACAGGAGCAACACTTGACGGGCCTGCAGTGGGTTAGCCCAACACTCACATCCTCTCCTCTCACATCACCCTGGGCAAGGGGAAGGCCACTGGCAGCTCCTTGCCTTGTCCCTTGCACTGGGTTTTTTGGCTGCTCCTTTTACTGCTCCGGTCAGGGCTGGAGGCAGAACCGAGCTCACAAAACGCGCCCCGAGTGCTGCGCGAATCGAGCGGCACAGGTGTTTCAGGGGAAAAAAGTTTGACAAAACAAACAAAACAAGATTACTTTTTAATCAAAAAATTCCTTCCAAAAGCATTCGGGGCTTTCACGAAAGAATGATGCAATGAAGTTTTGAGACAAAAAGGGAAAAAGAAAACCTCAAATTTTTGCTTTTAAAACCATGAAGGAAAAATCAGCTACTTGGAAACAGAGTGGGCACCAAAGGGAAATCACTATGTTGGCTGTAAAGCTTCTGCTCTTCTCTGCCAGGGACAGTAATAGGAACATGCCTTAGACCTTGGGCCAAAAACTGATGCACAATTTAGTAAAACAGAAACAAAAAAAGAAAAAAGATATATAAAGGAACTCAAAATACTGCCAATTCCGTATCTGATCTCTGCTTAAGAAATAACAAACAAATCCTCACCAAGCTGGCTGGTTGCTCTCCTGTTTTCCTTACCAATTGTATGAGCTGATTTCCCAAACCCGGACTTCAGCAGCCACCCGGCTTTCAGTAGGAAACCCAGCATGGTAAAGGCAATGCACGGACAGCACCCTGAGCTGCCACAAGAAGTTTTGGCAATTCAAGGTAAATATATGATAAGAACCTTCCCAAACCAGTGATTAAACTTTCCTTCCATAAAAAAAAAAATCCTATTTCACTTCAGGTTATTTTCTTTTTCATCAACCTTTTTCGTTTATGGTTGTTTTTCCATGCAGAGCATTTAAATTTTAGAGTTGGAGTCTTTATCAAATGTTTGCCAAATGATTTATTTTTAATTGGAAAAATAGGCTCTTTTTAGGATGAAAAATTTGCAGCATGCAGCTTCTTATTGCTGCACTAGGGTCAAAAACTTAAAATAACTTTTCTGCTGCTGACCATCCCTGAGGCAAGAAGTTTTTAGCAGATTACATTGGTATAGTTTATAGTGACAAGTATACTGATAAACACCATGGAATTTGTCTGTACATTTTGGCTACGGAAACATATCAGTAACTTTGGGGAAAAAAATAATATGGCGGAATGAATATATTTACCTTTTTTATGGAAGGTAATAGGCTTTGCAGAACCTAACCTGGTGAAGACAAACATTGCAGAATTCCCTGCCACTTCTGTGATGTCTCTAGAGCCCACGAGAACAACTGATCTGAAAAGAGGGGCAGGAATTATTACATGATCACAAAATGTGACTTTTGTTAATAATCTGCAAGACTTTTAAGTGCCAATTCAGAAAAGCCCTGAAGAACATGCTCAACTCCAGGGACATGCTTAAACCTCCTTTGCTTTCAAGCACACATGAGCTCCTGGAACTTTAAATCTGTTTTAAGTATGTTCCTGAATTAAACTTGAATCACACTCAGACTGAGTGGGGTCCTCACAGCTGGGCTTTATGCCCTCAGTGAATTGTACCTGCAGTGAAATGCCCAAGCTTGCAAAATAGGAGAAAATCAAGCCAAACATACAGCCATGACAGGGATAGCTGTCACTTTATGCACTTACACACAGGTAAATAGACATGTGCATAAATAAAGATATAACAACTCTGGAGCATTCAGATCACTGGTCATGAACTGCTCAGAAATGTCTTGGACAAAGTTTGTGTTCTGGTTATTTGACCTGCTTCTGTCAGCAGCCAAGAATTTATCTATAAATCTCTGTTGTTCCGTGTTTATGTGGCGACACATAAAACCACAAGGAATGTGGAACAGACACAAACAGAGATGATCCAGAGCTTTGCCAGCGCACATTCAAGGCAACAGAGCCGGCAGGCAGGCAGGCCTATTCGTGGCTGGCCAGGAAAATCGTACTGGCAAAGTCGGCGTCTGTGATTTTTTCATCTGCTGAAAGATGCAAAAACAATCAGCAAGAATAAACAGAAGCCAGCTTATTTCTGAAATGGAAAAATGCATCATCAGCCACCAGGAAATCGCTGGACATCAGGGTAAGTGCACAGAATTGCAAATGCCACTGCAAGGACCTTACCTACCCCATACTGGAAAATGCATTGTTAATTTAGAAGGAATTGCCAGTTTTATGGAAAATCTGTCTCTGTCTGCTCCAATTCAGGAAAGGGTGTCAGAGAAACAGTGCTTCTCTTCTATCTGATCAATTTTTGGTGTTTGAATGTATTTCACATTCACCAGATTTTCTCAGAGCACGGATTCAGGTATGAAAGTAGGGAATTTTCTTTTCTTTGTCTGTCACCCACATGTTGCTACATGAATGGGGCTTTCAGCACTCTGCTTACCTGTCTTTTATAAATGTTTGAACATAGTCACTTATTGCATTGGCAGCATTTTCACCACTAACTGTGTCAAAGTGCCATCTACTCACGACTGCTCCAGAACATGCATCTAGCACCACGAAGAATATCCCGTGGCTATTGAACAGGAAAACTTTATCATTTATCTGCAACAAAAACAGAGGTAAGTTTTAGGGAGGCAGACAGTAAATGACAAGGGAGCTTTTTCATAAGATGGAAGTTACAAGCAAGTACAATACCAAGCCTTTACAACCCATAATTTTAAATGTGTAATTGGTACAGATGAAATGAAATCACTTACAACTGGTGAGTCACAAGAGGCAGGCAAAATCTTATTTCTCACTGACTCTGCTAAGCCAAATGGGGGATAAACACGTGAGAAATAAAGTCATCTACATTTTTTGTGTATTAGGAAGATAAAGTTGAGAAGCTGAGAATCCCAGGAGAAAAATGCTTGGTTTAGTCTTAATACAGATTCTTTTCATGTGGGTTGAAATTACTGCTGCTCAGCAAAAAGCAGATTTGACCAAGTAACAAAGGAGATGTGGTGGGACAGTGGATGGGGAACAGGAGCTACAAAGACGACGTTTATTTTCCCTGGAAGCATGACTATCAGAAAGTTTAAAAAAAGAATTATTTATTCTTTGTAGTACTCTCCGAGTGCCTCAAGGAAGATCTAGCACAAGCAGCTCATACTTGCCACCTTCCTACAGCAAGGGCTCTTGCTCGAATTTCATCTCTCATGATGCCCCACGCTCTTCATGTTTAGCAGGCAGAGGCTCTCGGAGATGCCTGGCCCTGGTGCATCCCCAGGGGATCCCTAGGGCCCAGCAGAGCTGCCGGGACAGACACTGAACAACCTCCTCCCAGCCCAGCCATGGCAGTGAGAAACCTCAGCCCAGGCCGCACACCATATACTCCACGTAGTCTTCAAAGTCCTCAAACATCCAGGAGCTCAAATGCATCCCATCCATGTGAAGACATGGGGATGACTCCAGGGAACACTCAGCCAGACTGAATAGGAAAGGGAAATGTTAAAAAGTGACTCTTGCAAGATGATGGAGGCTGAACAGGATGGTGAGAGCAATAGAGGGTCAAGGGTAAGGGAAATATGAGTGTCTGGGTCATGGGTGGGTGGCAGGGAGTTAGGACAAGGACAAGGACATGCAGATTTGGTCCATCTGCATGTCCTTCACGGTGGCGGTGCTTGTCCCAGACCCCTTGGGGAAGCAAGCTGCACATGTTGAATTCTAGATGTAGATGAGGCACAGATCAGTGCCACAGATGGCAAGAAAACAGCCTGCTGCATGTCTACCTGTCCACTGCATGCTCCAAATGCCTCCTCACGCCAGCCCAAAGCTTGGGCCCTGCACCAGGAGAAGGATCAGGGCACCATGAGGTGCTTGAGCCTGCTGGGGCTGCTCCCCATTACTCCGCAGCTGCGTGAGCCCTTGTGCCAACACATGGGATAAGGTGGGAGCATGTAGCTGAGGGCAGGATCAGGGAAGGTGGGACTGCCCCTCCTTCTCAAAGAGAAAATTACTTTGAGTGTTGTGGGATCTTGGATTATACACTTAAAATATTATTTGAGATCTGAGTTTCATCTGGCAAAACATGAACCAAACACCTGTCTCAGTAGTGTGGGGCTTCTCTCCCTCATCCCGCTCTTTCTATATCTCCTCAACCATTTTAGGCTGAGGACAAGAATCCTCTTTCAAACACTGGTCCATATTGTTTTCCTAGACCGGCCTTTGATTCAGCTAAGAGCACATGTGTCGGAAATAAACTTCCTTTGGAAAACAATAGTTTGAATTAAAGCTTTGGAAAATGCAAAGAGGCTTTGTAGATGCCCCTGGTTTGCCACCTCGCTGAGCAGGCTCTGCCACGAACAAAGTGCCTGTGAGTGCGAGGTGCACGTGCAAGGCTCTGCAGGTAGGGAGGATGCTTCCACAAATAACTCCCACTTGCTAATGGTTTGGAATTAATTTTTGACAATGCAGCCAGTTCACATGGCAAGAAATCTTGGCTACTCCAACTCCTTAAGGATGCTGTACTAGCTTTGCTTGGCATCTCTTAGCAATGACTGCAGTTCAGTAGCATTAACTTGGCACACGCAGCTTCATAGTCACCCTTCTCTGTCTAGGCAGACAGGTAAGGGATGTGCAGGGACAACCTGACAAGTCCAAATTCTTTCAGTAGTGAAAATATAGTTATTTTTTCTTTTTTTTTAGTGCAGCACCCACAAAGAAAATCAGAAAAACAAACTTGTTTTTGTCCCCAGCTCCTCTGCAAACAGTGACTCTTGGTGTGCTTTTTTCTCCTCATTCTTCTATATTAGAGCAGTGGCATGGCGTTAATTCTTCTTTTGAGGTGATAAAATCCCTTTTTTCTCTTCTCCTAAAGGCTCAAATCCTCATGTGAATAGAATACGAGCTCCCGGGCTGCTTTAATGAAGCTAATTACAGAGGAGAACAATGCAGCTGGATCTTCCAGTGGAACATCCCATTTCCTCCCATCAAGGCTCAGCAGATTTTGCAATAACTTTCTTTGGAGATAAAGTTTTCTCTATTTAATCACCATTTCAAATGTGGTAAAACATGTACCTTAATGAACGCAGTCGTCAAGTGGTTTCGTTTATCAGCTGTGCAGACAGACTGGATCTGTATTCTTACATACTTGATCGAGGGCTTGCTAGTTATAGCGAGCTGCAATTATGTGAAAGACAGAAGCTTAAAAACTGGCTTGCTGGCTAGATTTCATCAACCAAATGATATCAAGTACCAACACTCATATCTATGATTGCAAAACTTTAAGAATTCACTCTTTAGATTGTGGTTCTCGTTCCCATATAAGTGCTCCTTAGTGAAACAGCTTTTATCCAAGAGACATGGCAGTATCCATCAGCAAAGACCTCTGGAGGTCATCAGTCCATCCTCCCACAAAATAAGTTAAAAAGTTGAATCTGAATTTCAGATATTTTGCCTGCCTATAAAATCTGTATGATCCTGAAGTGATCTGCAGGATTTACACCCTCAACAACCTTCCACCTATGTTACAGAATGCTGACCAAACTTGCAAGCAGGCTGGAATTCCCTAAGACTGAGAACACTTGGACACTACGGAATGAATTGGCTCTGTGCAGATGCACAACCATTGCAGCACCCAGGTGCTTCCGCAAGCTGCCAGGAGGTACCTGAGGAGCCCCGCACGTCCTGCACGGCCCGGTCCGGCGCTGGGACACGAGGTTCCGGGGAGGTGCTGGTCGGATGCTGGACTCTGGGAAGGGGTTGGGGGCACAGCTCCAGGATCCCGCTCCAGACATCTCTGCCATGACCTTGATGCGTTCGCAGCCCCGCTCCGAGCAGTAGCTGTGTCCTTCCCGCGCTGCGTGGGCTTGCAGGCGAACCAACAGGTACCTGCAGAGGAGAGCGAACGGAGGGGTCAGAGCGCTGCACGTTCACAGGAAAACTGGACCTGGGGCAGGGTCTGCACTTGCTAAACTGCATTAACCCTCCCGTTGCCCAGTCCTCACACGCACACCAAGCACTCGCAGGCAGCCAGATCCTCTGTCCTCCAAGCTCTTTCCTAGCTGTTCTAAGCTGTTTTCAGTCGCGTCCAGTTTGCAGTTCAGGCCGAGGAAGTTATATAAACAGCTCAGCTCGGCTTTGGGATCAAAAAGATGCCTGAGCTTTAAAAGCATTTTTCCTTTCTTTTCCTTTTGAAAATAAATATTTGTTTCTATTTTCTGGAAGCAAGAATGAGTAAGCCTGGTTCCTCGCCAAGGACCCAGCACGTGGGGTTAAAAAAAGAAGGGGGGGAAACATGCCACTTATTATGAAATCATGCCTAAAAAACAACAACAGGAAAAGAAAAAAGCCAATCCCCTAACTCCTATCCTCTGAAAAGCTAAAAAAAGCAACAGTGAATTAAACAAAGAACCCAAAGGCTGATACTGCCAGAATGCAGTTAGGTTAGGCCCATCGGCCTGCACATACCAGGTCCAGATGGCTGCTGGCAGCCCCTGGCTCTGCCCCACAGACCCACACATGGAACTGTTTACCCCACTCTTCACTAGTAAACAACCCATTTACTGAACTTGGGTGACATTTTATGACCGAAAAGGAGGATTAACTAGTAAACTGCTGTTTCACAATTCCTGTCATGAGAGGGAAGACTTGCCTATCTCCAAGGCCTGGTGAGCAAGGAAGGCTTTCCGGAACCTAGTTGCTCATATGTTATGACTGAATGAATAAACACCCCATCTTATTTTAAAATCTGGCATTTGTGGATTGATTTCCAAATGAGCTGTTTGGTTAGGTAAAGCATCATGGGATCCACGGTTAGACCACAAAAACAGTCTTTTCCTCCCCAACTATTTTAGCTGACCGAGAAACAGTTTCGTAATATGTTTTTATTACCAAAGGTGTTCTTGATTCTTTCAAGGGTGGTATTAATATTACTCACTTTTGGTACTGCTGAGTTTTTGGCATTTTGAGTTGCAAATAACAAGCCCCAGAGACAAGGAGATAAGTAGATGGGTAAGTAGCCAGCTCAGGGGAGGCTTTAGTCCTGCTCGAGGCAGCACCATGTCCCATTTGGGCATCAAGGGCAGAATGGCACCTGCCAGACTCTCACATGGAATTCGGACATGGAAGTGTGTCTTTTCTACCCTAAGGATTTCTTTGAGTAGTACTTGACAAGCAACTGATACGTGTTCTCTAGCACTCATTTTATGACTTCAGAAAAGAGATGCACTAAGATGCTCTCCCTTTTTTAACAAAACAAACTATTTTTAGCCAGTGCTAATTTTAAAAGTCTCTCATCAGCAAAAAGCAGCTGCAATTTCCCAAACTCTCTTGATTGGAGTCACCAGAGGTCTCCTTGACAGGGTCCTTTGGCAAGAACAGTTTTTGCCAAATATTTACACCAGACCCACAGCCCCAGCAATACGAACACCAGCAGCCGGGATGCCTCCAAGCACATCAGACTGGGCACAAAACAAGTCATTTTCTTAACAGAATGCAAGACTCTGCTCAGGGGTGCAGAAGCGGACCTTGATCAGAGGCTCCTGTCTGCATTTTGGGCTGAAATCCAGCAAGACGAGCAGGTAAGAGGGCCACACAGTACTTTAACGGAGAAAGAGAGGTCAAGGAGGTGCTGGGGTATCCAAGGAGGTTCCTCAGCTTTGGCCACATGGCTGCACTCACCCTGATGCCTGGTCAAAGAAGAAGAGCCTCTCGCTGGTGCCTCCAAGAACATGGTCGCGGGTGGCAACGGCCGCGTAGTGCGTCACGCTGTGCACCGTCCCCGTGCGTCGCTGGTAGACATCCGCCACCACACGGAAAATGGCCTCCCGCGGGTAGCAGAGGGCTACAAGCAGCCAGTCTCCTCTGTGGGCACAAAAGGGAAAGAGAGGAAAAACACTTCAGGGCCTGCAAACAGGAGAGAGGGGCTTCAGCCAAGAGCTTAATCTTCAGTGGAAAAAACAAAGAAATGCCCCTTGATGTTCTCCTCCTCCTTGAAAAAAAGTAAAAAAAAAAATCCTCAAAGCCGAAGAAAAGCAGAGTTTTATTTTCTTTGTCTGGAGACAACGGCTGCTTATTACGAGAGACGTGAGCCAGAGACCCCAGCTGACCCCGGAGGACTCTGAGCCAGGTGCCAGGGCTGCTTAAAACTGGAGACTTTCTCTCCCCGGCCCCTCAGGCTGAGCTATGACCAGTCCCATCTCCGCAGCACCCCTGGGCTGGCTTCAGTGCATCCTGAACCACGGCAGGAGAGGGAACTGGAGTCCAGCAGACGTTTCCCAGGGGCAGAAATTCAGGAATTAGGAAGTAATCTCTGACTTGAACCAGAGCCATGCTTTAGAGAGATCTGCTTCCTCCGCTTTGCAGCAATGTGCATCGTGATGGTTCCCATTAAAACTGCTCTCTCCCCCACTTTCTCTTCAAAGTTTTAGAATAACTGAGGCCAAAGTGAAACGTGCATTTAATTCTTGTCTACTAGAATTTTATCCCACATGTTTACCTCAGCCAAACAACTGCCCAGTAGCTTTCCTCTGCCCTACACTTTGCATCGCCAGCCCTGCCAAGAGGGGAACTGGCCCCAGACTATGAACCTACAATACCAGGAGCAGAGCTGCAGAGTTGGGACAACACGATCCTGGCACCGATGGCTCCCAAGGCCCTGTCCTTCCTGTGTGAGGTGCCCCAGGAGGAGAGCGTTCCCTACAGCACCATCACAGCAGAAAGCCACAAGCGGGTTGCCCTTGCAAATAAAAACTGAACACCGAGGTAATCAGCTTCAACATTTTCTTTCTCTTCAGCCTCTGAAGTGGCTCAGTGTGCCCCATGCAGGTGTTTGGACCTGCGGCTAACCCTGCTCATACTACCAGAAGCCACCCAGGCTTAAAATGCATCCTTTTAAACACCTGGTCAAAATGCGAGAATATGAATTTGGCCAGAGATAGATGAACAAAACCTTTGTCTTCTGTCTTGAAAGGTCCTACAAGGCTGTGCAATGCAAGGTTTCTCCAAAGGCTCCACTGAAATGACTTGCCATCCACAGGGAGCAGTAAAGGGGGGAAACCCCTTTGATTTGGAGACACTTGGAGTCTACATGCCTAGACCTCTACTATGCATTATACATGAACAGCTCAAGAGAAAAGCTCCATCAGTCTTCTTCTGTTTTTCCCATTAAAACAAAAGAAAACAATATCTATAGGACGGAAGAGGGGATAGGCTCTTCTAGAATAAAAAATCAAAGCCATACAAAGACCTATTGGCTTAAGCCAAATGCTGCCTTCTAGATTTTAAGCAACTCCAGCTGTGTCATAACACAGGACAGCTAGAAATGGATATATTTTCAGATGATTTGGCCTCTGACTAGAGGAAATTAAAGAAACGCACCGCAGCCATGCATGTAGAATATTTTTAGGAAAGAGTCCCAGGACACTCAGCTGTTTCATAAGGGTGATTTGCATCAAGTTAGCACATTTTATCCCCTGAAGATGCTGTCACAAAAAAACCTTGTCATCTCCCTCCAATGCTGGGAAAGAGCCTCAGTGCAGTGTTATGCTGACTGCCACCTTCCCAGGGGTCAAGAAAGGCACTAGAAAAGGAAATTGGAGGCTGAAGGAAAAAAAACAAGCATGAAGGAAAAAAAAAAAAAAAAGAAAAAAACACAGCTGTGACTGTCCTGAGTCTCTCTGTGCTTGGGAATATGGTTGCTAGAGCCTATTGTGCACATGAGCAGATTGAAATATTGAAATACTTTATATCAAGATAGAGAAGATCAAATAAAAAGCACCTACTTTAGAGCTAGTGGAGGATGAGATGGGATAAGTACATCCCCCAACAGAGGGTTTGGTGTTAGAATTTAGCCCTTACATAAATACAGAATAAATACAGAGAAGGGGTTTGTTTTCTCTCTGTCTTACTGTTATTAAGCACCTTCCTATTTAGTTCTCTACTTGATTTTTTTTTTCAGCTTATACAGAAGGTGCTGTAAACCCTCTCCCCTATAGCTATACCTGGCAGTGCTGCTGAATTGGGTTCCACTATAGCTGGGAAAAGCAAAGCAAGGTTAGAGGTGGCCTGCAGGACTCTGCCCGGCATCTGGCAGCCAGACAGGGCTTCGGTGCCTTTCTTCCAGCCACCGCCAGGACCGAAGGAGAAACGCAACCCCAGGCTATGAGCAGTAATCAGGCACAGAGGGTTTGAAGATTGCCTTCAAAGGGACACTTGCTCTCCACAACCACGGCACTGGCCACGGAGGACCTTCTGGCTGGTGACCAGGAGACTTAGGAACACAAATTGCACTAGCAGTTGATAAGGCTTGTGCTGCCACTCACTTTTTGAGACATCTCTGTTTTCAGTAAGAGAAAACACTGAAATCGTAATACATCCCAAACTATGAATTTGGAGTAATTTCAGACCCTTGCCTCAGTCCTCTGGGAGCATCTGTAGCCTGATCTTATGCTAAAAGACTTGCACATAAAAAGTGGAAAAAATCATTTAAAACACAAGGGGTAGGAGTCACATTAAGCAACATACAAAGTGCTGTCAAATATAGTGATGAGTAGGAGTCTTATTTCTTTCATTCTTGGGAGTTACTTGAAAGAAAAACAAAAATACACTCAGCTAGAACACCCTACTTTTGAAATAGCTGTCACCTTAAGTTATAGTCATATTAGCATGTATAGAAAACTTCTGAGCTTCTAAGATATTTTTCATCACAAAACTAAATAACTGTGTTCACAATTTTTTTTCCTAGCGAAAAAGTTCCGCTTGTTTTAGACAAAAGGAATATATTTTTTTCCTATTTGCTTTTAATCAGACCAGCATTTTCCTATGTGTTCCTACCAAAAAAGTGACATTTGGAGAAGTAAAACTAAACATGTGCTAACACAAAGTCACTGTTCAGTGAGTCGTACCAGTTTGAGAATGTTCAAGGGTCTGCTGAAACCAGCCTGTATCAGACCTAATACTCTTGCTCTCTTTACTGTGGTTCAGCAATCCTTACAGTGCATTTCATGTATCTTAATGAATGTATTTAGCCTGTTTTTTCCCTTTTGGAGATGGATGGATGAAACTAACCCAAGAAGCAATTCTTTTTTCACCAGGATACTGACATTTGCAGCTCTGGCTTCTTCGGGTGAAGCAAAAATACCACACAAAATGTTAAGAAAGTGTCCTTGTGTTTTGTCAATGATCGTCTTCCTGGGATAACTGAAAGCAAAAGAAAAGAAGAGGGAAAGATAAAAAAACACAAGCAAGAGGTTTCCTGTTCTTAGACATGTGATATATATGTGTGTACGTGCAGACACATGTCTACCTCATCTATACGTCTCAAAACAACCCCTATGGTTAAACCCCAAGCTCTGAAAAGCAAAGATACTCAAAGAAAAGTGATGAAGGCAAAGGAGGAAGGAGCCTCCTGTGAGTGGCGGGGGCTAAAGTGAGTCACACAACTTGGAGATGGGAGCTGGTTAGAGCAAACATAACAAGAGCATATGTCTGGTTCTTCCAAGGAGAGAACCAACGAACACTAGTTAAATATTGTGAATGTGTCCCTTGACTGTCTAGGATGGAGCATCAGGCTTGGGAAAACGGGCATGAGCTGGTGCTGGGGTTGCTAGTTAGACAGTTCAACATCCTAGCTGTGTTTTAGCCAAGGGAACTTCTAAAGCTGAGGAATATTATTCTAGAAAACAACTCCCACCGTGTTTGCTGACATGGTGCGTCACGTAGCTGACGACCATGGAAGTTCAGAGTCCAAGTCTTGATCTCACAGATGAAAATTTGGGGTAAACCAGTAAGGGAATGCAGCGTACAACTGAAAAATTACTTACTTTTTCCTTGGACTTGAAATAACAAGAGACTCTCATCCAGTGAGTCAGCTTCCCCCAACTGTTATTGCTACTATTTAAAAACAATTCCTCTGACATTTTGGTCAGACCTATGTGAGCCGAATGAGAAAACTGAGAATTTGAAACTTTTCCTTTCATAAAATGGGAAGGAAGCTTAAGATCTCATGTGTAGCTTCTGTACGTTTGTCTCCCACAGATCAAGTTTTGCGCTTCAACAAGGAAAATATGCCAAGGCCACCATTTAACCTCCAGCTCCTGCTAAGAACCATTTACATGCGGTCACTGCTCCGTGCTCTCAAGAACACAACTCTGATTTTTATCTCCTACAACATCTCCTGACCTCACGAAGACCTGCCTTGCACCAGAACCTCCTCTGGCACAAAACTCCTGTTCAAGAAGCCACCTTCGTCCAAACCAGCATGCCAGCCCAACGTGGGGGAAACAGAACAGGAAATGCCCCCATTTCTCTCTGCTGCTGAGACAGCAGCTGAGACAGCAGCAGTGGCCTCATAGACCAGGATCACATCCCTGTGTCCTCTCCCAGTCCAAGCTCTGCTTCTCAACTCCCCATTTTCCCCCAGCTCACGGGCACTACCACTCACTCCTCCTCTTCTGCTACATTGCTTTTTAAGGTTCTGCCTTCAACTCAAGCCCATTAAACACATCCCCCACAATGACAAATACAGCTACTGGGCAAACACCCAACATTTTTTTTTCCAGGACCTTGTTATTCAGGCTAGACACTTCTGGAAGACAGCTTGCTATGGGGCTACTAACAAGTTAGGTATCTGTTTCCTTAATGAGAGTTGAGAATATTGAAATTTAAATGTCTTTCCTAAATGGTAACATTTAGGATATGCCAAATGGCCAAAAAAATATAAAAAAGCCCATTTTTAAATGTAAACTGAAATTGTTGTTTTTATTCATGTGCCTCCTTAGGCAAAAGGGACTTTTTTTTGCTTTCCAAAGTTCAACAAAGTATATAACAGATCCTGCCCCAAGGTATGCATACTCCTACTGTTCCTCATGAAACCAAGCTCTCCATCAGGCACTTGGCTCACAGACAACGGAATTTAAGCAAAAATAAGAACTTCCCATATTTAAACACAGCACAGCATCTTATCACGCTTCATGTTCTTTCCCACCCTACCCGCTTTCTTGCGGGAATCGCACAACAACTTTATTTGTCCCTTTCCTTAACGAGTTCCCAAGCACTACCTTGCTGGTTATCGCATGTGCTTTCCTGTTGACAGACCTCAGAGCCCTGCATAAGGTCAGGGGAGGCTGGTGGCCCGGAGAAGCCCAGAGGCCTTGTCCCTGGGTCAGGAGAAGGGTGAAACCCAAGAAAAACCTACATGTTTCATGGGTTTTGAAGGGGTTGCCTCAGACACCTGGGCCTGTTTGATGCTTGGATTGCTCTAATTCATCCTGTGAAACGATCTGCTCCACAGGGATGTCCCTCCTCAGGTCACCTTGTTAACGGTGTCCCTGCCGCTCGGGCAGCTGTGAGCACAGGCCGTGGCGGTCAGAGAACAGCGAGGACTGCAGATGCCAGGAGGCAAAGGCAGGACTTTTAGGCTCGCTCAAACACAGAAATGCCAGCCCCGCTTTAGGCCCTTCTGTACCAAAACAACGCAAACTGCGAGCTAGTGTTTTGGCAAATGTTTTAGCTTAGTTTCCTTTTTTTTTTTTCCTAATCTCTTCCATCCACTGATACCTGTGGTTCGAAGGATATTAAAAAAGGCAGAAGTGAATATAAATTTATCTGTCCACTTCTGTGGTAGCTGAATGATTAATTTTGAAATAGAGATGCTGGGGGGGGGGGGGGGGGAAACTATGGGACCCAAATAGACCTTACCTATTATCATGGAAATAGTGTTGGTGTTACTGATGTTACACCCAGTTCTAGAGGATCTAGATCAGAACTCCTGTACATACGAATAACGAGAAAGCAGCCCCAGACTTAAACTGTTTGCTCCACTTTAAAACACTAATTTCACCTTCCTGTACATTTATCAATCTAGGAAGCAAAGGCAAAAGCTCAGGTAGTAATTAAGCAGAAAAAGAAATAATTTAGGAAACATCATAGCTGGGTGAGTCTGCAACAAGCACATTCTAGCCTCATCTCATAATCTTTGTTTTCCCTCCAGACCTTATCACCACTAAAGAATTTAATTGCAAAAATGACAAGTACATGGAAGTATGAATCATACTGGCATTGAAGAAAAATCAGAGAAATAACGCCCACCTACACAGCCCTGAGAAGGACAAATATAGCCCGTCCCCTGGCGCTGCAGTGGGGACCCAGGGTTCATAGGTTGGTTGCCTACACCAAAATCTTCACTTTGGGAGAGAAGTGGGTCACAACATCCCGGAGGCTTCGTATCACCCAGCACCCAAAGGCCCCACTGTCTTTCACTCTAGACACAAGCTCATTTCAGGCTCTTGAATTTTCAGATACTTGTGATTATGTGAGATTATTTGACCCACAGCAGAGAGTCCTAAAAAGGGAAAATGCTTCCCTCTCAGCCTTAATAGACCAGGCCTACAGATATTTGTCGGTGCTCATAAAACACATGGAAAAAATAATCTAACAGCCATTGCTTTTCAGGCCACTTTCACAATGCAATTTATTACACAATACTCCAGATATGTGCTTTGAGGAGATTTAATTCTTATCTTTAGATCTTCTGATAACACAAATAACCTGGACTGATTTACTACCCTATGTCTTTGATAACAGTATTTTCCTTAGCTGCTTCTGCAATTAGAAAATTTGCACACATACAAAGACTAGGTCATTAAACTGAAGAGTTTATTTTCTGCCTTTTCTTACTGTGCAAAGTGCTGATCTTTGCACCATTTCCAACGCCTGAAATAAATTGCTTCCTTGCAATCAAATAATGTTTTCCACACTCTCCTCCTGGCTTAGCAGCCCTTCTCCTCTCTCATATCAAGCCTGACAGTTTCTGTGGGTCCTTGTGTTTCAGGAAGGGGATAGTAATTTTAATTAAAGCTCTTAATTTGGTTTTAAAGATAATCCCCATTCTTCCGCAAAGCACAGAATCCAAGAAAACACAGAAAACAGCCCTGAGGGGACAGAAACTGCTCCAACAACGAGCCGAAGGCCACCGTGGAGAGGTCTGAGGTCCCAGTTCATAAAGCTTTCGCCCACAGAGAACAAACTTCAGAAGGTTTGGCCTGGTTCTGGAGCACACTTTACTCCTGGTAATTAAAATTCCAGCCGGCACTCACCCTCTGTTCCCCTGCCAAACATTCAGAAGACTCTTGTCCTGCATTAACTCTTTCAAGAACGTCAATAGCATCCTCCTCCTCATCCTCACAACGAACCTCCCAGCTCTTAGAGAAGCCCCCATAGGTAAAGAAAGGCAGTTTTTCTAGGCTCAGTGGCCTGCAAAAACACCCTGCAGGTCTCAGCCGTGGCTTTAAATTTTCCCCTCTGTCAGCTAGTGGCACAACTACCAAGATAACTGCAAGAAAATATCTCTCTCGTTGGAAGGGAGGCTGGA
The DNA here is from genome assembly GCF_059628265.1 of Tinamus guttatus. Classification (NCBI taxonomy): domain Eukaryota; kingdom Metazoa; phylum Chordata; class Aves; order Tinamiformes; family Tinamidae; genus Tinamus; species Tinamus guttatus. The sequence continues at coordinate 8,318,582 of NW_028288538.1, read as the reverse complement.
TTGCATCAGACAACTTGTTCACATGAGTTTGCACTGCATAGTTGCAACTAACAGCAAGTGGAGATGATACAGCGTTTTTACTTGATTTAATTACATATTTTCATGGAAGTAAATAAACTAAATAGGGAAGGTTTGGTTTTTTGAGGGTGTCCACCTTCCAATGGGCTCAGATCAGCAACGCTGCCAATTCCAGATGAATCATGTAAAATCATCCCGGCGGGGCTCTGCCTACCTGAGGAATCTGGATGTTTCAGCCTTTTAAATAGAAATTGGAATTTCCTCCACTGGATCTTTTAACAGCACTTGAGAGGCAGTGAAACTGTTAACTACACAAATATTCACTGTCAATACCATGTCTGATCTCCAAAGAAATCCAAATCCTGGTACACATCTCCCTGTCACATTCCTTATTTCCCCTCTGACCTTCTTTTAGCCAGCGCAGAGCATTCAGGCCAGAAACATGAGGGCTGTCTTGCTGAGAAAGCAATGTTCTGCATATATCTAGCCATCGATTTACAATGACAGAATTAAAAATAGTTTCATAGTTCAATAAAGCTATGTCTCAAATTATTAATCCTAGAATTCTGTTATTCAAGCTCATCAAACTATTTTGCTTTGCATCATATATATATATATTTTGCACAGATGTTACTATGTTAAGAGCTCTTTTTTTGGCAGATTATGCAGTGTTTTGGAATAGAAAGGAACAAACGAAGCATAAGGCCACTTGGGACAGGTAAAATCTTCCTTGATTTTCTAACTCTGACTGCTTTGGACTCCACAACTTGGAGTTTCTTCCATTCCAAAAGTGGCTGGAACACAATGTTTAATAAAGGTCATATATGGAACTGCTTAAGCTGGAACTTGTTTTTCTTCATACTCTTAAATCCTGTTTTCACCTCAATTGCTATACCCTTCCATGAGACTCACATTTGCCCATGGCTGCAGATGCTTTCTGGACATTTCATCATTACCATTGCATCACCTTAAGTCTCGCAGTAGTTAATGTCCAGCGCGGTCAACATTAGAGAGCTGCTACAAATGTCATTCTCAATTTTTTATTAGTAAGATGCTTTTGAATGAAATGAAGCAAAACTGCATTTTTCTCCCGCTACAGCATGTTTCTTATTTATAGTTCTACAAAACAGACACCTTGCCAACTTCTTCTGGATCAGAAAAATCTACAAACCTTTGCCCTGTTCAAATAACTTAATTGGTCTCATAAGAGACAAAGAGAACCACAACCACATTGTGGTTTTCAAGAGTGAAATGTGTTTACGTTGCTGCTTGAATAAGGGATAAACATCAAGTTGAGTTCTATCAAAGATCCACCGCTACCTTAAAATTTGAATCCATCCTTGAAGACAGTGGGCCAAAGATTCCACAACTATTAATAGACCTAGTGATAGTGCAATGACCATTTAACACCAGCAGAATTGAATTTGGAATTGCTCTTGAATCGCAAGGAAATAGCTAATTATTTTATGACAGATAATAATTGCAAAGCTCAGCTTGTCCATGAGTGACTAATGAGTTTTCCTCTTCCTTAAAGTGCAATCAGTTATACTAACACAGAAAACACTCATTTATTTCTAATAATTCCTCTGTGACAGGACTGTCCAAATGTTCCAGTAACTCGGTCATGGCTCTACAGTTACCTATATCTATTAATCAAAAACCACTGCTGTGCCACTGCCTTGGTGTTTTGTGCTGTTCATCCCTTTCAGAGTATGTGTGTAAGCTACGACAAGGTCTGCCACCAATAAACTGAAGAGATTGCAGGACTCTCCTGATAGTTAAACCAGGGCAAAGAACAAGCAATTTCACTGACGTAAGAAGAAATTTGGTCCTGAGTCAGTGCTGAAAGCTGCAAATGAAATTATGCAAAGTGAAACAACTTGCAAGGGAAAAAAGTACGTCTAAAATGGGTCTGTCATGCATCTATGTAGCACTAGATGACATGGAAGGAAACATGGAAAATAAAAGCAGCACAGCCTACGCTTCTGCTGTACTGAGTTGTAATGTTTTAAAAATTCATGTCAGAAAGAAACAGCGGTTGCAGTGCTGTTGGATTACAGAAAATGCAAAGCTCTGTGCACATTTTGATGTATTTCTGCGCTTTATATATATGGGAGATAAATTATGTGTGCAGTAGTACAAACAAACTACAGCCAGCGCTCCTCTGGAGTGACTTCAGGGACATTAGGCCAGGACCGACTTGGATTCCGTTTCAAAACTAACTGGAAAGAGAAACATCTCTGCACACCAAAAGCCCTGGAATGAAGCGAAAGCAGAGGCATCTCTTTGCATGGGTGAGTACCAGCGATTAGCACCTCACTTCGACGCTCTCAGAAATCACTGACACATTTAAGAGGCTGGTGGTGGAGAAGGTGGAAAATCATTGTAGCCCCAGCTCTGCTGAAAGCGCAACGTTTTCTAACAAGATAGGGTGGTACCTGTTGAAGTTGATGGGGTACAGGATGACATCCTCAGGTGCTCTGCCGTCCCACTGGATGATATAAGGCTGCTGGAGCATGACGACTGGCTGGTACTGCTGGTACGGAGCGCCGCGGTTCACGCCTTGCAGCCGCGAGGGCCGGGAGGGCTGCGCCGCTCTGGCAATGGATAAGGTCAGATTCTCAGGGCGTCTGGCCTGAATATAAAGCTGAGGGTGCAAGGAAAATGACAAACACGTCCATTAAACCAGCGAGGCTCGGCCATAACATGTGCATTTGATCACTATTGCCTGTAAACGGTTTTTGCCAGCAAAGAGCTGAGAACATTTGGAAAGTCACTGAAAAGTTTCCAGCTCAAATACAAAGGTAAAACAGAAATAGCATCTGCAGCCGTTTGTAGGGACACCATGAAGTGAGATAGGAATTGTGCAGCACCATGAAAATGCTCCCTATTCAAACTCTTAAGGGAGAAAGGTAATCACGGAAATATCACAAAAAGAACTTCTCATTTATGAGTTCAAATCAGTGCACTCCTAAAATGGGCTTATTCCATTTAAAATGAAGAAAACTCTTAATTGATTTCAACTGGCTTTGTATGAAGTCCAAATCTAATCTAATGGAATCCACATCTTCACTCTCAAGCAGAGACGAGACTGAAATGTTCAGGGCTAAAACTCAATGGCTAAATAAATTGCTGCACAGGCTTCAGCAGAGAGCTTTTCGGTACAGGGACCAGAAGATGCCCTTGGCTTGGAGATCAACGCTACAGACCAATTACAAAACTACATCCCAACTATATGTTTTCCTTTGCCCTGTCATCAACTCACATGAAGGCCAATTTATGTGGAAATTCTTAGCTTTGGGGCCGAATACATGATGTGCATCTATGATAGCCAGTGAGAAAAAGGAGGATCCTCCTTGCACAAAAGGAGGATGCACAGCCGCACATATAAATCTGGTTTGGCGCCCATGGATGTTTCTTGTCATATTCCTGAAAGGTTTCAGCTACACCAGGGGAAGATGTTTCCTTCTCTCTCTTCCAGTGCAAAAAGTGCATGAGGAGCTTAAAATATCAAACATAAAAAGCAAAATTAGTTCTGAAATATCTAAGTTTCTAGCCAGCACAATTAATTTTAAACTCAGTTTCTGTCCTTGAGACAAGTCAAAATGGATGCAGTATTTGTTTAACAGATTTTAATACCATGGGCAAGGATACAAGCACAGCCAAGACTAGCAGCCTGTTGGCATATATGCGTGCTCATGCAAGTTCTCTCTGGACCTTGCTGTGGTCCTTGGCCCTTTACATCCCCATATCTACTTCTCCTCCTTGTCTTGTCTCCTTAGACTGCAAGCTCTGCAGAACAGACCATCTCTTGCTGTTTTATGTACAGGGCTGTTTCAGTTGGGGTGTCCAGCAGCTGCACACTCATTGTAGGGTCAGAAATTGCTTTCCTGACTGCAAACCACAGCCAAGATGCAGGTGTTTGCCATGACATTTGGTTTGTCTTTCCATGGCCCACGTAAGCCCCAAAGCAGCAGCCTCTTTCCCCTTTCTCCTTGGAACGTAACTTCGTGGCAACAGCAAATTAACTTGACAGAAGACAGAGGTGGAGTCTCCAGCATGGGGGTTATTTAACTTGTAGTCTATTTATGGCATGATGTTTTTGGAGTTGTTTCAGCTTAGGATCTAAAGCTGCAATTTTCCTGCCTTGAAGTTGCCAGTTTGGCTCCCAGTTCCAGTTTTGTGCTCTAACAGAGGCACTTGTTGCTCAGAAAAAGCCTGTGCTTGAGTCTGCCCTTGGCATTGCTGAGTTTGGGCTCCTCAGCACCTACGAAAGGCAGGTCACTTCTGCCTAATCCCTGCCTGGCCCCTGAACCTGGGCTGCAGTCAGAAAAAGTCATCCAAAAGTGGTTGTAAAAGTTTCTTGGATATTCAGTCCATTTCTCCTTTTCCAGCAGTGCAAATCTTTAATGGTGATACACTGCTCTGAGTAATATCTGCAGATCCTTTAGGAGTAACTCATATCCCAAAATTGTATTGAACACCAGATTTTCTTGAAGGCTGAAAACTATTGATCAAGTAATTTGCCCCAAACAATTTCTGAGTAGCAGCTCATTTGCTCATTCTTCATGGCTCAGGAAAGAAGAAATTACTTTTACCAGCTGATAAAAGACCTTCTTATCTAGGAAACCAAAGAGCAAAACCTGTTTTCCCTGAAAATTCAAACCATGATTGGAAAGTCAGTTATGTGCGATGCAATAAATCACCTTTCAGCCTCATTTGTGCTCCCCAGTGGGTACAGTGCTGAGGTCAGAAAAGACAATCAGAAAAGTCCCTTCTGATCTGAAAGCCTATGAATGCATTAATCATTCTCAATCAAAACATCATTTTTTATGAAAAAGAACAGTGCAAATGATGTCCGATATTGCAAAATAACACTCTCCTTGTGTCTTTCTGGATAAAAGACAACAATTTCTGCCCTGTCACAGTAAACTCTAATGTTATTTCCTTCAAATGCAGAGAAAAAAAAAGAAAGAAAGTTAAAGGTGTTAAAGGTAGCAGCTTCAGTGCATTTATTAGAAAATTAAAACAACAATGATAAAGCAAGCCAAAAAGCAAAAAAAAACACATTCAAGCCAATCCAATGTTCCTAAATTTGAGACTACTGGGAATAAAAGATTCCTATATACTTCAGGCCATTTGACTGTGTTTAGAAACAAAAGAACAAAACCCTTATGCACAGCCCACGTTGCCTACTACGACTATAGGGTTCAATAAAGCCCCTGAAGAGCTTGCCGTATGTGGCAACAAAAAGATGGCGAAGAGCATGTGTCAGGTGCCACGTGTCACAGCCCCCTTCCTCCTAACCTGTTACACCATCACACCTCCACTCACTTGAACTATCTTGGAGAACTTTATGGCTTTCCTTCTTTGCATCTACATTTGCAAAACCAGTGAATAGGAGCAAAAAGGAGTCTAACAGGAGAATTTAGTTCTAGGTGAAGAACCCAATCTTCCCAGTAACATCTGATTTTTCATTAGATCTACCAAATTATTAAAAAGAAGAAAGGGGGTCATAAAGATACTCTAAAATGTGAGAAGTGGTGACAGTTTAATGTTGTAGGAGAAGAAGAGCTAGTTAAAATGCTATAAAATGTGATCTGACTACTTGCCTGGATGGTTTAATGGACATAGTTGTCATTTTAGCTGCTTAACACCTCATGCTGGAAAGATGTGTCAGATTTCCCTCTGCTTACATGGAAATTTTCCCAAGTAGATTGTGAAACTGAGAAGATAAGTTCTTTTACAATTCATATGGGATTTGCTATTCAGCTGGGTAGTGAATATGAAGATAAGCAACATGCAAAGTACTGTACTGGAACAGAAAGTCTTGGTTTCTGAGACACCTCTTGTTTGCTTTCTAGTTTCTTTAACATTGCTTGACTGCACTGCTGGCTGTCAAAGTGAGCCAAAAGATCTTAAAAACAAGAAGCTCAAAACAGGTATTCTGCTCTTCTGGTTGTTTGCCTGTTCAATGAAGACTTATTTCCCAGTACAGCATTTTTTTTTTTCTCTAAGAGGTTTCCAAATGAAGACCTAAGAAATACTTCAGAAAGCAAATGCATGTTTTCCTTTGTGCAAGACATGCTGGGATCAGTTCTGGCCCTAAAAGCAACAGCATCTTTGCTGATGTCAGCAGAACTACCTTGAATTTCTACTGGTGTGCATCAGAGACCAAAAGCGGACCTCTTTGTCCACATAGGGACAGTATTAGCAGAAATGTATCCTGCAGATCTTTCCTTCTGCACAGCTTGTGATGTGTATCCTAAGCAGGTGCTGGACATGCAAGTGGATGCCAGACGAATGAACAGAATTTAGCACGGAGAAGATGCAGGATCCGTGTGATCACACTCCCCACAGAAACAGCATTAACAGATGGAACACTTTCTATTTTAACCACCTGCAAGAAGGTAGTGACCCAGTGGAGCAAACTGATGAAAAATCAGCAACTTGGCCTTTAGTTATTTTGTAGTAGCAATGCATCCATTTTTCTGTAATTCAAAACTTGCGCTAATTAAGCTATGCAGCAATCTCTCATGAATATCTAACATCTTTTTTCTATACTTATACAAGAGAGCAGCATAGACTGCCCAGAACACTGCCTATATTATTGAAGTAGCGAAAAAGAGAAGTTGCACGGCCTCTTCTGAAAAACTGCTGCAAAGTCAGTGAGGAAGCTGTAATTCTGCAGTGTCCACTGGGAGCCCAGGCTCTTGCCTTTGGATTGGTGCAAAATCAGGCACTGTTTGAGAACCTCATTTGTGTTTTCTGCAGGATCACAGGCCTTGAGGAGCCTCCGCTTGCAGCCTTGGGAAACCTCACCCACCTACATGGAGGTAATTATGGCATGTGCCGCTCCCTGCATTTTTCCTTCATTACAGGCCCCTGCAGCAGCTGAATGGCAGGTTGACAGGACACCTAGGACTGACAGAGCCTGCGTGAGTCATCCAGACTTGCCAGAAGATGCAGTGCTGCCAACTCCTGTGATTTCCCCGCCAGTCTGGCCTCTTTGATGTCCTTCCTTAGAGCCTCGCTCTATTTATATTGCATCAGGGCTGCTCCAGCTGCCTTAAAAAGAGAGAGGCTGGCCCCGTTTTGACAGCATCAACCCCACAGGCTCCTGAGTGAAAAAGGGAGAACAAGGAAGACTTGACATTTATTACATGTGTAAAGTTGGTGATTTCCAGCTGACCCCAGGAGTTTGGCTGGTAGCTAAAGGCGGGCTGAGCACTGCAGCGCTTCCCGGCTCCCTGCCGAAGGGAAGCGTGGGAGAAGAGCACAGGGATGCGGCTCCGAGGTACAAGGGACACGAACCAGATGCAAGAAGAGGGCACAAGATGTCAGAACGAAACACCTCGAGGAGAGTCTGCCCAAAGAATGGGCTTTCCCAAGACTTCTCCTTTCTTGGGCAAATCAAATCCAGGAAAATAAGAACAAGAAAATGAATGAGACAACACAGGCAGAAGGAACTCACTGAACCGTAGGCACTTCGCTCCGAGAGGATTTGGCTGCAGCACTAGCTGGAGGGCTCGGAGCTCTTTTTTCCATGCCAGGTAGCCCTTCCCTAGTATCAGCATCTTGGGCCCAGCTCTAGGGCAATGTAAGAGTCATTCTTTCCTTGAAGGGAAAGGGCATTTTCACCTGCTCATGCTAGGGAAGAATAACAGTTCTTGTCTAGCACTGCTATGCAAAAAGGGAAAGGAAAACACAACTTGCAATAGAGCTGCGAAGATCAAAGCAAACCCATCTTTCTCTATAATTGGATTCTGTCTTCTAGGCTTTTGGTCTGAAATATGATACTCAGAATTTAGCACCCAAACAAATCATCAGTTTGTCAAAATGCTGAGAATCAGGGTTATTCTCAAGTACTCCAACAATTATACCCTGCAAATTTAATTAAGTCCTGTTGCACAGGACAAATTCCCTCCACATTGCATGCAGATACGTTTTCCTACACAAACCCATAAAGGGAAGCATTTAATCCGAACTTCGAGCACCCTGTTGAATGTTGATTAAATGAGAAGCTCTGGTAAGTAACAGATCCCAGAGAAACTGATGTTTACACTTGCCTGAACTTAGCCAAGGCAATTTTCTATGGCGGAAAAACTGTCTCACGATGTAGAGGGCCATGAGTGGGAGGGTGAAAACTGAAATAAAAAATATAAATGCCTACTTATTTACAATTCTGAATTTAACTGTTAGATTGCCAGGGCACAGCCTATTACTTATTTTCTGTAGAGACAGAGTAAAATGCAGGTGCCAAGCACAAACCCTTAGTTCAGTGGGTCGTTTCATAGGTGCCCAGTCTTTTTTCTACCTGACATTAGTAAAATAGGGGACATCAGTACAGTGTTTAGGGACTTAAATAGCAATCCCTGCTCTCTGCTGTGCAATTAAAGCAATGCATAGAAACACATTAGCTGGCTATGAGTGCATATACTATGAATGCATAGAGGTCTCAAAGATAAATAAATTCCTTAAAGTTTCATGCAGATAAGTGCTTTGGAGAAAGAGGAGCAAAGAGTTATGAGTGTTGGCCTGAGGCGACACTGGAGGCACAAGCCCACACATTGCTACACATCAGAGAAGCCACAGAGAGGGAGCCTTCAGGAATCCCAATGTGGGAAAACCATCAGTCTGCGTTTGCAACCCATTGCCAGACATAACTCGAGAGAATCAGGCTCTGCTAATCCCTATACTCACAGAGCTGCTTGTGAAAAAGCAAAACCTCACCGTCTGCTCCTCTCAGGGGTCAATTTTTATACTACTCTGATGACTTCAGGCTGGGTTTTATCCTATGCTATCTTACCCTACTCACGTCTGGGTAATGATTACTGACTCCCAATGAGATATGTTTGCAGTGTGCTGCCAAATGCACAGAAGAATCTTAAAAAGAAAAAAAGAAAAAACAAACAAACAAAAACCAGAAAAAGCACCAGCTGTATCTAATGAACTCTGATCTTTTCTTTAAGATTATTCCATATTCCATTCTTGCCTTTCAGACCCCGCAGTTCACCCACTGCACTCCCTGCTGAGCAGTGAAGGGCTGTTCTTGGGAGTAAGGAGAACATCATGCCCCTTTCAAAAGCCCTTATCTCCTGGGGGCTCTCAGGACATGCAGTCCAGCCGCAGTCCACGTGATGCTGGGTGCACCTGCCATGCACAGTCTTAAAATTCATCTTCTTGAACAGAAGGAGGAAGAAGGGCTGGCAAGATTTCCAAGGAACTGGAGTTTTTAAACAGGCCCTGCCACCTTTCTGTGTCACTGTACAAATAACCTTTAGAAGCAGAGGAGCAAGCAGGGCTGCAGTCTCTCAGAGATGACCAAGGAAGAGTGGTGTATTTACAGCGTGCTCCATCTCATACACAAAAATCCTGTGGAAATCTGAGCACCGTATAATGAGACAAAGTCTGATTTTGAGGTCTTATTCCCCTCAGTTTACTATTCTCCTCTTTCATTCTTTCACAGCCCTTTCTATCAAGGTGTTGACATCACAACTAAGGCCTCTAACCACACGCACTGAAGAAAACAGTGCAGGTTTAAGACTACCTTGCCCTAGACCAACTTGTCAGCGGTTTCTGGATGGGAAGCAGAACTCTGTCTGTCTCAACCACCTGATTTCATCAATTGACTCCTTGGAGATAGGCAGATAACACAAAGAAAAGTTAAATTATACTCAATTCATTATCCAACTCTCATCTTATGCAATGTTGAATAGGCTGCACTCCAGCACCTCTCGCCGGCGTGTGAGAACATCCATCCCCTGGCATGCAGCCTCCCCACGTTACCTGGGCAAACTTCCCGGTACAGATCATCCCGTTCCACCGGGGCATAGTGAGACATCCAGGGTGATGAAGCAAGTAGTTGTCAGCTCTGCCTACAAAAGTGTCCAGGTACCCTGTCACAGAGCCATCCAGATCATGGAAGATAGACATTTTGTCACCATCATTATCGTTGTTTCCAAACCACTGGCCTGATCTGCCAAAAAACACTTCCAGTCCGACCTAGCAGAAGAGAAGAGGAGGAAATAAAAATCTGGTTAGCTCTAAATGAGGACTTGGATTTGCAGGGTCTCAAGAGCCAAGCCAGTGATACAGCTTTAACTAGAAAGCCCTATTGTTTCAGTAAGGCAGTCTCTTGCCTCTTCTATTTAGAAACATTTCTGGTTTCCCCCCTCATTTCTTAATCCCAGGAGATATTTTCACAAAAATTAGATTTTCAGTTCTTCTAAATGCATGCATACAGGCATTATTCCTTGAAATCATGCAGTAATAAATGGTGCTGTGTCAAAAACAAACAGGATGACTCAAAGGGTAAGGAAGTACCAGAAGGTTATGAAGTAGTCAGCCTCTCTCACAGTTGTGTTCCAAGAAAAAAAAAAAAGCTATATAGTGAATTTTCGTGCATATTTTCAAAGGCTGTCCTAAGTAGCTCTGCAAGTGTCATTATTTTTTCTAATTTTCTAATTCCTCCTAACCCTTATAAAACTCATGTATTTGACATCTGTTCTCAGAACTGCCTCTTGTTCACGTTCTGCTATATCCGCTGGAGACTTATTTTTATTTTTTTAGAGAAGAGAAATAACAGGAAACAATATTATCCTTATTATACATAGCTCTGTTTTCAAAGTTGCTCAGTAGCTAAGGGAAACAATTCGTCCTGATATGAAAATACAGGAAAACAGGGAAAACTGCAGATGCTCAGCAAAAAAGGCATGAAATATCTGAATGTCTATGGAGAAGGCTATTACAGTGCACAATGATTAAGATCTGAGGTACTCAGGACAATAAGTATTCCAGGTCAAATACTCTGAATGAATCCATGAGCAATATGTATTTAAGGACACAGCACAAATAGTGGCCCGATCGTGCAGAACCAAAGGAATGTAACTTGTTCCACCTAATTCCACTAATTTTAATTGGACTCTGCACATGAGAATTAGGGTCAGCAGGATTAGGCTGCAAGGTTCCTAAGGGTTTTAAAGGCTTTACTTTCACAATACTAAATAGAACATCTTAGGAGAAGAGGAGGTTCCTTGTTACTCTTATTTAGATGAAAAGTCCCATTGGCTTAAAATGAATGATCATTGTAGCAAGAACTACTCGAAGAGTTAAAAACAGCCAGAACTTTAACTGTTCTGTTAAGTTTTTATTATTTTAAAACTAAATTAGACCCTGGAACCATTTTTCTGCCACTTCCTTGTCTATGTACTAGTCGTATAAACAAACACCCAAAGGAGTCTCATTTAAAGGAGACTCAAACATATGGAAATTTAATATGTATTTTTGAGTGTTTTAAACCCTTTTTCTACTGCACTGCAGGATTATTTTTTCGCCCAAAGGGCTATTTTGGCAAAGAAGAAAGATCCCCAAGGATTTTTTTTTTCATTAATAAAAGAGGAAATATTAACAAAATGCACACTGTGCCATAGCTCCAATCTGCATTATAAACACTTGGTGACAGAGCACTTCTCGGGTTGAACATGAAAGTGGGCACTTCCCTCGGGGAGAGAATAAACTCAGCTGTGCTTCCAAACAAAGTAAGGTACAGCCTGTACAGCTTACCTTCAATTAAGCCATTCAGTGTTCCCATTCAGGAGCAAACAGTTTTGGTGCTAACACCTTAATCTGATTTCTAACATTCTGCTCTAAAATGCCTGAAAAATCAGAAATGCAGTGGAAATGTTAAAGAGCAAGGCCACTTGTTTGCAAATCTGAGGGTAAGATTATCCTTACGCTGAGCCATAGGGTGTGCACTCAGCTTGAGTTATGGCAGCATATTTCTTTCTAAGTGAACACCCATGGACAGAGAAAAGACCCGGTAAGCTAGTATAGCCTTTTGTGGCTGGGAAGGAGATAAATGGATAAACAGAGTAGAGAGATGGGTTCTCTGTGAGCAACACAGTACGTGAACGTGAACGTTGTCTGAAGCTTGGCAGTGGCACCTGATGGATGACGGTTACGGGGGCCGTAATCTTCTAGGGAGGGACGTAGAAGCTAAACCTCTCCAAAGGCAACACGTCTAGTGCACCTACAGAAAAGTCCCCAGGACTGCAGTGGAACCTAGTAACTTCTCTTTAGATTAAAAATTCATAGTGCACTGTAAAATATGGTAACAACTCATAGCTTTTTCTAAAACTCCAGTGGTGGCCCAAGCTGCCCATTCAAGTTTTATCACTGCACTCATTTTAAGGAAACCATTTTTAACCAATTCTACTTGTATCTACTACTTGAATCTTGTATCTTCTACTTGATAACCTGGGAGCTCTGAGTTAACATGGTTTTTACTTTAATTGAGTGATGCAAAACACTCAATCCTGATCTTGCAAGTCTCCTTTGGTCAAGATTCTCTAATCCAAAGATGCCACTAGGGCTAAAATAGGTTTAAATCTATCCTAACCTCCTGGTTTCAAAGCAAAAACAAACAAACAAAAAACATTTGGGACTAATAAAAATAGACGTATTTCAAAGCCATTACTTTGAAATAACCTTTTAGGAGCATCTGAATTGAAAAAGCCTAGCAATAATGATGTTACTGTTAAGTGCAAAATATCTTCATCAGAATATCATCAGAAAGGTGACCAAGATACTTTCTGCAGGGTATGAGGTTTAGTTCTTTTGCTCTGCCTGACTGATTACTTTATGTGGGTCTTTAAGCAACTGGGTTTATTATTTTGTTGTCTAACAAATCAGCTGAATAGTCTGAATAATTATACAATTATTCCTGCTGCATGATGAACAGTTTTACTACGACTATACAGCTTGAAGTAATGGTTAATTTCTTCTTGAAAACAATTGTAAAATGATTGTCCTTTAGGGAATAAGTAAAATTACTCTTTAAAAAGTAATAAAATTAAGCCTGAAGATGGAAAATTAATTAAAACAGCCTACACGCTCTATCTTAACTAGTCAAAGACATATTGTCCCATGTAGCAATTAGCAACAAAACAATGAACTAACCGTAGTCCTTCAAGACTGAAACCAGATCTAGCACATCTGGGTTCAATCCAGATAAAATAGAATTAAAGTGAAAAATGCTGGGATGCAGGTGGTTATAAGCATAAATGGCTTTTAAGCTGGCAAAATACCAACTTTGGAAATAGATACATTTGTTGGAAATGTATGTACAAGTAATAATTATTTGGATAATGTCTTTTTTTTATAATAGACTGAAGCTGTAATATTTTAATTTGCATTACAGAAGCTTTTAGTTCATTTTTGCCTTGAAAACATCAGATTCTAAAGGTGTTGCGTTATTAAACTGTCTCACAAAATATGCTGGGATATTTAACAGGTTCATTGGCATCAAATGGTGCAATACCATTAAAGAGCTGCATTTTCAACTATTCCACAGGTAATTATCCCCTTTGCTAATGTGCACAGATATAACCTCTCTGAAACCATTCTGTTGGACACAGTCCTACAATCATTACTAGAAGAAAATTTCCACTCTCTTCAGATCCACTGGAGGATCGAGCTTTTTCATTTTACATTTTTCTCTAAGGACCCCCTTCCTCTTCCATGTTGACTGTATCATTCACGATCACCACAATCATCTTGTAACCTTTTCCCTATGGATGGTAGAGAAAAGGTACAGCAGATTAGCCCTCACTCTCATTCTGATGATCCCTAGACTATGCAGGATACCTAGGACCTCTTTACCAAATGCAAGGACTCTAAAGGAGCAGTCAAGTGACTGCAACTGATATCATCTTTGCATAAAAGACCCTCCTGTTATTGGTCTAAGTGTAACAGAGTAGGGACAGACAAACCGATTGTTTGCCAGACGTAGTGATATCGGTCAGTTCCAGAGCAATGGAAATTTTCCTTAAGATAAAGCCAAACCTCAAGCCAAAGTTACTAGAGTTCACGGACATCCTAACAAGCAGGGACCTTGTTTCAGGAAAGCTAAGCAGAGGTTGCGATCTCTGGGAGTAAGCCAGGTGGAATCTATCATTTCCCAGGCCATGTGTCTGGGGCCATGATCCCTGCATGAATCCTGGACAAAGACTGGAATTGCTCAGCATCCTAAAACTCCTGCCAAGGCATGTATAAAGAGCCCCATTCTGCTGCCGTTTCTCAAGAAAAATCCCTGTTGTGCTCAACCAAAATTCCATTGCTGACCCCTGAATATGGGCCATGTCTTTGTTTGTACTTGCATGAGCTGATTTCTTTATGAGAATTGAATTGCTGTTCACTCACACCTGGCATTTCATTTATACCTTTCTCAACTCTGAGGCTAGGGCTTTGGTGTGTATCAGTAGACAAGGCTTCATCAGCTAAGGCAGGTACTCTGGAAGTTCTGGTTACAAGGCAAAATCTTCTTCTTCTACAGATTTTTTTGTTTATGTCCTCCCAGGCATAAGATACCTCTGTATCAGTATTTTGATGGTTTATGGATAACCTTCATCAAGAAGAGAAAGTGTTGCCAAATGAATCAATGGTTATGCACCAAAGTAATATGTACTGTAGCCTGGAAATTCCTGCTCCAGAATAAATCCCTCACCAATTAAAAGGCTTTACAAACTTGAACATCTAACAGCACGTATTCCTGCTTTTCTTACTTACGCTTCTTTCCATCAGGATCTGTGACACATTATTCTGGGGGCTGATCTGCCAGGAGTTCTTCATGAAGAACCCAATGGCGCTTGAGTATCTGTCAGCAGTCGGGGTGAACTTCTTGAAAGTGCATTTTGTCATCCTCACAGGTCCATCATAAATCTGGAATCCACGAATAGGGAACGTCCTGTGAAATTAAAAAAACAAAAACACTAATCTGTGTTAAAAAGCTTGGGCAAAGTCTGAGTCCTCTTCCCAAAGAATAGAAAGGTATTAACAAGAGCTAAAACTTTTCCCTCCTGAACTTGGGATCTGGATGCTCATTGCGCAATTAAGGAAAGGTGAAATTTTTCTGAACATCCTCCACAGGACAAAATGTCTAATAAAAAAAGACCCAAACACCCAGCTTATCAGCTAGGGTAACACAGTTCAAAGGTGTTGCCCCCTGCCTCCGGGGACTCCTGCTATGAGGAAACCCCTAAGGATACAGACTGTGTCGGCTCTTCCTGTTGGGTTTCCTGTTCCAGGGAAGACTGGTTTATCAGGAAAACATAAGTGGGGTTGGGAAAGCAGTAGCAGTCACTCCCTAGAGGCCAAAATGCCTCCTTGGAAATAATTGCTGGGTGGCACAGCACAGCTTCTCCTCTCCCTACCAGCTACAGCAGATGCCCAGGACCTAGTGCACCACACTGTGTGCAGAAAGCTGGTTCCTTCAGCACCGCCACACAGATGCACTGGCAGGCTGGCAGACCTGAGGGAGACGCCACTGGAGCCACAGGTAAGAACTTGCCTCTTTCATGTTTTGTTTAGAGACAGCACCAAGTTTCGTTTGGCTCTGGCATTGCCTGAGGAAAGGGTGGATGAGTTGGACTCTGCAGCCCACAGCGGAGTGGCCAGCAGAGCCCTGGAAGGGTAGAGCTCTCCCTGCCCGCTGGCAGAAACACAGTTGAGTTGCTCTGACTTAGGAACCACAAAGCAACATGAACCTCCAAAGGGCTCTGCAGTGTCTCTCTGGTCTGTGAATAACAGAGGCCCAGATTTCTCCTAAATCAATTTTTTTCTTGCTAGTTGGCTGTAGGGACCCAGAAACATTTTGCCAATTGACAACAGAGGGTGCAAGCAGCGTTCCTGCTTGCTCTGTTGTTTGGTGCTTTTGCCAGTAATTTCTGGTGGGACGGGTACCACCTCCATATCCCATTTATCACCGTGGTGTGTGGAGAGTACAACTATCAGACGTTTTGTCATATTCCTCTTTTCCAAAAGCAGGTTGCTCAACTATATCACAGATGATTAAACTGCAGAGGAGCTGTCTTGTAATTGCAATTAAAACATCACACCACTAACAGCTGAGAATCACCCTATTATTCTTGGTGTCCTACCCAGGCTCCCATTCCTGTGTCAGTTATGGCCTGGACATGCACAGTCAAGGCTCTGCTCAAGACACGTCCGCCAAACTCTGCTTATTGTTTAACTTTGTGTTCTTCACAAGAGGGTTTAACAACTGATGACCTTCACACAGACATAGTTGGACTAGAACTCAGGCTTGAGGAAGTCTGGCTTAGCCTGGGAGAGTGGGTAGGCGCAGTCGTTGCTGAAGAGGAAGCTGCGGTGCTATCAAAAGAGAAAATTATTTTGAAAGAGGGATGAGATGCAAAACAGAGAGATGTCTGCCCTTTGTGGAGCTGGTCCTGTCTCCACCCAGGGATTTCTGCATGTCCCTGCACAGGCTGATTCTCTGTGGAGGCTGCAGGTTAGACGTGGGAGCAGCCTTCCTCACTCCCTGCTCCAGCCCCGCCGGGACTTGCACAGCGTTCCCGGCGACTCCGGGCTGGTGCATCCAGGCACTGTTAGCATCTGCTCTGCAGTGAACTGGCCCCGTCAGCTCACATGCTGTGTGTTCCTGAAGCACTAAGGAAAAGCAGTTTAGTATCTCTCAGATTCTCTAATCTACTCTCCAGTGACCAATAAATTAAGGAGAAAATTAAATCAAACACATTCGGTTGGGGAAGCTCTCAAACTGTTGCCTTGAGTTTATTCGGATGCTTATTACTTCCGGCCCATGCAATAATTTAATCACCCAGTATAAATTAGTCTTTTCTATTCACATCCATTCCTGAGCTTTTTATTTTTCTAGCGTATGCTAATACCAGGAAGAAATAGCAGATAAACAACTTACTGGTTTCTGGGCAGGGTTCTGTACTCGCCGTTTGCCCCTCTTCCCCAATAGCTGTTTTGGCCTCCTCGGGAGCCAAGGTTGCTGCTTTCTCCAACAAAAATGGAGCGTGAAACCTCCAAGCTGGAGCCGTCATCTGTTGGGAAAGTTCCATCACTACAATCAGACAGAGAAATACACAACAACTATTCAGTGCAATGTGAATTAATGCTTTTAATTACACTTCTAAAGTCAGGAGAATTTTTTAAATTGGAAATAAAAAAGCACATCCACCACTGTACGGTGTGGTTTAAAACTTCTTTAGAAAGCAGCAACCGAGCACCAGTAACAGAGGTAATAACTTGGCCATTGCGTGACTTTGGCCATGCAGCTCTTCCTTGGGGGTCCCCTGCAAGGAGGTGGCCTTTGCTTGGCCAAGTGCTGCGAGGAAAATCTGCCCAAACGCATGGCCAAACACTTAGTCTACAGGTTCAGGACCAGGGGCTGAATGGCAATAACCAGTTCTAAGGACATGTTCCCCAAGCAAAGAGAATGAAAGGCCAACTTGCCCCTTGCAGTGACTGCTGCACCAGGTAGAGTTGATGTGGCTTTGGAAGGAGGCATGAGATTTGCTTGCATCTTGCCGTAATTATCATGGGAATGTTACAATGCGGGAAAAAATGGGAAAAAAAGCACATTTTAAGAAATTACCTTGCTAGAGTGAGTCCAATGCCATTGTCGGAAAACCTAAGACAGGAAAAACATTATAGTATGAGTCACCAGGCAAGTTGGAGGTACAGCCAACCTACAGACTTCCTGACACCCATCATGAGGAGTGTGAAATACCCCAGGATTACAGTAACCTACCCTGAGTTGCGGAAAATGATGTCGCCGCCCCGGGCCCAGGCCCCGTGGTCATTATTCTTAAAAGCAATGAGACCATCAATTATGGCAGGAACTCGTGGCTTTTCAGGATCAGCATCTTGATGTGGGCGAAACCTGAAGCAAGGAGCCTAGTTAATATGGCGCTGAGAAAATGGGAAACAAACTTAGACACAGGAGCTCCGGCCAGGCAGAGCTCATAACATTTCTGATTAGGATGGGCCTGAAGAGGTAGTATTATGTTTGATGTCATTACGGAGCTTTCTTATAAAGTGGAAAATAATAAACCTTAATCAGGGTGAAAGTCTGGCCCCAGTCAGGCCAACAGGTGATGTCTGACTGAGCTTCAGTGGACCCACAATTATCCCTTGATGTGCTTCCATGTGATTTAGAGGCAGAGAATGCCTTTTTTCCCCGCTCACTTGGGTCCTTTTGTAATTTCCCTTCCAAGATGCATTGAGAACTTCTCAATTCAGACTAGAAAAATCAATTAGATGCTTTCAATATAGATAACTATAAGATAACTGAGTAATTGGAAATGGTTACATTGCATGTATGTGTACTTTCATACGCTCCTCGCTCTGCCAACAGTGAAACTACCAGATGAGAAAAGGATTCAGCCTATAAATTTGATGCCTCTCAGTTACTTGTAGAATATTTCTTGCCCCATTGGCTGTTAATGGGAGACTTGTGTTGTGTTTGGGGAAAAAAAAAACACTTTGTTTATTCTCAGTCCACCTTCACATGCTACTTCTTCCAACTGAAATACTGAGACACATCTTAGAGCCCAAGGTCTGGGAAAGAAGTCGTAAATGGGGAGGCAAAGTCGACCTTTTAGCCATAAGGGAGAATCATATGTGGCATTAATGATGTATGAGAGAGAAGGGAAAAAGCAGAGATCCGGCTGAGAGCAGGGGATGATTTGTGCCATGTCCCTCTCACATAGACTCCCAGGACCATGGTGAGCAGGAAAATGGCATTAATTTACCTGCTCCCCCTCTGTGAAAGGAAGCTCAGAAAATTTCGGTAGACATGTTTATATACTGACAAAAAGCATCAAGACTACATTAACTATGCCTTACTTTCCTCATTAATCAGAGGCTTGTCTCAGCAATCTCTTATGTCATCTTTTGGATTTCAAGTCCTCTAAATAATTAATAAGTGGTGCCAAAGTTTCCAGACCTGCTAGAGGAATAATGGAATCTCTATCCTTCCTCGAGTGCTTCCCTGCTTATTGCTGGCAGCCCCAAGTGCACGTGGGTCAGTTTTGATCGGCAATAACGCAGATGATTAATAGCTATGAAGTAGGTGCCTCTGGACATCACAGATAGCTTGTGTGTATTTTCAGATGCTCAGCCATAACGAGGCATAATGACGTGCTAAACACAACACAGGCGCCAAGCAGCAATACAAGGAAGCAAACGGCTTAGCCATGCAGTTTGTGCTTACCTGGCGTTATCCACAGTGAGATACTCTCTGGGATCTTCAGCGCTGGCTCTCGTCGTCTTTACTCCTTTACCGATAAACAAACCGGCCTGGAAACAAAGCAGTTCTGATTATTTTAGCAGACTGCACCTTGGAGACCCAAGGTCATGGGTTTTATCAATGAATGGGGCAGCCCGCACGCTCAAACGCCGTGAGTGCCCCAAGCCCAGACGTGCACGGACTTTTCCATGTCCCTTGGCACCGGGACACGAGCACAGGATGCAGCGTGCCCGAGTGCAGCCTCAGTGCTGCCCCAACATGTGTTGTACATCAGCATCTCGGGCTGCCTTCCGACCCAGCGCAGAGCACTGAACTCCCACTCGCCTGCTCGCGCTCACAGAAAGCAGCAAGAGCTGCTGCCAAGCTCTTGATAACTTTTTGGAAAAAGAGCGTTGTTAAGAAGCGAGGCTTTAGCTGAGGAGCACCAAGCTCCACGACATTCACTGCGAACAGGAGCCGCTGTAGCCAAGTTAAACTTTTCTGCAGAGCAACAGCTGTCACGGAGTAGCTACAATATAGGCAAGCCACAGGAAGCAGCACTGCTTTCAGTTTAGAATTCTAAGAAATAAGTTTAAAATGCTTTTTATAGCCTACACTGTACGTTTTCCTGTCAACAGTATATTTTGCAAGAGTTTTTCTTGCAACTAACCCTGGAATTTTTTGTCTCATTTTGCAAAGGTCATGAGCAGACCCTGGCACGAGCTCCTTCCGCTCGCCCCATCTCCTTTGCAGTGCTGCAGCCCACAGCGTGCTCAGTCCAGCCCACACTTGCTTAGAGGTGGCACACAGGGACATGGCTTAGCAAGCATGGTGGTGATGGTGGTAGGTTTATGGTTGGGCTTGATGATCTTGAAGCTCTTTTCCAACCACAATGATTCAATGATTCTATCTCGCCTCTATAGCCTGGACAAGGCACCCAGCTCAGGCAGCCACCCGAAGCCCCAAATCATGAACCTCATTCTGCTCAGCAACCTCTGCAAGCAGTGGAAACAGCATCCCCAAGAGCTGATTGACTCTTGGTGACAGTGACAAAAATGCACTTTACTAAGGCATCCAGTAAACCAGCTAAAGCTGGACAGGATGTCACCCTGCTCGCTGTCTCGCTGCACCACACTCCAGGGAGCAGATTACTGCCTGTGTTTTGGGCAGCCGGAACATCAACACTCACCTCCACCATGAGGGAGTAGCACAAAATGCCTGCTCAGCTTGGAAGAAAACACACGGCACCCACAAAGATCAGATACGGGAGCACTGCACACAGTTAGCCCTAAGCCTTGCTATCACATTGGTAGTAACATATAAAATCATCCACATACCTTGAAGTTGGAGTGGACTCTGTTGTTGTAAAATACGCCCAGGGGGGTGTGTTCAGCCTGTCCCTCTGGATATTGCCCTTCGGACTGCCCAGTTGGAACCCGGTGGAAGATGTACCATATCCCGACATCCTGAAGAACAGCAGAAGGTCACAGAAGCAGGAGAGCACAATTAAAGACATAGATTAGCCCACTGTGCTGGCCCAGTTTCTAAACTGAGCCTGCAAAACATGTGTGAGTCCTTGGGACATTGGCCAGCCCCTGCTCTTACATCTCCCAGCTTATCCTGTGGCATGCACAGTGTGGCCCTGGGACACACACATGGATTTTAAAAATACATATATCATGGGTGACATACTGCTGGTTTATTAGAAAACATAGCCTCTGCTATACAGCATATTAAATGTGATTTGAGTAAACAGAGATGATAACATCGCCACCATATGAATATATGTAATTTTACTGGGGATATTAACCCCAGCATTTGCTAAGAGACACCACACACCATTTCCAAGCACAGTTGTAATGGAAAACTGTATCTGTGATACCAGTGTGAGTCCTGGAGGCAAACAGTCATTCTCAAGAGAGAGAGAAAGGCACATGAGGGAGCAAGGCTGCTCTTTAGGTACAAACAGGACTTTCCAGATTATATTCTATGATGTTGTATATTTGGTCTATAATTTCCTAATTGCTTTTGGACTCTTGCGGAAATATATATCCCGCTTTTACAACAATGCACTAAAAATTCATTGCCCTCATGGTAACGACATCGGTAAGAGCAGAATATATGGGAACTGGAGGCAATATATAGCTCTTGCTGTTAAATGGTTTTACCTGAGCACCAGCTGCTGCATTCTCTATTAAGTTGTTGTTTGGATTTGCAATCCAGAATGTGCTGACAGCCCTGAAAAATCAAAATCAAAATGATCCTAAGCAGTTACCAAACAGGAAGGGATACATTTTCATAGCACTGCACTGGACTTCAGCCACGACACTCCCATTGACTTAAAAACTCCACACAACCTTTTAATGATATTCTTTAAGGAAAAAAATAAAGGCAGCTAGTGATGTCAGACATGTTCATTTATGGAGCCACATGCTGGAAGTATTGTAAACTATAGCAGACCATTAATGCAAAATCCATGCTCCGTTAAATACTTAAGGAAAAGCTTAAGGAAACCTGATGTCGTTTTTTTTTTTTTTTTTTTTTTTTCCCAAAAGTTAAAACATTTGAAAAGGCCTGAAAAGTAAACTTTGCTTTTGCTTATTAGAACTTTGGGGGAAGAGGAGGAGGACATGTGGGATCTCCATGGAGTTATGATGCTTCTACGTGGAACAAAACAAACATCCTTGGAAGCTGCAAACATCTTGTTAAGTGGGAGATTAAGAAGATATTATTTTGATGTTTGTTTAAATAAAGAATTTTTGTTTCAAACAGAAGATCAGTAGTGGTACAAACAGAAGCCAGATGTAGTTATGAAAATATTATAATCTGTTTTCTTACTTCAATTGATAACATCTTTGGCATGAGCTGATGTAAAAACATCATAAATATTTTTCTAATGATCACACCATTTAATTTGATCATTTTAAGCCAAAAATACCATTTTAAAATACATCTTAACTACTACATATTCAAGAATCCACACTTCTTTGGATGAACTCAGTTACTGAATAGATACACAGTAAATCTATATGAGCCACAAGTTAACCACAGCATTTTGACAACTGTAATTCTAACTCATTCAGTAGGGTTATTTGAATAAATAAAAATAAACAGTGTTTGGCCACCAAATTGTTTTCCAGAAAACATGACAATACAAATTTCCTTGGCTAGACTATGTTCTTTCTTGCAAACACCCTCCAGGTCAGCACTTACGTGACCCGACTGCCCACACTGTAGACTGGTCTCCAAAATGGAAGTGAACTCTGGCCAGTTATAATGGGTACTGCTTATCATGCTATAAATGAGGCTCACTGCAATTTATGCTAATCTCTACATTCTCGCTAAATATTCTAATTTGCTCTACACATTAATGTACTCATGTACTACTGACTAATTTGCTCTGGATGTTGTAGGCTAAATTCATCCCCAATGAAAATCAGCAAAAAACTCCCTTGGAAGAAAGTAGTATTTATGCCAGCTTACACCAGGGCTAAAACGACCTACATTCATCAGATTTCATGAAGCCTTCAACATCCTACTTAAAAAAGAATGAAAAATAGTTCAAAAATGAACGAAATGCTCTAACATATTGATGATTTCCAGAAATACAGCAGGAATAACCAGTAGCAGATATGCGTTGGTAGGATTCAGGCAGATGTTAACAGGTGACTCCACATGTGGAACGCTGTCAAGTAGCTAAATTATTTTAAAATAAGAAAAGATACATAAAGCCATCATTTTTCATTTAACATCCAATGGCATTAGATAAAAAGGAAATCATGCACACCTCTCTCTGAAAAGCTCGGTTTCAGCACAATATTCTTTAAGCTAAAGCAAACAAGGTGCTGGGGAACTCACATGCAGTCCGTGCTTGGCGTGGGAATGTAACTCCCATAGACGTGGCTACGGATGGCAAGGCACATGGCTTCATTGCGATCCGAAGGCAAGATGGTTCCCGACCTCGTGAGGAGGCCCAAGTTGTGGTAGAAGGTGTTGCGTTGCTCCGTCCCATCCTCAAGGAAGAAACAGTGTCCCAGAGTGTCATAGCCAATACTGTCTTTCACCTGGAAAAAATAAGGAAGCCACAGATTGCAATGCTAATGGTAGCAGCAACCATGAATGACATGCTTTGCTCATCAATAACCTCCAAAAAGTTCATGAAGAGGTTTTTGGACAGTGAGCCTTATTTGCACCAGTTCTGGAGCTAACTCAAACTATATGAAGGTTTCACAAGAGTAGTTTGACCTTGTTATACAGCAGAGCTCCTATTAACATCACTTGGGGGAAGATCACATGCATAATTAAAGGAATACAGTAAAGCATTGCATTTAAACCTGTCCTCAGTTCTAGGAGAGAATATTCAGGTTGGTGCCACGGAATAATTATCTGCATAAATGTGCACCTTACATGATCATCCAACACACCAGCCTGGTTAATCCAGATATGTTCATGATTGTAACTCTTTCCAAATAAAACAAGATTAAAAAAAAGAAAGTGCCAGGGAAAATCATTTATATTAGCAAAGTTTCTGTTTCTCCTCCATTCTCAGAAGCTGCAGGTCCACTTCATCCCTGCAGTGACCAGCTTGTGCAGAGAGTGCCTTGCATTGCTTCAGCCTATTTAAAATTAACTGACATGAGCAGAGATACTGCATTAAACCATAATTCGACCAGGAGGATTTAGCACAAGTCTCCTTTAATGTACAGTCTTATGAAGACAAATTTAGAAATGTGTCCTTTATATGTGAATAGTAGATCAGGCTAGTTAAAATACCAACTATGTATTACTAAGTCTTCCTGAAATGTAGCTTT